>NC_037669.1:28844405-29148873 GCF_003255815.1 Theropithecus gelada | reverse complement strand
CCCCTTTTTTTTTTTGAGACAGAGTCTTGCTCTGTTGCCCAGGCTGGAGTGCAGTGCCACCATCACAGCTCACTGAAGCCTTGACCTCCTGGGCTCAAGTGATCCTCCTACTTTAGCTTCCCGAGTAGCTGGGAGTACAGGTGCATACCACCACACCCGGCTAATTTTTGTAGAGATAAACAAGGTTTTGTCATGTTGCCCAGGCTCATCTTGAATTCCAAGTCTTAAAAGATAAGCTCATTTCAGCCTCCCCAAAGTGCTGGAATTATAGGTGTGAGCCACCACACCCAGCCTTAGGTGATTTTTTAATGACAACTTAGTATATTAATGGCAGGGTTAGGGATGCAGTGCTCTCTATGTAGTCCTAAGCTCTTTCAAGAACACCGACAACACCATACTAACACATTTTGGGTAATAATAATGTTACCATTTCTGAGATTAAATATTATTCCTCAATATGTCCTATCATTTTACAGGAAACACATGAGAGATAGCTTCGTGTGTTCAGAGAAGATTAGGGAGGAAGAAGTACTTTAGTTTTTCCACAAAGATTGGATAGCAAATGAGTAGGCAGAAGGATGTCGTAGAGCATATTAGGACTCAGAGGTGACACCGTTAGCTAAAACATAAAGGCAGAAGTAGCAGGAAATAATCCTGGGACCTGGGGATATTGACTAGGTGGGAGTATTAGACAAAAAATTGAGGAGACGATGGGCCAGCTATTAAAGATGTAGGAGAGCAAGTCAGATATTTCAACTTGGTGCTACCAAAATAGAGGGCCAGAAACAGATGTGCTGGGAAACAGCTTAAACCAGCTTGTGAGAGCCAATTGCAGTATCTTCTTCTTGTCCCAACTTGGAGTTCAGTAATATTACATCAGTAATTGAAACTGGCTATGGTAGCAGCATTTACTCCATGGAAATCAGCAAATACCACAAACCGAAGATTTTTTTCTTTCTGGACAGCCAATTTACCAGCATATCCAAATAAAATGATCTATGTTCCTCCAGTAGCTAGACTAGATATACAGGAAGATGGAGAAATTGAGAGAAAGGTTGGGGAGATGGGAACGTCTACCACCCCATCCAATGAGAAGTTTTAGAAGAATGTTCTCACATCCAATTTTCACAGCAAATACTTAGTATATGTCCTGGTTCCTTAATTTGTAAAACCCAAAGTTTCTGACTTCCAAGTCCTTCAGTCTGAAACCACACATAACATTTTTGAATTTTTCAGATCCAAACTCAATCTACAACGCTTTAGGTAAGAAGAGAATGAGCATCTCCATTAGAAAAAGAGTAAGCCAAGAGGAAGAGAGTCGAAACACTGAACATAATTTTGTTACATTAAAGTCTAATTCATATCTGCAGCCTAAAGCAAGGTAAGATTTGCATCTGAAAATCACCGTTATTTACTTCAGTCATGTAGAAGGCTATCATCATACTTCCTACCATGATTTTCTTTTTCTTTTCTTTTTTTTTTTTTTTGGAGACAGAGTCTCACTCTGTTGCCCAGACTGGAGCAGTGGCACTATCTCGGCTCACTGCAAGCTCTACCTCCTGGGTTCACGCCGTTCTCCTGCCTCAGCCTCCCGAGTAGCTGGGACTACAGGTGCCTGCCACCACGCCCGGCTACTTTTTTGTATTTTTAGTAGAGACAGGGTTTCACCGTGTTAGCCAGGATGGTCTCGATCTCCTGACCTCATGATCTGCCCGCCTTGGCCTCCCAAAGTGCTGGGATTACAGGTGTGAGCCACCGCGCCAGGCCCCTACCATGATTTTCATTACTACCATCCGCACATCACCACACCCGCAGCAATAGCAACATCATTTATTGAGCAGTTATCCTAAGCCAGGCTGTATGCTTGTCATTAAATCATGTTTACTATATGGTTTACTAATAATGCTTACTATGTGTCAGGCTTGTGCTTGATTAGTGGCACTTACGTTTCTTGGTCTTGAGACCCTTTTATATTCTTAGACACTATTTAAGGTCCCAGTGAGTTTTGATTGATTGACTGATTGATTTAAGCGACAGGGTCTTGCTCTGTGGCTCAGGCTGGAGTGCAGTGGCATGATTAGAGCTCATTACCACCTTAAGCTCTTGGGATCAACTGATCCTCTCACCTCAGCCTCCTGAGTAGCTGGGATCACAGGCACTTGCCAGCATGCTGGGCTCCAGCATGATTATGTGGGTTACAGCCACTGATATGTATTGCATTTGAAATTGAAAACGACGTTTTTTTTTTTTTTTTGAGACCAAGTCTCACTCTGTTGCCCAGGCTGGAGTGCAGTGGTGTGATCTCGGCTTGCTGCAACTTTCACCTCCCAGGTTCAAGTGATTCTCCTACCTCAGGCTCCTGAGTAGCTGGGACCACAGGTGTGCGCCACCATGCCTGGCTAATTTTTGTGTTTTTGGTAGAGAGGGGGTTTCACCATGTTGACCAGGGTGGTCTTGAACTCCTGACCTCAAGTGATCCACCCGCCTCAGCCTCCCAAAGTGCTGGGATTAGAGGCATGAACCACCACGCCAAGCCAAAATGGGCTATTTTAAAAAAATATTCATCAATTCATTCAATGATAATATAAACCCATTACATGTTAATATAAACAACATTCTCATGTAACAGAAATATATTTTCCAAAACAAAAGAAAATAGAACTATGACACAGTTTTATAATCTGGCAAATCTCTTTAAGATTTACTTTAATAGAAAGCCCCTGCATTCCCTTGTCTGCTTCTGCATGTATCTGTTGCAAGTAGTTTTTGGAAAACTCTACGCTCATGAGAAAGAGTGAAAAAGGCAAATAACATCTTGGTATTTTTACCAAAATAGTTTTGACCTGACGGAACCCCTTTCAGCATCCTATGGGTCTCCAGGAGCCTCCAGATCATACTTTAATGAGCTGCTGTACTACACATTTAGGCTGAAATCAATCTCTCCTGTCCTCACAGAACTTACATTGTCAGGCTGTCTTTTACATGCCTTATGTCATTCAAGCCCACCACAACCCTATGAGATAGCTACTTTTATTGCCTCCATTTTCCACATAAGGAAACAGGAACAGAGAGGAACAAAGAACTATAGAACACAGGTATTATTGGCAGAACTCAGTCGTGAAGCTCAGGCTCAATCCAGGTGTGTCTGATGATAGAGCCAATGCTTATAAAGTACCACACAAAGAATAAAGTTCATTACCTACCTTTTTTCTTGAGATGGGGTCTTACTGTGTTGCCCAGGCTGGAGTGCAGTGGCATGATCTCAGCTCACTGCAACTTCTGCCTTCTGGGCTCAAGCGAACCTCCCCACTCAGTACCCCAAGTAGCTGGGACTACAGGCATGAGCCACCACGCCAGCTAATTTTTGTATTTTTTTGTAGAGACAGGGTTTCACCATGTTGCCCAGGCTGGTCTTGAACTCCTGAGGACAAGCCATACACCCACCTGGGCCTCCCAAAGTGCTGGGATTACAGGCATGAGCCACTGCGCCTGGCCCATTACCTACTTTTTAAAGTTCTATTGAGACAGAAAAGTTTGATCATCTTTTGAAGAGATCCTTTATGAAACAACTTCTAATCGAGCTGCTACTACTCTTCTTCTGCTACAACTGAAATTATCCCATCCCAAGGTAGGCCAGGCCTTACTTTTTTGGAATGATGACAAATGGCAGGGATGGCGGATGCACTGTGAGAATTTGGGAGTGAAAGAGAAGAATGTGTATAGAAGATCTGGCCAGGATATTGCAGTCTTTGAAATGAGTCCAAATGTGTTGTGGGAGGAAAAGTAAAAGGCTGGTTGGTGTTAACCTGAGAGGTGGAGTTTGCAGTGAGCCAAGATCGCGCCACTGCACTCCAGCCTGGGTGACAGAGCACGACTCCATCTCAAAAAAAAAAAAAAAAAAAAAAGTTGGTTGGTGTTTCCAGTCAGCCGGAAATGTGAGCTGCTGCCACAGCTTGCGGGATTTGCTCCTTCCCCAAAGACTCCCTCCTCCCTGCACAGATGTAGTGGCACAAATTAATAGCTTTTCTCTGATATGCTGAGATCAGCCAGCAAATCTTAGAGCTACCTATCACTGTACTTACAGGAGATAATGGATTACAGACATCATTATTATCAGATTGTCCAGGGATAGAACAGACATTAATTGTGACATCATCAAAATTTACTGAAGAAAAATTTCTCAGAGTGATTTTTTTTTTTTTTTTGAGACAGAGTCTCGCTCTGTCACCCAGGCTGGAGTGCAGTGGTGCGATCTCGGCTCACTGCAAACTCCGTCTCCCAGGTTCACGTCATTCTCCTGCCTCAGCCTCCCCAGTAACTGGGGCTACAGGCACCCGCCACCACGCCAGGCTAATTTTTTTTTGTATTTTTAGCAGAGACGGGGTTTTACTGTGTTAGCCAGGATGGTCTCGATCTCCTGACCTTGTGATCTGCCCGCCTCGGCCTCCCAAAGTGCTCAGGGTTTTATAAACAAAACTCTTTATATATAATCTCTACTATCTACTACCTCATACCGTGTATATGAGCTTCTTAGTGTAGCTGCTATAGAATTCTTTCAAAAATTACAGCATCTGGAAAGATGTCCAAAGATCACCTGGCTTTTTTTCCAGAATTGAAATACTACAGTAAAAAGAGCATGAGCTTTGGAGTCATAGAGATCAAGGTTTAACTGGTGGTTCTGCCAGTGCTGAATTGTATGGTCTCAGGTAAATAACTATCCTTTCTGAGCTTCAGTTTTCCCATTTGGAAATTGAAGAAGAAAAAGTTGTCCCCATAGGAACATTGTGAGGCTTAAACGAAACTCTTAAAAAAAAGGGCACAGTCAAAGGCGTACGTACGTACGTTAAAAATATTTTACTTCTCGGCCGGGCGTGGTGGCTCAAGCCTGTAATTCCAGCACTTTGGGAGGCCAAGGCGGGAGGATCACGAGGTCAGGAGATCGAGACCATCCTGGCTACCACGGTGAAACCCCGTCTCTACTAAAAAATACAAAAAACTAGCCGGGCGAGGTGGCGGGCGCCTGTAGTCCCAGCTACTCGGGAGGCTGAGGCAGGAGAATGGTGTGAACCCAGGAGGCGGAGCTTGCAGTGAGCTGAGATCCGGCCACTGCACTCCAGCCTGGGCGACAGAGCGAGACTCCGTCTCAAAAAAAAAAAAAAAAAAAATTTACTTCTCTTTTCCCCTCTATGTACAGTGACCATGCAATTTGTCATTGGGAATGGAAGACTTGTGAGAACAAAGGGAGGGTGGGTTAATAATTACACCTGGACAACAGACATAAACTAGATCATCCTGGGCAAATCAAGTGCATGATCCCGCTATCTCTAAAACATTCTGGTAGGCAAGAGGATGGTGGCACTGCTATAGTTAAGTAATGTCAAAGTGGTGCTTTCTCTGTCAGTTAAAAGAATAAGACTTTACTTTTTAGAAGTTTTAAATTTACAGAAAAATTGAGCAGAGTTCCCACATGACATATTCCTACAAACATAGTTTCTCCTATTAACATTTTGCATTAGTGTAATGCGTTGGTAGCAATTAATGAATCAACGCTGATATGTTATTAACTAAAGCCTTTCTCACATGAAATTCTTCAGTTAGGAAGTAAGTCCATAACTTCCCAAATACAATGTCTGTGTTTGTGCATACTGTTTTCTGAACAGGAAATGGGATGAAGGGAGGATAGAACATGAAATCAAGTGCTTAAAACCAAACACATCATCTCTAGACTTTGAGAGTCTATCAGATTTTCCTGCTGCCATTTCTCCTTTCAAAACCCTCATTACTCATTTCGCCCACACTTGAAAGTTTGATGGCGTCTTTTATTCTTTCTTACCGCTTAAGTATAAGCCGTCATCACGTAGCAATGTTTTGTTTTGTTTATACCATTGTAAAATTGGAGCAAGAGAGAAAGAGACTGCTTGAATATCTTTCCAAATGTAACTTCGTATGACACTGCCAGACTGGAACATATACAACTGAATCTTTTGGTTTTTAAAGGAATTATTAGGCCGGGGCCGGGCGCGGTGGCTCATGCCTGTAATTCCTGCATTTTGGGAGGCCGAGACGGGCGGATCACGAGGTCAGGAGATCGAGACCATCCTGGCTAACACGCTGAAACCCCCGGCTCTGCTAAAAATACAAAAAACTAGCCGGGTGAGGTGGCGGGCGCCTGTAGTCCCAGCTACTCGGAGGCTGAGGCAGGAGAACGGCGTGGACCCGGGAGGCGAAGCTTGCAGTGAGCTGAGTTCGTGCCACTGTACTCCAGCCTGGGTGACAAACGGAGACTCTGTCTCAAAAAAGAAAAGAAAAGAAAAGAAATTATTATAGCAGTGGACTTTATATAACTTGTCCTTCAAGATTTAAAAAAAAAAAAAAACAAAACTCTTAAGAAGGCTGCTTGGTATGTTGCCAAAAGTCTTCCCCACTTGGCAGGGGAAAGAATATTATCTCCAGTGTCAACTACCATAATACACATTACCTAAATAAAGAGATGGATTTTCTATTAGCAATTTTCTATTAACGATTTGGCATTCATTAGTTCATCGGATTAAACAGCTAAAACCTTGGAAGACAGAAAAAAAAACTTGCTTCCCAGCCTCCCACTTGGCCTCCCTCCAAGCAATCTTCTTTGACTATGACACCAGGGATATGAAGTATTTAAAATGCAAAGTTAATCAAGTTGCTTTTCCATGTAAAATCATTCAACATTTCTTGTTATATATTTCTTATTATTTCTAAGCAGTTGTTAGTGATTTGGCTCCAACTTACTTTTTTCAGCCTCTCGCATCCTTGGCCTCCTCCAAGAGCACCATTGTACCGTCATTCTGTGGTGATCCTGTTCTTTCTTGCACATACTGGAAAGTCTCTCTGATTGTCACCCAATAATTTTCTTACTTATCTTCAAGCATCTTAAGCTGTGCCTCCTCTCTAAAGCTTATACCAGTTACAAAAATTTAGTTTATTTATTTATTTAAGAATAATTTCTACCGGTAGTCACTCTAGGGGCTGGGGATGCTACTGCGATCAATGTAGCTCAAGTTCTGATTCTTAAGAAGATTACAGACTAGCACAGGGGAAAAAAGGTGGAAGGATGGCTTTTCATGGACTAAATATATAAAAATAAGTATATTATAAATTAGTAAACAAGATAATTTCCTATAGTGCTATACAAAATAACAAGAAACAAGTGACCCGGCAAAGTGGCTCATGTCTGTAATCCAGAACTTTGAGTGCTCAAAGTGGGAGGCCAGAAGTTTGAGACCAGCCTAGGCCACACAGTGAGACCCTGCTCTACAAAAAATAAAGAAAATTAGCTGAGGCTGCTGTGAGCTGTGATTGCTGTACTGCACTTGAGCCTGGGTGACTGCGTGAGATGCTATCTCAAAGAAAAACCAAAGACATTAAAAAATGGCAACGAAATAGAGAGAAACTAGGCGAAGGTTAAGAATGATAGGTAGAATAACCAGCCCCCAGAAACCTGTGAATATATTCCCTTATATGGCAAAAAGGATTTTGCCAATGTGATTAAAGTGAAGAAGCTTAAAATGGGCAGATAATGCTAGATTATTCAGGTGAATTTAACCTAATCACAAGTCCTTTAAAATGGAAAACTTTCCCAGCTTTCGTCAGAGAGAGAGGAGTTGGGAGAGAAAGAGAGTGATGGTGATGGAAGAGGCAGAGAAGATGGTGGGAAGGGGCCACAAGCCAAGGAATGCAGTGTCTTAGAAATGTCACCCCAAAATATGCCTCCTTGTTATAAAAATTATTGCTGAGCTAAAGGCAATTAAGAAGCGGCAGTGGAGGAATTCTCCTCTCTCTTTCCTCCCCTTTACTTTATCCTGTCTTTTCTCTATAGATTTATTGTTCTTTGTTAAACATGCCAAATAAGCCAGAGTTCTAAGCCACTGCCTTGAATTACAGTAGTTTCTCCTTATCCACAGTTTTGCTTTTCATGGTTTCAATTACCTACTGTCAACTGTGATTAAAAAATAGCTGTGTATAGACTAGGTGTGGTGGCTCACGTCTGTAATCCCAACACTTTGGGAGGCCGAGGTTGGCAGATCACTTAAGGCCAGGGTTTCGAGACCAGTCTGGCCAACATGGTGAAATCCTGCCTCTACTAAAAACACAAAAATTAGCCGGGTGTGGTGGTGTGTGCCTGTAATCTCAGCTACTCAGGCGGCTGAGATAGGAGAATCACTTGAACCGGGGAGGCAGAGGTTGCAGTGAGCCGAGATTGTGCCGTTGAACTCCAGCCTGAACAACAGGGTGGTACTCTGTCTCAAAAAAAAAAAAAAAAAGCTGAGTGTGGTAGTACAATCAGATATTTTGAGAGAGAGAGAGGGAGAGAGAGATTGAGATCACAGTCATATAATTTTTATTAGGATATATTGTTATAATTGTCTTATTTTATTATTAGTTATTGGTGTTAATCTCTTACTCTTCCCTAATGTACTATTATAAGTATATATGTATAGGAAAGAACAGCATATGTAGGTGACATGATTTGGCTCTGTGTCCTCACCCAAATCTCATGCTGCATTGTAATCTCTAATGTTGGGGTAGGGACCTGGTGAGAGGTGATTGGATCATGGGGATGGATTTCCCCTCTACTGTTCTCATAATAGCGAGTTCTCACAAGATCTGGTTGTTCAAAAGTATGTAGCACTTCCCCCCTCTCTCTCTGTCTCCTGCTGCCATGTGAAGACGTGTCTGCCTTCCCTTCACTTTCTGCCATGATTCTAAGTTCCCTGAGGCCTTTCCAGTCATGCTTCCTGTACAGCTGGTGGAACCGCGAGACAATTAAACCTCTTTTCTTTATAAATTACGCAGTCTCAAGTAGTTCTTTATAGCAGTGTGAGAATGCACTAATACAGTAGGGTTCAGTACTATCCACGTTTGAGGCATCTAGAAGGGGTCTTGGAACATATCACTTGCAGATAAGAAAGGACCACTATACCTTTCATTGAGGTTTGTCCTGTGTGATATGCACTGTATTTTAAAATAAACTGTTTTTCTCTTGATGATGTCTCTTTTGTTATAAGGGTCTGTCCCAACTACAAACATTTGAGGGATGAAGAAAATTATATTTTCTTCCTGACATTGAAAAAGGCAAGGAAACTGATTTCTCTCAAGATTGTCTAGAAAGAAACACAGTTCCACTGACACCTTGATCTTAACCCAGTGAGGCTAATGTCAACCTTATAACCTAAAGGTCTATATAATTATAAATTAAGGGCCAGGCATGGTGGCTCATGCTTATAATCTTAGCACTTTGGGAGATTGAGGTGGAGGACTGCTTGAAGCCAGGAGTTCAAGACAGACCTGGCCAACATTGCAAGACTGTGTCTCTAAAATAAAAAAATAGTTTTAAAAAAGGACTATAAATTCAAGTTGTTGTGGGCCACCGAACTTGTGGTAATTTGTTACAGCAGCAAGAATAAAGTGATAGAGCAAGCTACTTAATACTAGATAGTAAGGATGCTATCCGTGAAGAGGAATACTTGAGCTGAGACCTGGAAGATGGAAAGAAATCAACCTTTTAAATTTCACAGGGAAGAAGAGTCCAGGAAGAGGGAAGTGTCAGTTGCTGACAGTGGAGCAGCCTTGATGTGCTGTAAAGTCATACTGGAGGCCAGTGCTCTGGAACATGTCAGTGAGCGAGAGAGAGGGGAGAAGAGTGCAGGATGAGATCGGAGCTCCAGGCAGGCATCCAGCCATCGATAACCCTTTGCAGACAGGACTTCTGTTGTGGCACTTTACCTCATCATAGTGTGCACAGACAGTAGCCCCTGACGTCACTGCACATCTGGAGATCCTTGCGGTCTCATTCATCTTTGATGCCCTGCACAAAGTCCTGTAGTGCCTCAAACATAGCAAGCCCACAAATGTAGAACTGGTGTGGATGATGTGTGAGATTCTTTAGAAAAACAGAACATGTGTGAGATTCTTTAGAAAAACAGAACAACAGCAAGACAAATCTTGGTTGCTTTGGGATTATTGATCACTGGGAACTCCTTGAATTTGAAAATGTAAAGATTTCATCATTCGGGTAATTATTTTATGGCACAGTAAGGGGAAATGATCTGTGATAGTATGTGAATCAGAGAAATTCAGGTGATCAAAAAAATTGTTAGCCATGAGTGTGGTGGCTCATGCTCGTAATACCAGGGCTTTGGGAGGCCAAGGAAAGGGGATCTCCTGAGCTCAGGAGTCTGAGACCAGTCTGGGCAACATAGCGAGACCTTGTCTCTACAAAAGAGAAATAAAAAAATTAGGTGGGTGTGGTGGCATGCAACTGTAGTCCTAGCTACACAGAAAGCTGAGGTGGGAGGATAGCTTGAGCCCAGGAGTTTGAGGCTTGTGGTGAGCCGCGATCACACTGCTGCTCTCCAGCCTGGGTGACGGGGTGAGACCCTGTTTCTAAAAAAGTCCCAAAATTTTAAAAAAAATTTAAAAAATTTGTTGACTGGGGTCCCCAGTAGGAATTTCCTCAACACTGCTACCATAATCAGGTATAGTTGTAACTTTAACAATAGCAACCCTTAGGTGTTTATAAGATCTAAACAGGCTTCTGCCTCCAGAGGCTACATTCTTAAATACCAGGCTATACCCCCTCCATATTCTTTCCCCAAGGGGCACAACCCAAAGTTAAACATTAAAACTCTCAGGAAAAATGCCAGAGAATTCCTGTCTGGTCTTTAAAGGTAGTTAAAAGTTCAACTACACTACAGGTCAGGATACTTTTTTTCTGTGCATAGTTACTGCCTGGATTAGAGATCACCAGAATACCTCTTCAAAAGTATACTTTTGATGGGGCAAAAGAATGGAGCTAAGAAGACATATCTTTCCTCAATTTGTCTGTTAAAAAATAACTAGCTTGTTTTCTATTGTTATGATCAGACAGAGAAAGTGATGCTGCCTTTGTCACTGATGGATGGAGTAAAACATTTTAAATCTAAATAATTTATTTCATTTTCACATTTGAACTGCCTTCTAAGACAGTTCCAATTTGTGATGTAATCTCCAAATATTTATTTTTTGTCTAATTTGAAGTAGTCCGGCACTATCTCTGATTTAGATGAGTAGTTTGTATATTTAACCAGTCAATGCTAAATTACTTTCAATAAAATTCATTCAGACTGCCACTGTCATTGAAGATAACAGTGTGAGATATATATATTTTCTGCCTGATTCAATTGCCTGAGATATTTGAGATCAATCTGAGGAAAGTAAATGGAATAAGTAAAATCCACACAAGAAATTAAATACCTTCATTTTTAATTTGTTATGTGTACAGTGGTTCTCATCCATTAGTTATTCTATTTAAATTATAATGAATTGGCACAAAAATGGATATCTTTTGAGACTGGCTCTGCTGTGTGGATGAAACTAAAGAAGCGGAAATGAAGAAATACTGTTGAGTTCTTACTGAGTTCTCTTACTGACTCACTAGACAGCAATGAGGATAAATTACATCACATCGTATTTGTTTGTCCTGTCACTGACATAAAAGATAAGAGCAAAATCTTGTGACTATGACTTTCTGATAGGCATCATCCTCATTAGTACCCATTTATTCATCAAACACTTACTGCACACCAGACATTGTCCTAGATATTGTTGGAGTTACAAATATAAATCTTAATTAAATCCTAACCTTAAAACCGTTCCTTGCTATCCACAGAGGGTTGGTTCCAGGACCACTCCCTCCCCCCCACAGATACCAAAATCTGCAGATGTTCAAGTCCCTTATATAAAATGGCATAGTATTTTCATATAATGTATGCACATCCTCCTGTATACTTTAAATCATCTCAGATTACTTATAATACCTAATACAATGGAAATGCTATGTAAATAGGTGCTATAGGGTACAACTTATAACATTTGTATTATTTTTAGTTGTCTTATTGTTATTTTTTATTGTTCATTTTTTCAAATATTTTTGATCCACTGTTGGTTGAATTGGTGGATGTAGAACCTACCAATATGGAAGGCCAACTGCGCTGCAATTCTATAATGGTATACTTTTCTTTTTTTTTTTGAGATGGAGTCTCGCTCTGTCACCCAGGCTGGAGGCAGTGGCATGATCTCGGCTCACTGCAAGCTCCACCTCCTGGATTCATGCCGCTCTCTTGCCTCAGCCTCCTGATAATGGTATACTTACATACAACAGTGATAGTGATGAATGTAGGTAAGTGTACTATAAACTGCTATAAATAAAAGTTGTAGTTATAGCCATTTTATATGCTATAATTACATATGCATATGTTACTCTTCTGCATTCTTTGAAACCTAAATCTAAATCCACCTCCTCAGTGAAACCTTCCCTGAATCCCCCAGGCTGAGTAAGTTGTCTATCCTCTGTGTACATACAAATTTGTAATTTGAATCAATGTAGCTTTCCTCTGTATAAATGCAGTGGATGTTTTTCTCTCTTACTAAATTCGAAGCTCTATGGAGAAGAAACTGTGTCTCAGTCCTCTTTGTACCTTCACCACGCCTAGGCCAAGGAAAGATGGCAGTTGTGTTTGTTAAATGAGTGAATACATGAATCAATAAATCATACGTGATAGAAAGAGTATTTGAGGGGAGTAGACGAAATAATTTTAAAAGGCCAAGTTTGGGGGAGGTTTGAGTTATGGATAACAGAATTCTGGAATACATTGTGAAAAACCAAAAAGAGCACAGACTTTTATGTGATCTTAGGAAAGCTAATAGTAATACCTAACTTTTATTGAGTGCTTAGTCCTATGCCAGGCACTGTTCTACCTCATCTTATTTGTTCCCCACAATAAGTAGATCCAATTATTCCCATATTACTAAAGAGGAAGCTGAGCACAGAGAGGTGTCAATAAGACTTCACAGCCAGCCAAAGTGAGCCATGATTGAAGTCTAGACATCTCTTTTTGAGAAAGAGTCTCACTCTATCGCCCAGGCTGGAGAGCAGTGGGGCTTTCTCAGCTCACTGCAACCACCACCTCCCAGGTTCAAGTGATTCTCATGCCTCAACCACCCAAGTAGCTGGAATTACAGGTGCAGTCCACCATGTCTGGCTCCTTTTTTTTTTGGTATTTTTAGTAGAGATGGGGTTTCACCATGTTGGCCATGCTGGTCTCAAACTCCTGGCCTCAAGTGATCCACCCATCTTGGCCTCTGAAAGTGCTGGGATTACAGGAGTGAGCCACTGTGCCTGGCCAGAAGTCTAGACATTCTTAATTGCTGTTACAGAGCTGCCTCTAGTTAGCTCTATCTAGACAATTTAAGCCTTAATTTTCATTGCCCTAAAATGGGATCTGTAGGACCTACCTTATCAGATTGTTATAATTCAATAAGGTAAAGAGTATAACGGTTTAGTATAGCGCACAGCAAAATATATATCTCAATAAATGTTTACTTCCTTTTTTTAATCAGTTGAAGGTTTTGAAAAATGGTGGAATAGGATCCATAACAAGATAAGCACCATGCCTTTCATATCATCAAAGGAAGACTTGGAATTGTTTCCCCGGACTAATATAGCATTGAAATGTCCACTGGGAAAGCATGTGAATCAGCATTACAGGAATTCTAGCAGGTAGGATGTCCAAGAGACATAAAAAGGGTCAGCCTGATCCTTGGCATATATGTTGACTGGTTCTACAGAAAATGCAGGAAAGCTTAAGCAGAATATTGCTTGTGTAGAGTCAGACCGGTGAACCTCAAATTTGGACAGAAGCCTCTGGGAGTCTGGATTTAGTAGGATTATCCTTACCAGTCATTTCCAGTTACATAGTGGGGCCCATACGGAGCAGGTGAAGAAGGCAAACCAACAGAGTTCCCTTTAAACTTCACAATGAAAACCTGCTTCAGAAGAATTCAGAGTCACCACAGTATTTACGTTTGTAATCCTCCAGTAGAATATGTAAACATGGTCAAATATTATTCTGAATGCTTCTGTGAGGGTATTTTTGGATAAGATTTACATTAAATTCATTGGATTTGGGTTAAGGAGATTATCCTGTATAATATGAATGAGTCTTATTTAATCAGTTGAAGTCTTGGAAGGAACAAAAGACTGACCTATCGTAAGGAAGAGGGAATTCTGCCAGCAGACTGTGTTGGGTGTTAAATGCAGCGTGGGCTCTTCCCCCGCCTGAAGCCTGCCTGCCTGCCCACCCTGAAGACTTTGGACTTGTCTGCCTCCATAATCACATGAGTCAATCCCTAAAATCAATCTCTTTCTCTTTACAGTCAGTCCTCTATTTACTATGGTTCAACTTAAAATTTTTCAGTTTAATTATGGTGTGGAAGTGATACACATTCAATAAAACCCTACTTTGAATTTTGAATTTAGATCTTTTCCCAGGCTAGCAATATGTGGTATGGAACTCTCTCCCGATGCTGGGTAGCAGCAGCCAGCCATGGCTCCCAATCAGCCACACTATAGTACTCTATAGTAGACTGTGTTGCCAGATGATTTTGCCCAACTGTAAGCCCAGGTACGTGTTCTGAGTATGTTTAAGTATGTTTAGTACATTTTCACACTGCAATAAAGAGACTGGATAATTTATAAAGAAAAGAGGTTTAATTAACTCACTTCCACAGGCTGTACAGAAGGCATGACTGGGAAGTTCTCAGGAAACTTACAATCATGGCGGAAGGGTGAAGAGGAAGCAAGCAAATCTTCACATGGTGGCAGGAGACAGCGAGCTAAGGAGAGGTGCTACATACTTTTAAATAACCAGATCTTGTGAGAACTCTGTCACAAAACAGCACTAGGGAAATAGTGCTAAACCATTAGAAACCACCCCCATGATCGTCACACCTCCCACCAGGCCCTGCCACCAACACTGAGAATTACAATTTTCTGGTTTTTTTGAGATGGAGTTTCGCTCTTGTTGCCCAGGCTGGAGTGCAATGGCACAACCTTGGCTCACCACAATCTCCGCCTTCCAGGTTCAAGCAATTCTTCTGCCTCAGCCTCCCAAGTAGCTGGGATTACAGGCATGTGCCACGACGCCTGGCTAATTTTGTATTTTTAGTAGAGACAGGGTTTCTCCATGTTGGTCAGGCTGGTCTCGAACTCCCAACCTCAGGTGATCTGCCTGTCTCAGCCTCCCAAAGTGCTGGGATTACAGGCGTGCACCACTGTGCCCGGCCATGGGAATTACAATGTAACATGAGATTTGGGTGGGAACGCAGAGCCAAACCATATCAGTGGGCTAGGCAAAGCTATGAGGCTGGGTAGGTTAGGTGTATTAAATGCACTTCTGACTTATGATATTTTCAGCATGTGATGGGTTTATTGGGATGTAACTCCATCGTAAGTTCAGGAGTATCTCTATGTATACATATCCTATTGGTTCTGTTTCTCTGGAGAACCCTAATACACATGCATTCTCAATTTTTTATTGAATAATTAAATGAAACTTTGTGTTAGTAAAATGTATATTATTGTTAAAACACTGAAGATATATTTACGTACAATCTCAAACTTATTTCCCACTGCAAAACCAAATGATTCATCATCTGTGTTTTGTTTGTTCAGATGTAATTTAAAAATCTGTTTATATTTATTGGAAATGGATAGCAGTTAACTTAATAAGTTATAAATTAGCCTTAAATTTCTCACTGAAAACACCTCCAGGCTGTAGGATGGGATATGTGGAATACTGAGCAGCTGTCAGTGTCCTTTTCGAGAAGAAATTGCTGAGGCCAAAGTCCTTCCAGTACAGCTTTTTGGCATTTTGTTTTTCTGATTTACTCAAAAGTGCTTAAGATTGTTTTAAGACCACATAAGATCAACTAAGGTCTTAGGGAAATGTTTCCATTTACCTTAAACGTTCAAAATAAATTGTTATAGAGAACAACTGAAGTAGAGAATAGAGAATGGAGATAAATAGACTCCTGAAGACAAAAATTCCATTTACTTGTGATTTTGGGGGTGGGGGTCAATCTTGGCAATTAAGTTATATAATCTTAGTGCTTCCCAAACTGAGGTGGTAATCCATAAATATAAGGAAAGTTACAGGATAAATGCAGTCTACTTTTCCCTATGGCCAATTTTTCAGTTTTATTTGAAAAAATTATAAAATGTGCCTAGTCAGTGAGTCAAAACTATTATTTCATATTAAAACAAACATCAATACCTTATGGAACAGAATGCAAAACTTACAAATATTTTACAAAACTTCGAAGGAAGTTGCACTTACAAGTGAATGACTTCATTAAGTTCCTAGCCACTATCTACTGTGTTATATAAGTTAAGGCTGTATTCTCCACTCAGCAGTACATCTTTGATGAAAAACATTTCAAAATCATGGTTTTAAAATAGACTGACTTAAGAAGGTGACAAGCACTGAAGAAGAGAGAAGAAGATCAGCTTCATTTGAGAGCTCCCTGCCCTTCTTTGAATTAAAAAACTCTCTCAAAGAAGAGGCAATAGAGAGTAAAAACTATGAACAGAGTGGTTTAATGAGACTACTTTTTTGTTTGTTTGTTTTCGCTTTCCTTTTCCCATAAATGCCATCTTTTTGGTAAATGTTATTACTACAGCCTTTTTTTTTTTTTTTAAGTTCTTTTTTTGAGAATTACCATTTATTGAGAATGTCCTATTCCAGGTTTCTACATGGGTTTTCATAATTACTCTTTTCAACAACTTTGAGACAGACATAGGAAATAATGTAGTAAACAGCATAGATATACCCTCAGGTCTCCAAAACCCATGGTTTTGGCGCAATGCCATTCCAACTTCCACTGTCTTCATCCTCCTGCTTTAACCAGGAAAACATATTTACTGGGCAATAGACGTGTCAAAGGTGAAGGTATTCACATCCAAATAATACTGTGCTGTTGTTTTCAAAGCAATCCACGTTTCACGAGCCTGCAAGAAAAGGAAACACAAGTCATGATCTCTGAATATGTAGAACATATCTTGCATCAGTTATTCTGATTATCATACAGCTATTCCTAAAAGATGAGAAAAAGATAATGGAAGAATTATACCAATAGACTTTGGTTTTCATACTTTTAATAATTTGTTTATTTCAATGCTCAGATATTTTACAGTACTTGTGGGGCCACAGTATAAACCAATGTGGTAGAGTCTTGCTACATTACATAGTGTCTGTCAGTTGGTACAAAACTGGTCTACAAGTAGAGGCAGGAGTGTACCTGAAAATGTCAACATTCTATAAAGAAGACACAGTCTACCAGCCTACTTAATTACTTAATTGACCAAATAAACAAATGTCTTGTTTTAATAATGCTAAATAATGCCTATTGGACAAAAACAGCTATAAAACTAGATGCATTATTCAGTTAGTGGTTTTCATCAGCAAGTGCAAAACAAGCAGATCCTGGTAGACCAGTTAAGACCTAGTCATGTGGAGTAAGGACAGGATCAAGGCCCCATGAAAACAAGGACATTCAACTTTTTATGGCTTTATACAGTCCTCATGCCTGATGATAATCAGAGCCTGAGATATGTGGAAAGAAAGAATAAGTGAAGGAATTAATTCATTCATCGTACAGCTTTGTTTCCTAAATTGCTAAATTGTAAGAGGGAGATCATGAATAATTGAAATCCTCAGATAATTCAGCAATTTCATTTGGCCTGGAGTTTTAATGTCTTCTTCTATCAGAAAAGTAAACATAGAATAAAAAAGGCTGATGCAAGTTTCTTCTTTGTTTCTCTTGCAGCAAGAATGCAAATGAATAGGAAAATGTACAAAAGGCAAGCAAATGGAGGAACAACATTAAAGCCTTAAATAATTATCACAGAGGATATTTAGCTACTGAACAACTGAAAGTGAACTAAAGTCTGACCACTATCCATTCATCCATCTACACAAACATGTAATAATTTATTAAGCTTTGACTATATAACAATCTTTTTGCTAGTTTCTGAGAATAATTACCTTGAAGGATAAGATACAGACCCTACCTTTATAGTCCAGGTAGGTAGGCTGGGTACACAAAACAAGTAATTCCAATTGACATTTTGAAAGCTATATACTTGTGAAAGAGCACACAAAAAGGGAGAGAAGGAAAGACAAATGTCGCCCTGAGAAGAAGGGAAAGGCTTCAGAGGAGAGGGGACATTTGAGTTTAGTCTTTAAGCAAGAGGCAGAGTTTACCAGGCAAAAACCACTTCATGGGGAGGAAAAAGTAGATGTAGCTCAGAGTGTCCAGAGAAGAAAAATCAGGGATAGGCTAGTCGTGTGTTAATTAGTGGTCAGCTAATGCAATTACTATTTAAAAAGATAAATGGTGAAGGATCATTTGTTTCTAACATAAATACCTGATTAGCCAGTGTGTTTCCCCACACATCTGAACTGTGATCTGGGTCCCAGTAATCCTGCAAATTTACATGTCTTTTGAGACGTAGGAACTGGTTTGCTGGGTCCTCCAACAAAAATGGCGCTCCCAATGCTCCTGCAATTCAGAGTCCAAGAGCACAGCATCTTTTAGAGCAATAGTTTACATCTCAGTGTTTCCTCTTAAAGAGACCCAGCTGTGATCTTTGGTCGGCTGGGGGACTGAGGAGGAAACTCGGGAAAAGCTAAGCTCTGAGCGAGACAGCTACTCCTTGGCCCTTTGTCACTGCTGTATGCTAACCACTCAATTTGACCTGCATTTAGTTCATCTTGAAAGCCAGTGCTATGTGGTGGATGGAGCAGGATTTCAGAGCTTCCTTTCATGCCTGGGGGCCTGCAGACCCAGATTCAAGTTCCAGCCCTATCACTTTTCTGGGAAAGTTACTTGATTTCTTTGCACTTTAGTTTTCTTGCATGTTAAGGGGTATGATAAAACATACACACTTGCGTAAGGACTGGATAAATTGATGACTATAAACCATCTGGCTCAAACTAGGCAGTCAACAATCTTATTCTTGCTTTCCTAGCCCTCCAAAATAGAACTGATCTTTCTGTTTGAACTAGGCTGCTCCCAAACCTGACACTGTGGTTTAAATTGTTGGCACTGATCGATTCATCATCAAACTAAACCACCTTATAGTTTCTAACTCCTTCCTACTGCAGGATTAAGAAGAAAAAAGACATGATAATTTTTAAAAATCCAGACTTTTTAAAGATCTTGAAATTTTAACAATCTGTGTTGTATTTTCATTCTCAAGTAAAACACAATTGCATTCAGAATTATAACTTGAATCAATATAAACGAAGAACACATTTTCTCCCAACCTATAGGTGACAACAATACAATCTGTTCATTGTGATAAAGAAGCATTTATTACAACATCTGATTGTGAGTAATGTTACATTAGGCACTTAACAACCTCATTATTAGCAGTCCTCTATTGACCAACCTTCTGTATGAACCTAGGTTATATAGCAAGCTATACAGTATAAAAATTCCCCTCTGTAGGGCTGTTTAGTTGGGATCCTACTAAACCTACTTTCTATTTAGTAGGGTCAAAGATAAAAACAAAGCGAGGCAACACAGGATTTGGTTGCACTAAAGGAATTTAGGAGAAGGTGTTGTTATTGAGCACTAAGACACTGGGGTACAAGGAGGCATTTTCCTGGTCAAGGAAGTTGTTTCACTTGCTCCTTGAAGGAAAAATTGGATTTAGCAGGTTGGGAGAAGGGGAAACATTTTTCAAAAAATTTAAGCCAGAGGAATGCTGTGTTTCACCATCTCAAAACAATAGTTAGAGGTGGCTAGATAGAAGAGTTTTATATAAACAAAAAATTAGCTAACATTTAAACTTAGGAGATATTAGTGACAGATGCCAGAAGTAATACTGTTCTGCTGCTAGCTAATCCAATTTAGTATAATCCAACCAGCAAGTCTGTGGAAACCATCTTTTAAGGTGGCTCTCAAAGATTAATACTTCTTGTTATTCATATTCTTGTGTAGTAGTCCCCTCTTTCATTTAATAGGGCTGACGTATGTAACTATAGGCTATTGTGGAATGACTGTGTGCAATTTTTGTGGCTAGGAAATAAAAGATGTTACAGCTTCAGCCTAGCCCCTCTTTTGGACCACTTGCTCTAAGAAAAGTCAGCTGCCATGTTGTGAGGGCACTCAAGCAGCCCTGAGGGGAAGACTACATGACAAGGAAATGATGCCTCCCAACAATAGCCAGGTAAGTGAGCCATCTGGGAACCTGATGTTTTTGCTCCAGTCAAACCTTCAGATGGCTGCAGCCCCCACTGACATCTCTACTGCATCATCATAATAACTCCAGAGCCACAACCACTGAGCTAAGCCACTCCCAAATTCATGACCCTGCAACTGCAAGTTGTTTGAAGCTGTTAAGGTTTTGGAAAAAGTAGTTATGCGGTAGTAGATAACTTATAGAATGCGTTATATGCACTTACTGATGTCAAGGTAAATAGCTAATCACAAGGGTTCAGACTAAGTTGAGGCATGTGAGATATCTAGGATAGGGTACAAAACACAAGGAACTCACTTTCAGGGTCATACAAATTTTGTACCATAAGTTCCTCACTTCTCTCACTCTAGTCTCTGCTCTGATTATCATCATTGCATGGAAAGATAAACAAAAATAACTTCTGCCAATCACTACTGCATGCAAAGGTAAGACAACAAATAACCCTTACCATTAAAGAATTCACATTATAGTCAGAGTTCATACATAATTAAAAGAAGACATATTGTGATCAGACCATCCATAGTTGGAGCAATTTTGATACTGTCATGGAGACCTCACAGAGAAATTCGTTTTGAGTTGGGCTTCAAAGATTTGTTACGTTTCAACAATGAGGATGAAGGGAGTGGAAGCAAAGTGCATGTATTCCAGGCTGAAGAAAACTGGAGAGTTAAGGAATGGAGGAACAAAGGAAGATTCAGGGTCGGTGCCTTGCATTTTGCCAATATGATTGAAAGGTAGGGTTGTGGTGTAGATGTGGTCAGAGATAACATTGGAAAGGTAAGTTGGAGCTTGATTCTGAATGATTTTAACTGTCATACCAAGGAGTTTGGGCTTTATTGTAAATAATTAATAATCATTTCTGAATAAGAAAATGATAGGAAGGACCAGATTTACTTTTTTAAAAAATTGTTTTTATTATATAAAACATACATAACATAAAATATACCACTTGAACCAGTTCTGGGTGTACAATTCAGTGGTATTAAGTACATTTACAATGTTTTGTAATCATCACCACTATCCATCTCCAGGACTATTTCATCGTTCCAAACAGAAACTCTCGCTCTTTAAACAACTTTCCATTAACCCCTCCCCAACCCCTGGTAACTACTATTTTACTTTCTTTTCCTATGACTTTGCCTGTTCTAGGTACCACATGTAAGTGGAATCACAGAGTATTTGTTCTTTTCCATCTGGCTTATTTCACATAGCATAATACCATCAAAGTTCTTCCACATTGTGATGTCAGCATTTCACTCCTTTTTAAGACTAAGTAATACTTTACGTATTCAATATATATGTATATATACCACATTTTGTTTATTCATTCACAGATTTACCCTGAAAGATCCTTTTGTCAGTGGTGTAAGGACAGACAGTAAAAGGAAGAGTGAGGGACACAAGATCAGAGGCTATTCTATAGTCCAGATGAGAGATAAGAAGGGCCTGAATCTGGTGAACGTGGGATGGGAAGACAGGATTGATTTGACGAAGACGGGAGGAAGGAACTCACATTCATTTGGGCTGACCAGGGTGGACGAACCAGCTTTGATTTTTTGCTTTTAGATGAAATGCACTAATGGGTCACTCTTCAGATTTCTGATCATTCTCTTTGAAGAAAAGGTGTTAGTTACAGTGTTACATATTTTATGTGTTATTATTCTGTTAATAAATAGGTGTTTTTTTCAAAACAAAATTAGTGGCTATGCAAAATAGATCCAATTCCATCAATAAACAATAAATAGTGCTAAGTAAATGATGCTTAGGATATAATTTATAGCTATACAGTGAATCTGTAGTAATTGCTTAAGATAGTGTTGCTTGGAATTATACAAAAGTAAAACCAGAATTCTGTACCACAGTCATCTTGGTGCATTATACAGTCACTAAGAAAAAAAATGCTGTTGCATAAATCTAGGCAGAGAAGCATGCTTTAAATATATACCATAGCTATTTTAAGCTCTAATAATTCTGTCTTTTGTAAGTCTTTTACCTTTTTGCTCATGGAAAATGTTTTACCGATACAATCTCCTTCTCCTCCCTAGGATAAACCACCTACCTCAGCATTATAAGCCCAATAGGCATCCAATAAATCTTAATTGATGATGATGATGATAACATCACCCATGAGAGAGACAGAAAGCAGTATTTATTATCCTACTTTACAAATTGAGAAAATTGACATGCAGAGATGAAATGACTCACTCAAGGTCATATAGTAAGTCAGTGGCAGAGCTGGAAATAAAAATGCAAGTAATATAGAAGGGCAGGCTATTATCCTCTCTGCTTGAGAAATTTCTCCTCCCTTTTTCATTCTGCCTGATCAACCTTGAAAGTTAGTGAGAGCAAGACCAGGGTTTTGCGTTTGTGAACCTATGTAATATTGCTGGGGTTTGAAAACTGAACCCTGAGTTTTATTGCTTTGTTGATTTTTAAATGAGTGTGTGTTTTTTTAAAACGTAGGCAATATCAACCAGGTTAATGCCTTTCCTAAACTTCATGATCATCAGCTATGAAAAATATCTTTCTCTCTGTCTTTACAACTCCCTATACATGCCCCTTTTTTCACCTACATCATAGTCAGCTTTAATAGGATCTGTAAATGTTTTGTCTAAACATTTCTCAAATACCCTCTGCAGAAAATTCTGTATAGTAGAAGCAAGGCCAACACTTCAGAGTATAAAGCAAACACTATTTGGGATCACAGCTCTCCTTACACAAGTCAAGAAGGATCAGAGACCCAGAGTCTTTTCTTGGCCTCGCCAGTGACCAGCTAGGTCATTGAGCCACTTCTTATTCCTGCACTTCCATTTTCTGTTCTGTGAAACAAGTCTGATTATACAACCACTAAGGTCTCTTCCAGCTCTAATATTTTGATCTGGAATGTATTAATAACAAATAGGTCATTAATCAAAAGCTACTTTCTATGCATGGTATCATGTTATCGGAAGCACAGAGAATATGCTAAGTGGGCACAGTTCCTACTACTTTCAAGGAACTTACTGAAAAATTTAGCGCTGCCACAGTCAGAAATAAGTGAAAGAGAGGTCAAAGTAGACTTAACCAATAATTAAAGCAAAACAGATGAAAATGTATTCATATTATGAACAAAGTGAGGAGTGCCCATCACAGGCTAATGAGCAGTATAAGAATAATGAAAACTGCATCATTAGAAATGAAAGTCTCTATGTTACTAGCACCCATGGAAAACTGAAAAAAACTCTTTAAACAGAATGGTGGGGGAAAGACAATATTCTATATCCTATACACATAACCTTGAAATGATACTTGTGGTAGGAACCTATATATCTAAAAGATCAGAAAGTCTAAGGTAAAATAAGATACAGAATTAAAGGGCAGGGTCTGGTGGTAGATGTCTGTTTTTCCTGATGTAGAGGAAGCATATTTAGGGAAAGCCCAGGCCCCTCTTCACCCCTGTGTGTGCTCTGCTTCTGGGAAGGGGCAGTGCCTCAGTTAATTTGTAAATCCAAGAAGTGTAACTTGACCATGCCCAGCTCAGCTCTTTCTTCTTCTGTTGAGAGTAAACTGCCTTCCTAGGACATGCTTCCTGTTCTGGTTCTGCAACCTGCAATCGGTTGTAAATTTGCCAAATTTGGGGGTCCAATCATCAGGCCCTTTATGTACTTATCCTAAGCTACATTTTCCAAATTAGCCCTTCTCAGGAATAAAGGAAATCGATTGCCTTCCATAATCATATTTCTTTATTTCTCAACTTGATCAAAACTGGACAAAGAAGAAAGGTGCTATTTGTTGGAGGGAGATGAAGAAAGAGTAGCTTAGAGAACCCAATAATCTGTTGCTCAAAGCCTCACTAAAAAAGGAGGGGAAAAAAAAAAAACAAACAGAGCACATGCCAGGGCGCTCTTGTCATTCCCAGATAGGCACAACTGAATTATTTCCCACATGTAACCTTCAATGTTTTTATGTTTTTGAAATAAATGCAATGAGATTCAGTGGGGTCAGAAGATATAAAATATCTGGGCAGATTCATAGGATAGGTCTACTGCTAGCTATTTTCCTTAGGGTCTAGGTAATACTGATATCCGGGTTATTACCTGATACCTGGTACTAGAAATGGAGAGTAAGCAGTGCAGACTTGCTTAAAGTTCAAAGATATTTACGTATGGGATGGTGAAAGTAAAGCACTTAGCACTCTAAGTACACAATAATATTTATTGTTTACTATTTTTATTGAACGGCTGAGTCTCAGTCCTTGCCTTTAAAATATTTATTTTTTAAGAAAACATGAAATAACTGCCCAGAAAATTATGGACACACACAAATTAAGTACTGAAATAAAGTATAAATGGTCACTAGGAATAAAGTACAAAAAAGGATCTGGAAAAAAGGATATATAAATGTCTTAGTAATGGTGTAAAAATTTCAAAGATTTCTGTAAATGTAGAAGAATTATGATTTTGTGAGAGACTAAAATACTTATGTTTCGGTTCATATTTTCTAAAATTTGAATATTCTCTTTGGTAAGTAGTTTTTTTTTCTTTTTTTTGAGATGGCATCTTGCTTTGTTGCCCAGGCTGGAGTGCAGTGGCACCATCTTGGCTTACCGTAACCTCTGCCTCTGGGGTTGAAGTGATTCTTGTGCCTCAGCCTCCTGAGTAGCTGGGATTACAGGCATGGACCACCATGCCTGGCTAATTTTTGTATTTTTAGTAGAGACGGGGTTTGCCATGCTGGCCAGGCTGGTCTCGAACTCCTGACCTCAAGTGATCTGCCCGCCTTGGCCTCCCAAAGTGCTAGGATTACAGGTGTGAGCCACTGCTCCCCACCAAGTAAGTAATTTTTACACACAATGGCATAGTTATTTTATTTATTTCCCCATTACAGTTGGTCACTGACCCAAAAATGTGTAGTGGAAGACAGAAAAGTTGTGTTTAGTAGAACGTATTCTCTCACTTTGCTTGAACTTGGATAAAAATTGGTGAGAAAAGGAGAGAGAGAGACAGATAATGGAAGAGAAGCGATTTGGGTTATGAGAGAAAAACGTGAAGAAAGAGGAGAATAGAAGGAAAGAGATGGAGAGAGAAATCAAGAAAAAAAATCAAAGGAAAGAGAGAAAAATGAAGGGGGTTTACAAAAGACAAAAAGTGAAAAGCCACAGGGCAGATAAAGGAAGTGACACAACAGAAGGCAAAGAGGATGAAAGGACACTGGAAAAAACGGAGAGGGGTACTGAACTGCGGACCAGCTCTCATATTCTAGTGTCCTGTTCAGAGTCTAACAGGGGCCGGGCAGGGTGGCTCACACTTGTAATCCCAGCAGCTTGGGAGGCCGAGGTGGGTGGAACACATAAGGTCAGGAGTTTGAGACCAGAATGGGCAACATGGTGAAACCCCATCTCTACTAAAAATACAAAAATTAGCGGGGCATGGTGGCGCACGCCTGTAATCCCAGCTACTCTGGAGGCCGAGCCAGGAGAATCGTTTGAACCTGGGAGATGGAGGTTGCAGTGAGCTGAGATCGCACCACTCCACTCCAACCTGGGTGACAGAGAGTGACTCCGTCTCAAAAAACAAAAACAAAAACAAAACAAACTAACAACAACAAAGAACAAAGGTATAACAGGATGCTTTCTAACTGACCTTTTAACTCAGTAACTTCCACTTTACTGGCATTACAAGTGCTGACATGTTGAGTATTTTGAAAAGTAAACAGGAAGTGGTGTCACTTGGGTTTAACTTAAATCTGTTCTAACCTGCTCTCAACACACATACACAATGTTGGCACTCACTCTTATGGCCACATAATTTCCTTGGACGTGTCTTTGGAGCTGGTGGTTCTTTTATTACTTACAATCTTGTAGACATGGACATTCATAACTCACGAAAGGCAGCATTGTATTTGGTTCAATAGTGACTCTTTCTGGGTCATTGCCTGTATGTGTTGATGGGATCCCCATCTCCAGTGCCATGACAGATGATGCTATATGTGTAAGAAAACAGTTTTTCTACGGCACCCAGACTGCTCAGTGAATCTAGTCATAAGCAATGACACTGAGACAACCAAGTATAAAGGGGTCCCCGGAGAACCTCGGACCGCTCTGCTCACTGGGAGAAGGGGTGGAGCCACAGAAGTTCAGGCCGTTTGCAGCGGGAGGGGCTGGTCCTTCCTGTTCCTGTGTAGGAACCTGGGATTCAATCTGTGATATGAGGGCCTATTAACAGGAACCCATCTCCCACTTTGCTGTGTAGTTTTACTCTTTTCCCTGATAAATTCCATCTCCCTCACCCTTCAAAGTGTCTGCGAACCTAATCCTTCCTGGTCATGTGACAAGAACCTGGATTTTCCTAAAACATTTTTTTTTTCAACCAAATTATTTTCCAGTTTATTCTCATTATGTATCTTCTTGAGAGTATCAATCAATCATAAGCCCAAGTGAGTAGGTAAAATTAAGAACAAAGTCTTTTAAAATAAACCAAAACTGTGTCAGAGAATACAGAATCTCTAAAGAATTGGAGGGCTGCAGGGATGACTGAAAAGGGCTAGTCTTCCTATGGTAGAGAAGAAAGCAAAAAGAAAGGGATTGGGAATGCTGACAGGGTTTTGTGTTAGAATATGTGAGCTTAAAAGCTCTTGTCAAAAAACAAAGCAAATAAAAAATCTTTCAAGACAAACTGGCATTGGTTACTAACTGTGGAGTGAAAAGTAAGAGCTGGAACTACAAGAGGAAAAACAGACCAAAGGCAGCTTAGTGTTCTGCCTGTCTAAAACCAGAAGACATACTTGCACTTTATGGACAGATCTGATTGCAGGTCAACAACATGGTCATGGACCCCCAAATCGTTTCATGTGTGGGTCAACTCCAGCTGCCAAATCCAATCAGGGTTTCATGATTGCTGAGGGAAAATAAATCTATTTTTCATTTTAGCAGAACAATGAAAGGAATCCTTTAAAAAATACACAAACGAGAAACAACAAAAAACACCAATATAATTCTTAATAGTGTTCAAGAGTTGGTTCACTTAGAAAAACACTTTTCAAAGATGTCTGTTTTCCATATTTCCTCTGCATGTGATATAAAGCTGTCTGGTTTTAATAAATGCCCTGTTGCTACTCTTCACCATTAGTACAACTAGGAACTGTCATTGAAAGTCATTAGTGGTGTCCTGGTTCTGCTCAATTTTGTCAGGTAAGCTCACCCAGCTTCTTAACTCCTGGTCCTTTCTTGTGGAAGCAATGGCTACGATACTGCCTCCACCACTTTTTCAAGAGGAGATCTTGCTCTGTGAGCTGCTGCTAGCCCATGTCAGGCACTGTAATGCCAGAGGGGAGAGTTTGTGTAGCAGAAAGAAGAGTTTTGTTCTCATAAGTGGTAAATGTAGGATTTGGACATGAATGCAGTGTCTACCATTGATTGACGTGCAGCTTGGTCACTTGAATTCCCTAAGCCCTCAGTTCCCTCTTTTTGTAAAATGAGGAGCATAGCATCTATTAATATTTTCAGAGTGGTCGTGAGAATGGACTAAGATAGGCTATGCAAAGCCCCTGACACATAAAAGGAATTTAAATTAGTAGCATTAGTATTTGCTGATTTCATTATAGAAGAAGGCAATTAAATTTTTTTTTTTCTGTAACTCTCCTTCATTTCTGAAAGAAGGCAATTCTTGACCTAAATGTTAAAGAGAGTTTATATGCTTATTTTTTAAATCAAGTCACAACACTTGAACTTCTAATTCTCTGGCCAGAGAATCAGCTCCAATGTGTATAAGTTACTGTTTTGAAACTAATCAATAAAATAACTTGGCAACTCTGCCCATAAATTTAATTACTTGAATAAGGCCTTTCATTGTTTTTGGCTTCAGCATTCCCATCAGGAAAATGGATAATAAGACCTTCTCCCTACCTCCCTTAAATCAAATTCTAAAGAAAAGTAATTTGTTGGACAACTAAGCTATAATAGAGAAAACTTAAAAAAAAGAAAAGAAACTTAAAAGAAAATGGTTTTCTTATAAGCAAAGGGCTTCAGAGAAGTACAGATGAATAGGCTGTATTCTTTTTTTTTTTTTTTTTTGAGATGGAGTCTCGCTCTGTCGCCCAGGCTGGAGTGCAGTGGGTGACCAGATCTCGGCTCACTACAAGCTCCGCCTCCCGGGTTTACGCCATTCTCCTGAATAGGCTGTATTCTTAAAAGAAAATGTGGAGGAAAAGAAGCAAAGAAAGTTCATTCAAGCTATTACTTTCTTCTCTAGAGCTATATGATGTAGAAACTGTTAGCTAAACCAATTACTGTAATGAATGAATCCGCTTCTGAAGACGTCAGTCTCCTCAATCTGTAAGCAGCGAAGGCTTCCTTCCTGAGATCTGAAGGGCTAACCCAGCAGTGTACATGCACCTCTGTCCTTAGTTTCTAGTTCTCAACTTGTTATTTCATAAACTTCAACTAGATAACTTTATTATTATTTTTTTTAGAGTCGAGTCAATCAAACCAGTTGTCTTTATAGGTAGACACATCTGTATCTCAGTTGGAGTTGAAGTAAACTCAAACTTGTTTCTTAAGAAAGTCTTTGAAGTCTCTTTAAAAATTTTGCTGAACAATTTCCTTTGTCAGATATTTCTGACCCTGCAGCATTCATAGGTGAATGTGGACCAGCCGGCATTGCTTTAGCCTTGCAGGCATCCACCACCATTACCCCTTCTCAAGTCAACTGCATGGATCAGTGGTCGAAGCAAAGCATGACACTGGTGAGTTATAACCAGCCCATGACTTTAAATTACAATGTGCTCTGAGACACTCACTTAAACTGAGCCAGCCTCATTTTCTTCATCTGGCAATGTGGGCTGTAATTATGTATGATTGTATATGCCTTGGTTATAACTGCTTATAATAACTTGGCTAAAAATGTTTAAATCACAGATTTAAACATGACCCAACAGCAAATTGCAATATTGATGATTAAAACTCATTATTAAAATTATTTCTATGCTTAGGAATTGAAGGCTTATTATATATATATATATACATAAATACATCTATCTATCTATGTGTGGGAAGGGCTTCAGGAAAAATGTAATTTTTGTGCATGAGTCTCAAGCTTTTCATAGAAGAAAAGTTTATTCTAATGCAAGCATCTGCATCAGAAATATTTATAAATTATAGAGATTTAACCATGAAGATAATTTATATCTTTGTAAGTATTTTCAGTTTTTGTTACAAGCAAAACAAATGACCTCTCAGTTCAATTTTGATAGAAGCCACTGAGTTACTGGGTCAATTTGGCAGCAAATCGCCTGCCCTCTGGTGCCTTCCTTGATCTGCCTTTAAAGCACCACTTTGAGCTACAGCTTGCCCTAAAGGTTAATTAATTCATGTTCCCAAAGTACTTTGAGGTCTTCGCATAATGGTACTATGTAAGTATTATAGTTCTGAAAGATATTTTAAAATTTTCTTTGTTCAAGGACACAACAGCACTTCTTTGGAGGCAGCAATTAGACTTCTTAGCAACAGTATCATATTAATATATAATTAGAAATAAAATGATCACACACACACAGTTAACATTAACATGTTCAAAACCACAGCATTCTACAATAGTTTGGTTTCCACAGTGCTGTAGAATAGGCCTATGGATAAAAACGTGTTTGTTCATTTCTTTAAAAAGACAAAAGGTATTCTCAATCTGATGGTTGTAGGAGACATGATAAATAAAAAAGAAATAGGTTCTTACCGATAAGCAATGTTGAACACAGGGTTACTTGAAGCATTTTATAGGCCATGATCCTGTTTTGGAAAAAAAAAATTATTTACTTTAATTTAGCTGAAAAAAGCGTTATGGTGTATCAGGTACTTTTCAGAAGTATAAAGCAGTTGTTGCATACCTGGAAGCCCTGTGAGCTGAGACACAGTCAGAGAGACGCCCTCGTCTGAGGTGGCTTTTTTATATAGCTCTTGCCTTTTTACCCTTTGGACTTTTTGAACTGGCTTTTTACAGGCTGTTCTTATGTGGGTAATTTATTTATTTACTAATTTTACCATCTACGTGGATTAATGTAATGTTAAAAAAGGTAGAAAAACTGGATCACTCACGTATTGCTGGTGGAAATGTAAAATTGTCCAGTCACTTTGTAAAAGTTTGGTAGTTTCTTAAAAATTCAAATTTGCAATTACTGTCCAACCCAGCAATTGCACTAGTGGGCATTTGTTTCAGAGAATAAAAACTTACGTTAAAAAAAATCTGTACAAGAATGTTCATAACAGCTTTATTAGCAATAGGCAAAGACTAAAAACAAGCCAGATGTCATTCAACAGCTGAATGTTAAAACGTGATATATCTATACCATGGATCACTACCAGCAGTAATAATAACAACTATCAAAAATAATAATTATTGGCTGGGTGTGGTGGCTCACACCTATAATCCCAGCATTTTGGGAGGCCAAGGTGGATCACCTGAGGTCAGGAGTTCGAGACCAGCCTGGCCAACATGGTGAAACCTGGTCTCTACTAAAAATACAAGAATTAGCCGGACGCGGTGGCATGTGCCTGTAGTCCCAGCTACTTGGGAGGCTGAGGCTGGAGAACAGCTTGAATCCGGGAGGCAGAAGTTGCAGTGAGCCGAGATCATGCCACCGCACTCCAGCCTGGTTGACAGAGCAAGATTCCATCTCAAAAAAAAAAAAAGAAAAAAAAAGTTTAATTAAAAACAAGGAATGTTTTACTGCATTGTAAAATGTGTTTGTTTCCAAAAAAGTACATAATCAATACAACCAGAACAGTACTTTCATTTTTCAAACAATTGCCCTTTTCAGTGCCTTGATTAATCGACTAAGTTCATCATCATACAATTTATTCTTAATGACAAATTATGCCTGTGTACCAGTTTCATTAAGATTATGCAATCTGTAATGAATTGGTATGGATCTATAAAAGTGGTAGAAAACAACTTTGTTGATGACTATCTTTACATTGTAAAGGGTGTTGAGAAACCTGGATCTCCCTACCTGGGAGTTATGCCTCCATTTACTGATAAATGAAAGGCTTTAGAAGACAGCTAACTAGAAACACACACTGCAAAATCTTGGAAGCTTAGGCCATGTCTCCACTTATACGAGACTTTGGAGATGCAATAGCTGTTGCCACAATTCCATAAGTCTCCATTATTTTTTACTTTGTAAAGAGGTATAAATTTTTATTTGTGTGATAGACTAGAAGAATATCAAGAAAATCATAGGAAAATACTATTTTTTTTCTTTTCTTTTTTTTTAAATTTTAAGTTCTGGGATACATGTGCAGAACATGCAGGTTTGTTACATAGGTATACATGTGTCATGGTGGTTTGCTGTACTCATTAACCCATCATCTAGGTTTTAAGCCCGCATGCATTATTAGGTATTTGTCCTAATGCTCTCCCTCCCTTTCCCCGCCAACCCGCTGACAGGCTCTGGTGTGTGTGTTCCCCTCCTTGTGTCCATGTGTTTTCATTGTTCAACTCCCACTCATGAGTGAGAACAAATACTTTTGTTTTTTAAACTGGGAGATCACAGAACCAAAAGAGAAATTGATCTTTCTTTTCTCTACTTTTATCATTCTTCAACTTATAGGCCTAAAGCGAAGTTTGTCTGGAGGAGGAATGGGGCTTTGCTTCCTATCTCTTTTACCTCACTTCTCTCAATGGGTCATCAGTCAATTATTTTGGATGGGTTAGATAATGCAAGTATAAAATAGTAACAGGTATTCCATAAATTTTTACACATTGTCTCATTTAATACAGCAATTCTATGGAGACAGTATTATCAAGTTTCATAACTTATCCAAGGAGTGTTCAGAAATAACAGGGTAAAGCTTTACAGCAGAAGTAGAGATGCGGTTCACACACAACGGCATGAGCCAGTAAAATGAGACAAATTAGGTGAGTGTGGCCCCAACTGGGCCCAGAGGTGAATGTGGCCTGGGCAACTCAGTTTTATCAGGAAGGTGAAGATATAATACAAGATCCTTTATGGGCCAGAAACTGTTATCCTTCCTGGTGAATGAAGCCTTCCCGGATCCCCCAGTTCGGATTTGGCTGCTCTTTCTTACATCTGCATACCTTCAATCATTAGGCCATTCCCACACGATGGTTAAGTAGGTACATTTCAGTATTTCCAAGTAGATTACATGCTTCCTGAAGGCTGGTACTACCTTTTATGCCTGTTTGTGTGCCTTAAGTGCCTAGCACAGTGCTTGTTATATAATAGTTCTTAGTAAACATTACTGAACTTAATTGAATTAACTGATTCAAATTAAATTGAATTAATTTGAGTCAGTATTTTCCTGCACTGGCCTATCAGTTTACAGTCTTTTCTAACTGACTACAGAAAACAGACTTCATGTCGTAGTTTTGTTTTGATGTTGATGCGTGGGTTTTAAATAGTTTTCCCCAGAACTTGTCTCTTCTTATGACCTATGAAAGAAAAAAGTTGAAATCCATGAAAATTGGCAATCTTCATTACAAAGATATAGAAATGCTCTTTGAAATCAAATTGGAATATCTTTGAAAAATAGAAAGATCAAGCGGCAAGAATTAATGAAGCTTATTAGCTGAGTCTGTTTACAACTCTGATGCTGTATACTTAGAAATCATTACTTTAATATGATATGACAGACGTTGGTAAGCTCCCATGTTACATATCAATGAAAAATAAATGTTAGAAGAGAAACATGTGAAATCAGATCTGCTATCATTTAAAAATTTTTAAAGGAGAAAAAAGAAAGGTTAAAAAAAAAAAAAACGCCAAAAAAACAACCAAAAAACTTTTGACCGGGCACAGTGGCTTATGCCTGTAAGCACTTTGGGAGGCTGAGGCAGGTGGATCACCTGAAGTCAGGAGTATGAGACGAGCCTGGTCAACATGGTGAAACCCTGTTTCTACTAAAAATACAAAAATCAGCCGGGCATGGTGGCACACATCTGCAGTCCCAGCTACTTGGGAGGCTGAGACAGGAGAATTGCTTGAACTAGGGAGGCGGAGGTTGCAGTGAGATGAGATTGCACCACTGCACTACAGCCTGGGTGACACAGCAAGACTCCGTCTCCAAAAAAAAAAAAAAAAAAAAGAAAAGAAAAGAAAAAAAAAAACACCCAAACAAAAAACCTTTACACTATCAAGAAGCAAGCTGAACTTAGTTTCTGTTCTGAGTCATGCCAGCGAGGCAATCCAACACAACAAACCGCAAAGCTTTGGAAAATGTAATGCTCATTTATAACATTCTGATAAGAAGGCATGAAGGGCATAGTACAGCTTGGCATGATTCAATGTCATTACTGGCATCAGTAAAAGGTGTAGAGCCAGCCAACGTGTTGGGGGAGGAGAAGATATTAACTCTTAACACTGAAATGAACTTTCAACTACAGTCAACCTATTGGAAGTGAGCAGGTGATAGCACTTATTTTTATGAAGTTATTTGAGACTCTCAAATAATTGCTATATGAGAACAAAATTTTACTACAGCACCTGTTAAGGGAATCATTTTTAACTGATTTGACTACAGATAAAGGTTTGCTATAATTTGTATTGTTAGTATAATGTGTCATCATTATCAGGTCAAACCTCTCAGGGGGGCCATTTCTTTCCTAGAAGTGAGAGAATATCCTGGTATTTAAGCAGAGAATGACCTAGCAACCACATCCTAAGAATGAATGACGGTTTCTGTAAAGTCTTGAGCTGCCTGCAGAAAGTAGCTCTTTAGCAAGGCACAAGATAACAAGATTCAGACCTAGTTGGTGTAATTAAAAACTACTTTTCAATGATTGTGTAGAATACGGTTCTGTCTTGGAAGCGGAAATTTTTTCATTTTTTTTCTCAATTTAAGAATAAAAACAGGCCTTACTGAGGACACATATGAAGTATATTCTCTCTTTAATCTTTCCACTCGACTCGTGTACACTATACTTCTTATCGTACCTACTGAGGCTTAAATGCTGCTGTCACCAAGATATGAGGGCATATATTCACCATATATTAACAGTAGGAGCCAGACTAACTTGGAGAAATTAGCTAAAAGGTTAGAGACCCCCTTGTATTCATTTTAGTGTGGTTACTGCAGGCTTTAAAATTTGCTACAGCGTAGCCTGGGCAACAGGATGAGACTCCATCTCAAAAAAAAAAAAAAAAGATAACTTAGGTTTAATGTTTGGAAATGTAGTTTAAGGACCTGAATAAGTAGTTGTAGGTAGCTCAGGATCTTTGAAATACGGACTGATCCTGCCTGCACTGAGGAAGAGGAGAGCTCCCCATTATATGGGGCTTAATTGTCATCTTAAGATCAAAGGTCATATTGGATCCTGGATCTTAAAATGACCAATCTTGGATCTTCAGATGATCCAATATGACCTTGGATCTGAAGATGACAATTAAGCTCATGTTGTTCAAGGTCTCTTTCTTTTCACTCTTTTCCAGTTATTTCCTAATTTGTATATGCACCACAGAGCAGCATTAAAAGACAGAAAATTGAGAATTTAGTCTTATCCTTCAGTTGTTATTCATTCATTCAACAACTATTTATTGGACACTTTCTAGGCTCTAAGTACTTTTCAAAATCCGTCTATTTGAACATATTCCATGTGCACTGTTCCAAGTACTAGCATTACAAACAGACATCAAAATTGCTCCTTGTGTGGGAGAAGACAGTTTCAGGGAATGCTTCCCAGTGAGATGAGTTGGAATTTCCCAAATTGGGTTGTGGGAGGAAGAAAAATCCAGGAAAAGAGAGCCTGAGGAAAGGTCAGGGGGCTTGAATGGACACGATGCATCAGCAAGGCATCATTTGGGGCCAAAACAGTACATTTATGAATATTCTTCAGGCGTACTTTAAAAACTTTCTATGTTACTGATGTTCAATAATTTCAGTGATTTCTGTTGGTTGTCACTATAAACGAGTTGGAGTCATTTAAAGATGTATCATTAATACAAATGTATACAGTCTAGCAGTTTAAGCAAAACGCCAATCTGTTATACGATATGGTATTAGAGTCACACAGCTTCGTGATTAAGCTTCGCGGTAATGCATGCCAAGGCATTTTTCTCATTACACTCTGAATAATTGATAGTTGACAATATGTGACATTTATTGAGCATCAGCAATGTGCTAGCTCGCTTACAGAGCACAGAACTATCAGGGGACCTTGCCCAATTGGCTCACTATCAAAACACAGTCTGTCATTTCCTAAGTCTTCCATGCTTCACTAAACTAAAAGAAAAAGAAAAAAAAAAAAAGCATTTCTGGAGATTCACTGCAGAAGTGAAAAAGGCCAGATTTTTTCTGCAGGTAGCTCTGTGGACATTAGTATTAGTTCCATAGGGATTCAATCTGTTCCCATGGTTCTGGTAATCACAGAAGATAAACTTGATAATCTAGCATAGATTAGGGTAAAGGTTGTTCTAGGATTTTATGATGCCTTTTCTGCTGCAGCCTGTAATTGAGCCCTCAGTAGTGTGACTTTTTCAGGATCAAAACTAAGTACATGTGTTTCAGTCTAGTGCATATAAAACCAACAGTTGGATTCACCAGGGAAAGGCTTAGCTTTGAAGGATTTAAAGGATTCCTTGAAATTCCTGGGTCCTTGAGGAAAAAACAAGAGACTTAAGATACTGCAAAGGGATATGGAGGAAGGTTATGGGAATTAAATGCCATGAGTTGGTAGGGGAATAGGAGAGAGTAAACAGAATTCTGAGTCCTGGCTTGGAAGGTGCCAGAGGTTAGAAGGAGATCATGAGGGATGTCACAGTGGATGCATAAGAATAGTAGAAATTACTTCTCATGCGTGATTGTTGGGTAGCTTTATTAGTTTTCTAGGGCTGCCGTAACAAAATGCTACAGACTGGGTGGCTTAAGTAATGGAAATTTATTTCTCACAGTTCTAGAGATTGGAAGTCCAAGAAGGTGTTGGCAGTTTGAATTCCTCCAAAGTCTCCTTTTTGGATCTTTTCTGGCCACTCTCTTGCTGCCTCCTCACATGGTCATCCTTCTGTGCACACACGTATCTCTGGTGTCTGTGTCCTAATCTCCTTTTCTTAGAAAGACGCCAGTCAGATTGGATTAGCGCCCATCCCAACAACCTTGTTTTTAATTAATTACCTCAGTAAAAGCCTTATCTCCAAATACAGTCACAATCTGAGGTACTGAGGCTTAGGGCTTTAACACATGAATTTGAGGGGAGGCAACACAATTCAGTCCATAACAGTAGCAAAGACAAAACCCTTCAAATGTGGGCAGTTTTGTTATTAACAACCTCTGGTTTTCCATAAAGAGAAAGACTTTTTTTTTTTTTTTTTTTTTTCTGAGATGAGTCTCAGCTCTGTCGCCCAGGCTGGAATGAAATGGCGAAATCTCAGCTCACCTGGGTTCAAGCGATACTCCTGCCTCAGCCTCCCAAGTAGCTGGCATTACAGGCGCACGCCATCATGCCCGGCTAATTTTTGTAGAGATGGGGTTTCACCATGTTGGCCATGCTGGTCTTGAACCCCTGATCTCATGTGATCCACCTGCCTTGGCCTCTCCCAAAGTGCTGGGATTACAGGTGTGAGTCACTGTGCCCAGACTAAAAAGGAGTTTTTGGAAAGCTGATAGAGAATATCAGAAGGAACAGCCCCAGTAGAACGGGTCCACTGATGAACTGTTTTTTCTTTCCTTTCCTTCTTGAATAGAAGAGAGGTTTGAGAAAGACTAGAAACGCTATTCTACAATCTTTCCTCTCCATCTCCCAATTCCATTTCCTTCTTAGTAATTCAAAATTGTGAAATTATTTGTATTTCTGGGCCAGCATGTTAAAGCTAATGTGAAATTTTAGTTCTCGCTTCCACTGAGGTCACTCAACAGGTTGATGGGTTAATTTCTTTTTCATGGAAAGAAGATGTACCAGAGAAGATGGAAATGGGCAAGAGTGAGTTGGGGAGCTTGCCAGGGGCTTCCTATACCCACGGCAGGCCTTGGTTCCATTTTTTGGAGGTTCCTCAGGTAGAATTAATGACTTTCTCATGAATCTTAAATCCAGATTATTTAATTTATCCTGGTCATGTAATAGGCATTAAATGAATTATCATAATCATTTTTCTTTGTTATCAATTGTAATATATGTTTCTCAAGCAAGCCTGAGAATATTATCCTTTGGAACTAGAAAATCAAATTTATTGCATGTTCCAAGGATCTCAAAACTACAATTATCCCCATACCAAAGGTTCCTAGGAGGAATTTTGTAGAAATTCCACTTTTAATAGAGGTATAATGATTACAGAGTCTGGCCTTTTTGATGTTGCAGTTTTGGTAGGATGCTGTATTCTCCACTGTTACCACCAGCTTTTCTTCTCAAGAGTAGTAAGCCCATATGGTTTGGCTGTGTCCTCACCCAAATCTCATCTTGAATTGCAGCTCCCATAATCCCCACCTGTCATGGGAGGGGCTTGGTGAGAGGTAACTGAATCATGGGGGTGGGTTTTTCTCAGGTTGCTCTCATGATAGGAAATAAGTTTCATGAAATCTGATGGTTTTATAAAAGGCAGCTCCCCTGAACATGCTCTCTCTTTCCTGCTGCCATATAAGATATGCCTTTGCTCCCCCTTGGCCTCCTGCCATGATTGTGAGGTCTCCCCAGCCATGTGGAACTGTGAGTCCATTAAACCTCTTTCCTTTACAAATTACCCAATCTTGGGTATTTCTTCATAGCAGTATGAGAACGGACTAATACCTAAGCCTTTGGTTATTCTAGATGAGAACTATGATGCTATAAAGACAAGAGCTTTGGGTGAAGAGTATAGACATGTAGCCCTGAGAAGGAAAATGAGAGAAAGGAAAAGAAACCACAAACCTAGAAAGAATAAACAACATTAGCACCCAATCTAAGATAATTAAACAAAAATATTTCATGATCTGATTGAGATACAGGTATAAAGATGAGACTATGGCAGAGGTTGGGGTATGTCTGTGCACCAGAGGCAGGTGAAAGACACAAGAGGGTGTAGGTATATGATCAACTGTATACAATTTTGTCATACACCTAGCTGTCTTGAATAAAGTTTTCAATGTTTCAGTTGATAAAATAAATAATAATATAAAATAAAATAATAAATATAAAATAAAAAATACATCCAAATCTAATGAGCCCAGTCCCATGAACTCCTTGGGATATGGCATACATCTTTCTGGGAGAAAATTCTGCCAGCGGGAAATTAATTATAATAAATATCATTATCTCTGGTATTTATGAAGACTTTTATCTGTAAGGGTTAGATGTATGGAAAAAGAAAATATCACTTTTGGAGTGGTTGCTTTTGGAGTGATGATATCCACTCAAACTATCACTCTTCATTAGTGACAGGCTACCTAGACACGGAGGCCCCCTTAGAAGATGAGGTGATTTGCTTTGGCAGGGAGTGACATTCTGAATAGAGACAACCCAATCTACTAGTTTGATGGTAACTGATTAGAGGGTAGAGAGTGCTTCTTCCAGGAGTAGGGGAGGGACTAGTGGGTGATTTCAAGAGAAATAGATACTCCCATGCTCTCCCCACCAAAAAAAAAAAAAAAAAAAAAGAGACTGAAAGATGCTTGTTACAGAGAATGATGCAAAGACAGGAAGCCACTGTGGAAGGGATTCAGACTCAGAACAAACAACTCACTCTCCCTCCCAACCTCTCCACACAAAAAGGTGTGGAATTTGGAAGCCTGAGAGATGTCATGGACTTTCAATCTCCGTACACACATGGCATATCAAAGCCTGTTGGCATTTGTTATTGATTCAATGTTTTCCAATGGCATTTCACATTATCAGTCAGAAGACCCATGAAGATGCTCCATCATTAACCTTCATACCAGGATAAAGTCTAAGAGTTAGTCCCCTTATCTGGACAGGAATTCAGTCCCCATTCAAGCTAGGAATATCCAGCAAATGCCTCTCAGCCAGAAGAGCAGGATAATATCAGTGTTTCACAATTTGGAACCTTGAAACTAGTACTTTTACAATCAGCCAGCATTCAGCAATTCTCCTCCACCACACCCTATTATTTTTTCCCAGGGGTGTCTGTACAATGAAAGGTATTGTGCCTTGTTAAAGAAATTTCAGGCTACAAATAAAGAGATGGTGGAGTACTGGACTGATGGTAGAGGGTCCCTGACATCACATTTTAGGCTTATTTCTTTTACAGCTTGGACTTTTTTTACATTATTACTTTATGGTCATATAATTATTATGGTGAAACAAAAATAATGAACATCCAACAATAAAATAAATAAATAAAACAAAAAATGATTCTAAAAGTGTGCAGTTTTGGTCATATACAAATGCTGTGCCTATTCTAAAATGCTTTTATTACAATTGTGAAAGTTGTCAGAATTAAAATAGTCACTAGTGTTAAAACGAAAACAAGAAACCCTGACAAAATTGCTGGGGAAGGCCAGGCAGAGAGGGTTCTCATGCTTGTATGTCTGATAACAAAACTGTCATAGAAGACTTTGCAAAAATCACAACCTTGCATAAAGGCCATCGTGACCTTGCACAAAAAATACTTCTGCAAGAACATCCGCCCAGCAACTGCTCATCTAACCTTGGACGGGAATCACCTTTGCGTTGTCGATCTTTGTAGCCAAGGATAATTATTTCAAAACAGTTATGTTATCCTTTTCATTTTCTCTTTAAAAAATCTTTGACTTCTTTACCTCCCTGAATATGCACATAGTTTACTAGGCACGCATATTCCTATTGCAATGCTCTATTCCCTAATAGATATCTTTTCCTTTTAGAGAGCCTCTCCCTGTTATTTAGGATGACACGACATTTTTTTTGTTTTTTGAGATGAAGTCTCGTTCTGTCACCCAGGGTGGAGTGCAACGGCATGATCTTGGCTCACTGCAACCTCTGCCTCCTGGGTTCAAGCGATTCTCCTGCCTTGGCCTCCTGAATAGCTGGGACTACAGGCACATCCCACCACGCCTGGCTAATTTTTGTATTTTTAGTAGAGACAGGGTTTCACCATGTTGACCAGGCTGGTCTTGAACTCCTGACCTCGTGATCCACCCACCTCAACCTCCCAAAGTGCTGGGATTACAGGCGTGAGCCACCGTGCCCAGCTGACACATTTTAAAGCTTACTTCAAATGACAGAAGTCTGGCAATTTGATGTGGGAGGGATACAACACTAGTAAAAGGAAAATCAGATAGTCAACAAATTGTCAATTAGAAACAAAAAGTTTTGAGTGTCTAAAATATACCAGGCATTTTCTGCATGTTGTTGTAGTATGATATGAGAGGAAGATAATATAATGATGGGTAAGTGAGTTCCCCAGACTGACGTTTGTCTATTGGAGAAAATACAAGACAATTTGATTCACTTCAAAGGTCTGCAATTTGAGTTAGATAAGAAATTTTAAGAGGCAGTTCTTTTTGCGACAGCAGGAAAAGTGTGCTTACCTCTTCCTTTGAATTACCAGTGATTCATTGCATGTCTGTAAGTGCTGTGATCAAAGGTCAAGGTACAAGTCTTCCTTACATGTGTGAGGTTTTTTCCCACCTTTGAACTTCTTAAAAGGCTTTTATTACAGAGTGCCCCAAAGATCAATGTGTCTCGTTTTATCACTTTACATTCTAATAATGCACCAAAGTTGGCTATTTGCTAGGGTTTTTTTCAAAAGGTTTTGCTGAAAGAAGATAAAATAAGTTTGAGAGGAATTTGTATGTGCTATTTTCCCTTCATTTTCCATGGACAAATCCCAGCAAATACAATTATAGAAAACCCTGTCTTGTCTTTTCAGATTGAGACTGGTGCATAATTCTTGGAAGCCAACTGAGTTGACAGACAGTTTCAATTCAGAAATTGGACAATAGCACCTAAAAGGGGGTTCTGTGCAGAAAATTTTCTTTATACATTTTTTTGGTCAGTCTTAAAAGGTATTAAGTAATATCTATAGACTTTGCATGTCCCCTTCTGTTTACCTATGTGTGCTTCTCTCCGTCCTGGTATTTTTAACTGGCTCCTTTCATCCCCATGAGCTGGCTCCTCAGCCTCTGATTTTAGAGGCACACAAGTTTCACGAACTTCACCAGTTATTTTCCAAAACAAAAAAGCATATTTTATTGAAAAAATGACAACCTGTTGTTAGCTATTTCCATTAAAGATAGGAAAACCATATATTTATTTAAACTTCATTCACAATTTTCCTCTACTTCGATATGCTATTTAGTGCTAAATCCTACTTTGACAAAAATGAACTCATTTTCTTCCACCTCACAACCTGGTAATTTTTTGTGACTTGCCCGGTACTATCAACAACAATGCCATCTGCCCAGGATTTAAGACTTAAAAGCATGAACTGACTTTTGGCCCCTATTTCTTTTCTGCTTTTCTCAGATACCAGAAGAAGTAAATTAAGCCACCAAAACATGTTTTCTCCATGCATTTCCCATCTGTTGATCCCATTTAGAAAAGCCTGCTCCTAAGTTTTCCTAATCAAGACCTTACATTCACACCACTCTAGTTCTTATCTCCATTATCTCTTCTTCACTTCATGTCTTTTAGGGATGACCTTTCCAGCTAAATAAGTTATCAGGGCATCCAATTCACTTTCTCTTTGTTTAATATCAAGATTCTCCCCAGCTCAAGAGTTCTTTTTCTTATTTTCTATTGCAACACTCTTCCAACTGGCTTTTCTGCTTCTAGTCTTGAACTCCTCCAGTCTAGTCTCCACATGCACGCAGAATGATCCTTATGAGGCCTAAATTTATTCACAGTACTCCACTGCTGGAGGCTTGGGTCTGGTTTCCCACTCATTTCAGGATACATTTCAAATTGTTCTGCATGGCATTCAGGGCTCACCATGACCTGAGTTCCGCTTCCTTTCAAGTTCCATCTAAACTTCCATTTCCTCCTCTCCTGCCCCACTTTGCACAAAACACTCCAGACATAATGAGCTACTTACTGAATGCCCAGGCAGCTTCATACGTTTTCTTTTTTAAAGTGGGCAGTCTACCTAGAATGCCAATCCCGATTCTTTTTCCTGGCAAATGTAAATTCATCTTTCAAGGCATTGTTCAAATTTCATTGCTTCTTTGAGATCTTTCCTAACCCGCCTCCCTCCTTGGAGACCAGCCTTCTCTCAGAGAACCTCTAAGACCTTATTGCTCTAATTGATGCCTTAAAAGTCTATCAATGCAGTAGAAATTCCCTCTGTCTCTGTGTACTTTCTCTTCAATCTCTCTTGTTAGAGAGGTTGAAAAACTAGAAACTACATTTAGATGTTTTAGCAACCAAGGATCTGGTTGTGAAAAAGGGTTCTACCAACTAGACTATGTTCTAGAAATCAGAAGTCAGATGCTTTTCTTCCTCTCTTTCTCTCTCTGTCTCTCTGTCTCTCTCTCTCTTTTTCAACACGTTGCTGCCAGCATGCAGAACATGGGATGTGAGTGTTCAGAGGCAATGGCCAGGCTCAGCATTCTACCATCTGGAAGCCATCCCCATAGGTAACTGGAGACAACAAAGCTGTAGCATCAGCAGATGCTGCCCTGTGCTCTGCAGCTTTATGACATTTGCCTGAATTCAATTGTCCAGTGTTGAGGCCCTGATTTTGGCCCTTCTATTCCTCCCAGAAGTTTTATAAATATCCATTTCCCTGTATTATATTTCGTTGTGCTTGAAGTACCTGGAATGGTTTCTGTTTCCTAGATTGAAACCTGATACATTTGCCTCTATTAAACTATAACTTTTTTGAATGCAAGAACGGGTGTTTTTCTTTTTACTTTCTTGGGATGACCACAGAGCTGGCTTTCCAACCAAATAAATGGTTGATTCACTAGATGAGCCAGTAATGATCCAAATGATGTATCACAGAAAACATAAACCTGTTTACTGACATGCAAACCCCTGACACACGAACCCCTCTTTCAGTGCTCTCCTTCTTTACCTGGCCAACCTTGTCTATTCCTGTGCTTCAGTCTAGTGATTCTAGTTATTATATTCCATACACGTATGTCATGCCCCTTCCTCTGTCTTTTTGTTCCAATGGCTGCTCCCGTCTGCAGTGTCTTCCTTCCTTTCAGCCAATTCACATTTACTACTTCTGTCAAGAAAAAACATAAATATCATTCTTTAAAATAAATATTCTTTTGCTGATGCCCAATGATGAAAAGAATGCTTACTTCTGGTGCTTTCTGGCATTATGCTTTGCTACTCCATACCAGTTAAAATAATTTTGGCTCCAAGTAAAAGCAAAGCCAACCCTAATTACTTAAACAAATAAGGATTAAATTTCAGTTGTGTTTTGTAACAAAAAATCTGGAGGTGAGAGATCGCTGAGTTTTGGTTTAGTAATTGAAGAATGTTTGTAGCGGCTTCAAGTAATTTTCTTGACTTTTTCCTCATGGATGCAAATGACAACCAAAGATCCAGGTATGGTTCTTGTATTCAAGGCAGACACATAGAAGGAGGCAGACAGAGCCAGGCCTGCCTGTGCCTTTTAATAGGAAAGCAAAAGCCTTTCTAGAAACCACTTAGCATACTTTTACATCTATCTTATTTCTGAAAACTGGGTCAGATGGTCATCCCTCTCTACAGAAGAGTAGAGGAAAGCAAGCTTTCAGCTGTGAGATGGAAATAAGACAGTTGGAAATGGCTATTGGGTTACCAAACCAAAGTGACTACCCTATTTTCTCAATCTTCTACTACCATCACTATTATTTGGGCAAATTCAAGGCCTCATATTTTTCTACAATCTTCAGACATGCTTACCACTGTGCTGCAAACCTGGGCATAAAGATTTCCAGTAATATAAATAACTTAGATTAATGCAATGAAAACTCTACCATTGTCTAACATGGAGTAGACTGAGAGAGACAAAAACACACTAATCAGATTGTCTCACATGAATGCAATAAAATGAGTAAGAAGGGTGTCTTAGTTCGCTTTATGTTGCTAATAACAGAATACCTAAAACTGAGTAATTTGTAAAGAAAAGGAATTTATTTTTTATAGAGGCTCACAAGTTCAAAGTCAAGGGGACATATATTGTAGGGGCCTTCTTACTGGTGGAAACTCTCTGCAGAGTCCCCAGGTGGCCCAGGACATCACATAATGAGAGGGCTGAGTGTGCTAGTTCAGGTCCCCCTTCCTCTTCTCGTAAAGCCACCAGTCCCACTCATGTGATAACCCATTAATCTATGAATGAATTGATCCATTCATGAGGGCAGAGCTCTCATGACCCAGTCACCTCTTAAAGGTCCTACTTCTCAAAATTGCCATACTGGGGATTAAATTTTGACATGAGTTTTGGAGGAGACAAATATTCAAGCCATAGCAAAGAGTGTGACTTGTTTTCAGATGTATTTTCCTATTGCCAATTGAGGGTCCTTGGCCTCTTTTAATATCATCAATTTAATAGCATTTCTTTTTGTGTTTATTATAGTATGCCAATGTCACTTCTAAATTCTAATTCTTAAGAAACAGCCAACCATTGTGGATGGTCGGTAGGTTCAAACATCAGTTTTTTATGCTTATAACATCTGTCTTGAGTTCAACATGTTTGTGAAGAGCAATGAAATGCTGGCTCACATAACAGCTGTTTAAATGAGAGGGAAAGTGTAGTTTGAAAGATTTGAGCCATTATTTGTGACTACAATATGAATTTTACAAACCTGAAATGTTAAGTTAGGAAGAATTGAAGAGTCTTTTCTCCCAAACAGGCTTTCCTTAAAATCAGTACCAACCATAAGATGATCAAATGGCATTCTCATTTTAAATTTCCCCTTCCTGCCATTCCCCCAGTATTTTTAACCATGAAATAATGTTAAAATGAATCTTGAGGCAGGGTTGAGGGATATGGCTGAAATAAGCAATCACAAAAGTACTCCTTGTGGAGAAACGAGGTTTGCCTTTATGATGGCAGAGTGGCTAAACAGTGTTGAAACGGGAAGGTGGGGAAAGGCTTTAAGTGGATTCTGCGCAGTGACTTTCAAGCCACTTTTTAATCACAATCTAATGGATTCTCTCTGTCCCTGTCATGCAGGCTAACCAGTACTGTCTGGTGCTTTGGGGCTGGCCACTTACCGTAGGAAGTCTCTGCTCAGATTATTAGAAGGAGTGCTTCTGCAATAATCACACCCTTCCCTCTGATAAAAATTAGATATTACAGCCTTTACTAATTATAGGCTGGTGGCTCCGGTGCCCTTCCGATGGTAAATTGCTTTGAGATAGCAGCTGGAAATTGGGTAGTGAAATAAGTCCAGAAGAGGCTTGTCAAGCTTTTCTTGTCCATAAAATAAAAATAAAATATCATATTTGTGAAGTTCTATAGAAGGAAAAATTGGAAAGATAGCTCAAGTTGCTTAGTAAAGACAATTTTGCTGTCAAAACATCGCCACATCAGCCACTGTTAAAACAAAAATGCAATCAGGAAAATTACTTGAAATGTTTATGTTTACTTCCAGTTTTGAAATTAGAACATCATGTTCCTTTGGGTTGCCATTCAAATCTCTCTTCCTCTCCTGATTCCCATAAATGTAGTAGTTGATAAACTCCTCTCTTTGGAAGTAGAATGACTACTCCAAAACTATTTTTTTGTTTTTTCTTTTCTGAGAGCTTCACTGCCTGTATGATGCCTGGAAATTACAAACACATCTAGTTCAAGTCCTTTATTTAAAAGATGTTTGTTTCTGACTTTATGACTATCATGTAAAATCTTTGCTGAGTATTATTGAACTACCTTTGTTTCCAAGTCAAAAGACATTGAATCAGTTGGGTTTTGGTGACTTAAGAACTCAGTGCTTTGTGAGTAGAGAAACACCATTTATTTACACAGCTGTTCTACACATCTGTGAAGTCCTTCCTCATATTTATCTACCCACACCAATCCCTCACCCCTATCTTCTACCTGCCTAGTTCTATCTTTTGGAGCAATACAGAATATCTAGGCACTGAGCCAGGCCAGCAAGTGCAATAGCTGCATGTCAGCTGACAGGTAAAAAAGGTTAGTGATCCATTCAGGTGGGGGCCGCTATTCTCACCTAGGGACAAGTCTCTATATTAAAGTCCAAATTCTGTTCTGATTGTCTTTAGTTTTCCTTTTGTATTCTCTCCGGCTTGTCACTTCTGTTTTTCATTTTTTCCTCCAAATAGAAAAAAACATGATCAACCCAAGACGCACAGAAAAGTAAGCGCTAGGATTACAGGACAGAGCACCCTTACCTCTGGTTCTATGTAACACAATGGACAAGCAAAGAGAACTACCCACTTACCTTCCCCGCACTGTCCTGCTTTGCCGCCCACGTTCCCCCACAATCTTGTGTGAGTGTGTAATCATTTCGAATCAAATTCTAATCCCAGTTTTGGGCTCCATTTTACCCCTGGGGAGTGACTGAGAGGAGCAGGGTGGGGAACAACCGTCTGAGAAGGTTACATAAATCTCAATTCCAGGAGAACCTAGCTCAGATGCATCATTCTCAAATTGTGGCTCCAAGACCAAGCACCAACCAACCTCGCAAGACAACTGGGTCGACGGTGCAGGGGGAGCTTCGCGGTCCCGCCGCAAGGGGGAGCACGTGTTTGCTGAGCCCGGCCTCTGCGCGTGGGCGTGGGCGTGGACGTGGGGGTGGGGGCGGGTGCAGGCGAACGGCTGCCGGTCAGGTGTCCTTGTCCCGTTGAGTTGCGCGGGTCGCGTTCGAGGGCATGGACGACAGGTACGCTGCGCTTCGGCGGGCCCAGCTGCATCTGGATTTCATCCACGCCAACTCGTGAGTGCCGAGGTGGGGTCGGGGTCGGGGAGGGTCTCTGCGCCATGAGGAAAGGTTTTGCCGGTTCCGTGAGGAAATACTCAACAAGTGAACTTGATTTATGGATTTATTTACTTATTTGAGCTGTATAGGCTTTTTTAAAACCATGAAAGCGTGATAAAGATATATTCTGGGCCAGGCTGAACCCTTTTGGTACTCTTCAATGAACACCAAGTGGTTGGAAGGCCCCCATTTATCATTTAACACAACTGTTTAATTGTTGGTCGGCGGAACCGTGATTCCACCAATCCTGCCTAACCTTAGTCTGCCTAACGCACTGACAATTTAAACAAAGTTGCCCTTCAAACACAGTAATTTGCATATATTGATTTCAAACTCTGTGGCCTCCTGAGTCTTTTCAAAAAATGTGACCTCTCTAAGGATAGGAATCTCACTTTTTAGTTACTTGGTCATTTCTTCTTCGCTGTCGTGCCTGTCTGCCTTTTAGAGCTTCTCAGGTGTCACTTCAAATACTCAAGATTGCAGAGGAGAACGACAGAGGTGTTTTCTCTAATCTACCATTTCCCATACAGCAAATTACGGCAGTTAGTGCTGTTTAATTCATGGTGGTACGTCAGGGTTTTTCTTTTTCTTTCTTTTCTTTTTTTTTTTTTGTTTGGCATCTTTTGGTTATTTGGATTTACTAAATGTATGGAGTGATATCAGGGATGTACCAAATTTGAAACCACAAAAGTGGAGGTATAAAGAAAGCCAGGGAAGGCCAGCCTTGCTGTGTGGGACAAACTATAATTAACATAACAGAGTTAAACAGGCAATATTCAGCAGATACTCAGTTTTTATGTCTCTACAGAGAATGATGTCAAGCTGGAAAAGGTGGAAAAAAAGTTAAAAGGTAGCTGAGGTGGAAGACAAATGAAGAAATAATAGTTTTGAGTGAATTTAAGAAAAATGCTCAGTGCGGTGCTGGAAGGACTGTGAATTTTATCTCAGAAAAATTCCTCAGCCTCAGTTTTATATGGATTTGCTTCTGCTTCACAACCTCCATTCCCCCAAACCACCCTGTGGTAGCCACTTCCCCTGTCCCATTTTCAACTAGTGGTGTAGTAACTTAGCAAGTGACAGCAACATGGAGTAACAACAAAGTTGGATACAAATCGAAGACTTCTCAGCTCCTTCAGGTAGATTGGTTGGTTGGATTTGGAGACAGGGTCTTGCTCTGTGGCCCAGGCTGGGATGCAGTGATATGATCATAGTTCTCTGTAGCCTCGAACTCCAGAGCTCAAGTGATCCTCCAGCCTCAGCCTTCCGTGTAGCTGGGACTACAGGCATGCACCACTATGCCCGACTAATTCTTTTTTTTTAATTTTTAGTAGAGATAGGACCTGGCTATGTTGCCCAGGCTGGCCTTGAACTCCTGAGCTCAAGTGATCCTCCCACTTCGGCCTCCCAGAGTGCTGGGATTCCAGACATGAGCCACTGAGCTCAGCCTAGGTAGATTGTTGTTTGAGACTTCTTTCTGCAAAAGGAGTGATTTTTAAATTTCTCCCTTTACTTCTATGTCCAATCCATCAAGTGCATGCTTTCTCTAAATATGTTTCAAATCATCCATTTCTCTCTGTCTCCACTGCCATTGACTTTAGTCCAAGCCACCACCATCCCTTGTCCAGACTACTCCAGACAGCCTCTTAACTGGGTTCTTTGCTTTCCATTCTGGCTGCTCGATGGTCCTTTTCCTGGAAAGCTGCCAGAGTGAGCTTTTTAAAATGTGAACCAAATTGTGCCCCTCTTCTTAAAACACTACAGTGGTTTCCAGTTGTATGTCAGCCAAGTACAAGTTCTTCTCTGTGGGCTAGGAAGCCCTGCATGACCCAGTCATGCTCTCATCTCAAGCTGTTCTCCCCATTTTACCATAAGCGGAGCTCACTGGTCTTCTTAGCTCTTCTTCTGCTTCAAGGGTGTTTGCATCTCTTGCTCTTGCTAGAAGGTTTCTACCGTGCTCTGCAAGGGAGTGAATTCTCTCGTCCTTCAGGACTCAGTTTAAATACCTTTTACCAAGAGGTGCTTTCCCTACCACCATGCGCCTCCTCACCAGTTACTCTTACCTATCACTACTATGAAGGTAGCACCCAGTCAAAATCTGTAATATCATCTTCATATGTTTGTTTACTTGTGTGTTTTCCATGTACCCCACCAGCTTGAGCTCCAAGACATCCAAGACCCTACCTGTAAGCATGGGCAATGGTAGGCAGTCAGCGACAATCTCTCGAATGAGTTAGTGCAGAAACGCATGTGATGTTTTGGTCAGAATTACTGCAGTTGCTTTTCTAAAGGGTTGTTTGTGTATTGAATTTTTGTATATTGAATCATGTACTTTAAATTTCCTAGAAGGGCTTGTGATTTAAAGTCCTGATTTTGTAAAGCATATCATACTTCTCTTTTACACTATTTTACATTTTGATAATGGCTTTCTTTTGGGTGAAGGACATCTTTTTGTAACAACAACATTTTAGTACTTTTTTTTTGTTAATTACAAAATTTAAAGCTTACTGGACTCAAGAGACTTTTAATCAGCCTCTGTGTTTGAAACTCCAAAATATGGGGATATATTCTGTGTGTGTGTGTGTGTGTTTTAAAAATACATTTTAAGCTAAAGTGTTGTCCTGTGTCCTGAGGTGTTTGGAGACTCCGAGACATTGCAGGTGATGCTTTCTTTTGTATAGAAGAGCAGATGTGTTTTTGATAAATGAGGCTCTCTTGCTTCTGTTACCTGTTTACTAAATATAGAAAGAAAATTGCATACTGAATATTCCCTTAATGCTGTGATAAGGTTGCTGATTGAAATATCTGCATCAGGACATTAGAAGCAAGCTTGGGAGCCTTAAGCTAGTGTGATTCCACCCTCAGATAACTATGCAACCTCCAAAATGTTGTAAATACTGAAGGCTGACTGGAGCATTATGTTACCGAGGACTTGGCATTGGAGGGTACAGGAGAGAGTGACCTGAGGCCATTTTTGAGATTATTTAAGGAGCAGGCTTCAGCAGAAAGATTCCCCAGAAAAATACAGATTGGTGAGGCACGCAAGGGCTTCCTGCCAATTCCTTTGCCTGCAGATGGAGCCTTATGGCCTTTTAGTAGGCAAGGATTTTGATCAGTATTCTTCAGAAATATTTTGTCTTTAAATAATACAATTTTAATGAAAAATCCTTGGGGGAAAAAACTCACTTGAAAACATGCTTATAAAGTAATATTAAAAGGTCAAAGTTTATTTCAGTGATAGACACTAACACCCTTAAGTTTTTATTTTATTAGAAGTGGACAGGATATTTTGGCAAAAGTGTTTTTAACCCTGGCTTCATAATGGAGGGTATCTAGTTCCAAATCTTGACCGTGCTGAGAGAGTTGTTTCTAGAGTAACTTCTTAATTCATTAGATGTCTGGAACTGGAGAACGTTTGTCTGCAAGTATCTTAAAGCTTTTACATTGATTACACACCTGGTTTAACTTTTTGTTTTCTCTTTGTTTCTTCATCAGCACCACTCACAGTTTCCTTTTTGGAGCACTGGCTGAATTGCTGGACAATGCAAGGTAAGGTTCAGCTGTGAACAACACTTATTGAGGGAATTTCATGACCAAACTCTTGTCTAGTTACATGGAAAGATAAAAAGATCATGTCATGTTTTCCCTTCTGGAATGTTTTGTGACTTGATTTCCTACAAAATCAAGGTATTCTAGGGAAAAGCATCGTTGAGAGAAAGAATTATTCACCTTTATTTAATTTTTATTTATGATCAAACTTGAAGTCTGTTTTTATGTTAATAACCATTTAATAGTACATATTCATTTAGATATTTTTGAATTGTATGTCAGTGTATACTTGTCTTGAGAATTTACACATGGATTTGGGCATTTATTGAAGTCTGCATTGAAGCAAATTGTATGGTTAAGAAAATAGCTGACTTGTTGATCTCTTACTATGTATCAGACATACATAAACACTTTATATATGAGCATTATGTCATGCATCCTTACATCTACACTCTGAGATGGGCGTTAATATCCTAGTTCTACATATGTGGAAACTGATGCATAGAGAGATTAGATGATTTATTCAAAGTCACATAATTCATATTTGGCAGAGCTGGCATTCAAATTTTGGCTGTCTGGCTGCAGAACCTCACTACCACATTTTACTGTCTCCCATAAAGGTATTAATGATTAAGGAACCCCTTAGACAATTTAAGTTCTACTCAGTAGTGTATTTGTGGGAGCTTGTGAGGGGATAATTTTTTTTTTTAAGTTAAATTGAATAAAGCATTTGACATGTTTTATATTGGTATTCCCTATAACAGAAGATTTTTCCTACTTTTTCCTTAGAAAGCAAAATCCATCCAGGAGGTAATATGCAGTTGTTAGATCAAGGTTCTCAGTAGAAGCCTAAATTCCCTGCCATTGGTTGATAACCATATTTTAGCTTTTTTGTATTTGTTCCCCGTTTTTTGCCTTAGATGGGAGATGACCCTTCTGAGAGTGTGACCACAAAGTATAGTCAATTAACCAGCCATCCAGAAATTCCTGCCCTGCACTAGGTGGAAAGTCGTCATCTCCTGCTTTTAGGAAACTCTGTCTGTTGAGCTAGTGGAATCATAAAAAGGGAGGGAAGCGGAGAAAAAGAATAAAGTCTGTTGTTCAGAGCCATGAGCTCAGCTTGGAAGGAGCTAATAAGGATGAAGCCAAGACAGATGAACACTTCTGATTAGTTTCCCTAAAGGAGCTTAGGGTTGCTACTGTTTCTTCTGCTCAAAGCTTGGAAGCAAGGCTCTTCCTATGTCATCGGTCCTGCCTCCTACTGAATGGCCCACTTTCAGCAACTTGACATCTGAAATTCTGAAAGAACACATTTGTCGATTTTTCCAACTGTCTTTTCTCCTTTGAAGTTGTTTATTTCAGTCATTCAACAAAGGAGGACAAGTAAAATCAGAACGTAGAAGAAGTAGGACAATGGAAACGGTTTCTTAGTAGAGGGTGATTGGGAAAGAAAGATTGACTTTAGACATGTGATCCATCAACCGATTCTTAGAGCAGCATTTGTAAGCTGGCAGCCCCTTGACCAGGTCCAGCCTGTCTTACGTGTGTTTGGCTCATAGTGAAAGTTTGCACAGTGTTTATAAAGAAAAGGAAGGGAGAAAAAAGGAATTATTTTTAAGGTTTAAGATATTGGAGATACCAAATAAAAACTTTGGGCCCTCCGCCTTCCTTGAAAGATTAGGAGAAGTAGCAATCTCAAGGCCACATTCCTCCACGGGATCAGGGGCTGGAGGTGAGTAGCAGGTGCTCTCGTGGGACCAGCCTGTGCCTTCAGCTTTGCCTCCAGTTTTCCCCTGTGGACAACCTCAACCCTTCAGTCCCTCTTTCTTCATGGACGTTTGAGTTTTCCACCACTGCTTAGATGCTAGTGTTTGACATCAGAAGAAGCTATTTAGCAGACTTAAGATACTCAGTTGGTCTTATGAAGGAGGGTCCCTATGTTACTCTAAGAAATTCTTTTATATCATTGTATTCATTATTTTAATGATTTCCTGTAGTTTTAAAAATTAGAACTGAAAGATATTAAAAGAATATTGTAGAGAGAGGAGAAGAATATGTGGTGATATAGGAAGGATTTGTTAGGGCCCGCTTCCTAATACAAGAGCTCTTCAGAGAGGAAGTGTCCTGGGCTAAAGAACAATGATTATTATAAAATGTCTTAATATATGATAAAGGTGAATTATTTTATGCCTTTATCTGTGGAAGTGCTGCATAAAAAACCTCTCTTTAAAAACTTCCATTTCAATACATTGGCATTTATTAAGCGTTTATTGTGTACATGGTACTTTGTGTAATGCATGATTATATAATGGAGATATTGATACCTATGTGTTACGGAACTATGGTAAGGATTGGAAGAGAATTTTCAAAAATACATCATTCAGTGCTTACTTGATACATGGGAGGTGCTCAAGAAATGGCAGTGGTGACTCCAGAGTGTCTATATAGGGAGGACTGAGAAGCAGCAATTGGCTAGAGGAAGGAGCTATATGGGACTAACTTCTAGGCCTGTGGAGCACGAGCAGTGTACCTACTCAGGTTTGTTTGGGGTAGTTTTGGGTTTAGAACTGATGGAACTTTTGAGGGATGCTCAGGTTTCCCCACCAGAGTTACGTAGTTGCTGTTGTTGCACTGAGCTTCCTTTTAGACTCCTCCCTGCCTTAACTTACCTTCTTACTCATCAGGTAAGTCTTCCTTGCCTATGCCTTCTTCCTTTCTGTCACATCCTTGGTATTGAAGCCAGAGTCTTCTGGCCCTTTCTCCTTTCGTATTAAAAGTTTTACTTTTAAAAATAATTGTAAAAAAATACAAAAATAATATCTGTGAATTTTAGAAAATGGAGATTTTTTTTTTTTTTTTTTTTAAATCTTCATCACCTAGAAGAGAGATCAGCATCCTTTTCTGTAAAAGATCAGATGGTCAATATTTTCACCTCTGTGGAATATGGGGTCTCCTTTGAAACTACTCAACTCGGCCATTGTAGTGTTGAGGCAACTTTAGATACTATGTAATGAATGGGCATGATTGTGTTCCAATAACACTTTATTTACAAGCAGTTGATGGGCCATTTTGGTCCATGGCTGTAGTTTTCCAATCTCTAACATAGAGAAAACGCCTATTAGCATTTTGATTTCTTTCCTTCCATGTATGTTCTTTAAAACGTCTTCTTATAGTACACTATTGCCTAGTAATTTGATTTTTCTTTATTTTGGAACTAAAATATGAAAAACATTCCATGACTTCTGGATTATTTGCCAGCCAGCTTTTTTTGTTGTTTTTTTTTTAAAAAATTATATCCATTTTGTTAGTTTTTTTGTGTAATTCCCACTAAATTCCATCTCTTCTTTCACATTTCTGAATTGCAGTCTTTTTCATATTCTCAAATTATGACTAATCGTAGGTCTTATGGTATACTAGCACAGTGAAACATGTTAGAAATTGATTTTGAAGCAGTTTAAGTGGATTTTTGTATTGTTTAATATCTGACAGTAGGTTATACCTTATGTAAGCAATTCATTTCATCTTGAAGCAATAATATGTTTATATTGTTTCCAGAGATGCAGGGGCTGAAAGGCTTGATGTCTTTTCAGGTGAGCAGATTTGCTTTTTTCTTTTATATTCTTCTGATGGAAAGCCTGTAGTTATTTGCTTGTATTTCATTTCACGAGATAAAACCACATTCTATAGCATTTTAATGTAATCTAAGTGCTTTGTGGGTACAGTGACCCTGTGGGGAGCCAGGGTGAGGAAAGTATACTCTGAGAGTCAAATTGTGTACTAAAGGACCCATTTGCAAAATTAGGTCTTCCAGAGTTTTGTGAATGTATCAGAGTGATTTGGAACACTCAATTCGCCTGCCATGAGAAACAGTTTTATTTTTAAAAAGCATACTAAGTTAGTGGTTATTCATAATTAAGCATACATCATTCCCAACTGATTAGTTTTAAAGTGTGTACGTGAATGTGCGGTATGAGGGCTAGAAAATCTGTTTTCTTTGCTGACTTTATTTGTAGTCATCAAGTATTTTTGCACTCATTAGTTATCTCATTAGACTATGATGCTAATGAAGTTAGGTTCTGTGATCCAGCTCTGTAGTTAACACTACCTAGAGAAATGCCCAGGTAGTCGCGCTGCATCCCTATCACTTTTCTGTCAGCTGTTCTGCAATATTGGCTACTGGTCACGGGTGAGAGGATATGCTCCATGATCTAAATCCATATCTCTGTTTAAAAAGCACCTCAGTTAACTGAGTGTTCTGAGCCAGAGGAGTGCTTATGCTTCATGAGGAAGATAGACGTGGACCTCTTGAGATAACTGAGGAAACAATAAATGACGCTCTTCATTTCCTTGTCCTCTCCAGGTCCTGAAAAACTTGAGAAATAAAAAAAGAGTCAGCCTTATTGCTGATAAATGTTAGGCTGGAGTATGTAGCTTAATGTGAGAGAGCAAATGGACTTGCAGATCAGACCCCGGGATCACGCAGACTCACCCGCCCAGTGGAGTTGGGCTTCCTCTGAAACTTGTCTGCCCTAGGACAAGGGGTCAGGACTCATGCTGTCTGCAGGCAGCTTTCTCCCAGGAGGAAAATGCAGGGTGGGAACTGAGCCTCCCAGTTTATTCTTCCCTAAGTGACCAGTAGGTGAGTGAGCTCACCTCCACAGGGAAAAAGTGAGTGAAGGCACAGAATAGGGCCTTTCTAGTGAGAAAAAGTCATCTTCCCTTCCATATCCAATTATATAGAGTAAACTAGGATGAACACTCTTGCCTAGGAGAGACTCAAAGTATGGTGGGAACACAGAGAAAGAAGAAATTATGCCTCCTATTAAGGGGCTAGAGCTTGAAATATGGATGTGATTTTTGTCAGATACTCCAGGAAGAAAAGAATATTCCTGTCTAGATAATAATTATGAGAAAACAAATGGATGTAGGCTAGTTCACAGATTCATTAATTTATTCAGTAATAATTTATTGTCTACTATTGTAGGTGCTGGGGATAGTGCACTAAGCAAAATGTTGAGGTCTGTGTTCCCCTGGAACATGTATCCTAATGGGGAGAGATAGACAGCACAGAAATGAACAAATACATAGTGTACCAGGCAATGATAAGTGCTAAAAGGGAAAAACATAAAGCAGGATAAGAAAACAGAGAGCCATGGAAGGGGTATACAGTTTTTCATGGGGTGGTCTAAGAAGGTTTCTTTAAATAGCTAACGTACCAGCAAAGACCGGAATGATGTGAGGGAGGGAGCCACACAGATACCTGGTGAAGAAGCACTCAGGGAACAATGCTGAGGCTCACTTGACTCACACTGAGTGTCAGAACCAAATGAATGAGCGTCTTCAATACCATACTAAGGTTTTTTCTGCAGTCAGTGGACCACTGAAGAACTTTGAGCAGTGTCAGTTTTCTAAGTAGACATGTGCTCTTTTCTTTTTTCAAAGAAGGATACTCATTCCAGAAATACCTTACAAGAGAGTCTGGAGAAGTATGAAAGCAAGGATAGCAGGGAGATATGGCTATGGGAATTACCTAGGCAAGATTTCATGAGAATTATAATAGGGCAATAGTACTAGCAATGGAGGAGGAGGAACAGATGTAAGCTGCATTTCCTTCAGAGCTCACACACAATTAATGGAGGGATGAGAAGACTTGTCCATAGTCACAAAACACAACAAATGTAATCAGAATCCATGCATTATATTCTTTGGAGTTTGTGACTGGAGACCTAAGTACTCAGCATCATCATAAACAAACAAAATAAGATCTTGACCAAGTTGAGATTAAAGTGGCACTTCTTTTTTTTTTTTTTGAAATGGTGTCTCACTCTGTTGCCCAGGCTGGAGTGCAGTGGCACCATCTCAGCTCATTGCAACCTCCGCTTCCCAGGTTCAAGCAATTCTCCTGCCTCAGCCTTTTGAGTAGCTGGGATTACAGGCCCACACCCGGCCAATTTGTGTATTTTTAGTAGAGATGGGGTTTCATCGTGTTGGCCAGGCTGGTCTCAAACTCTTGACCTCAAGTGATTCCCTCTGCCTCAGCCTCCCAGAGTGCTGGGTTTACAGGCGTGAGCCACCACGCCTGGCTTGGCTGGCACTTACTTCTTTTTTGTGTTTATGTATATTTGGCAAAAAACTGAACTTACAGTTCAGTTTGGCTTAAAATTACCTATTCATGTTTTTATTGATTTACCTATTCATTTTTTATTGAGGCAAGCCTTCATATGGCTATCAACCTAGCAAACTGATTTTCTTTAAAAAAATGGATAAAAAAGGCAGGGACAATGCTTATGCATCAATACATAGAATTATTCTGGGGATACAAAGTTAATCTAAGATTAGACTAGTTTTCAAATTATTTACTGTGGTCTTGAATTCTTGTCAATCTTAAATTTCTATCAAGTAATTAATTTGAAGGCTATAAAATTCAAATGAAATATGTTTCACTGTGGTGTTTTATACGTTTGTGTGTATTAGTTCCAGTAAACATGGATATACATTCAGTACTTTTTTTTAGTGCTTACTAAATGCCGGGCACTGGGCTAGGTGCTGGGTTTACACTCTTAAGGAACTGGCATTTTAGTGTGGAGCCCATGAAAAATGCAGTATGTAGCTGTACTTTGGTGGGTAGAGGGCCCATAGCTTTCCTCATATCTCCGAGGGTACTGTGTTCCAAAAAAGTGTAGGAACCATTGGTCCAAAAGACAAACAGATATATGAAGAGGTATTTTAATATACTACAAAGGTGGGAAAACAGATAAAGGCGACATTAATTATGGGCACTAATGACATGGAAGGATTAGGAAAGGCTTCCTAAAAGAAGTCTGATATGAACTAACTGAAAGAGAAAATAGGCATTCACCTGGTGAGTGAAGCATGGAAAGGGTGGAAGGGCATTATGTGCAGCAACTGGAATATGGAGACAATGTAGAAAAAAATGTTTGAGATGTTAAAGATTTGTTCAAGGGGAGTATTTGTGCAGGAGTGGAAGGTGGCAGTATGGGCAGGTGAGGGGAAGACAAGAAATGAGCTTGGAGAGTTATCCAGAGGGCCAGGTCATGGAGGACAAACAGGATTTATTAGGTGGTTGGATTTTATCCTGAGAGCAGTGGGAAGCCATGGAGAGGTTTTAAGCAGGAGAGCAGTGAAATACACAACTGATGGAAGACTGGCTGCACCCTATGACTGCAGGGAGAGCAAGAAGTTAGGGAGCTGTTGTGATCCAGAAAAGAGATGTTGGTTTCCTGAACCAGACAGTATACTGGGGATAGAGAAAGTGGTCAAATGGGAATCATTAAGGCAGTGAAATCAAGAGGACCAGATAGTTGCCCATGTGTGGGAAGAGGAGATGGAGAACATGATGATGATCCTGAGGTTTTAATTTGGACAACTGAAGCTTAGGGGCAGGGTGATGCCATTTACTGAACAGGAGACAAGAAGGAGGAGAAAGTCTAACATGGGAGGAGGTGTCTGTTTTGTTTTGGACATACGTAATTAACAGGTGATAAAATATACCTGAAATTCACAGTTTTAAGGAATTGAAATAAACAAGGCCAGGTTTCAGAGTGGATAATGGGGAGTATTAAATTTTGAGGCTGTACTTGTTTGTCTCCAATTCCTAATATGGATTTACAAAAAAGGGAAGTACTGTAGTATATGTCTGCTAGGAATCTTTGATCTTTCCCAGCCATTTACTGAAGGAATACCCTTCTTTCTGCAAGCTCCTTTCAGGAGAAATATTTACAGAGAAGTGCAAATCAGCTGTGGTGGCTGTGCAGAGCTGCCTGAGGCCAAACCTGGTTTCCAGTCAGGTGGTTCCCAATCCTGGATGAACATTAGAATAATCGAGGGAGATTTTACAAGAAAATACCAATTTCTGAACCCTATCCAAGACCAATTACATTAGAATATCTCTAGTTGATTTCAATGTGCAACCAAGATTGAGAGCTACTGCTTTATGCAGAGAACTCAGCAGAGTTGGATTCCCCTCATTGAACAGTGCGGAAATATCAGCCTCAGAGGGAGGACTAAACAGAACAAATACCTTAAAGGGGGAGAGGAGGAATGTCCTGACACAGAAGTTGAGGTAAGCAGACCAGAGGACTAGGTAGAGAGAAGGAACTGGGAAAATGAAATGGTAGGCCAGATCCTAAACGTTTACAGACAAAGAAGTAAATTAGAGAGAGAAGGGGGAATTAGAAGTGGGCATATCACCATGAAATTATAAACCCAGAAAGATTAAGTACGTTTTATAAGTATGTATTCATGGGCTATCTTGAAACTTATTCACTTTTTAAAATATTAATTCTAGGTGGCCTTTTTTTTTTTTTTTGGAGACAGGGTCTCTCTCTGTTGCCCAGGCTGGAGTGCAGTGGCATGATCAAAGCTCACTGCAAACTTGCAGTATAGGCTCAAGTGATCCTCCTGTTCCCGCCTCCCGAGTAGCCAAGACTACAGGCATGTGCCACCATGCCTGGCTATTTTTTTTGAGATGGAATCTCGCCCTGTCACCCAGGCTGGAGTACAGTGGTGCGATCTTGGCTCACTGCAACCTCCGCCTCCCGGGTTCAAGTGATTCTCCTGCCTCAGCCTCCAGAGTAGCTGGGACTACAGGCACGTGCCACCGTCCCCAGCTAATTTTTATATTTTTAGTAGAGACGGGGTTTTACCATGTTGGCCAGGATGGTCTCAATCTCTTGACCTTGTGATCCGCCCACCTCGGCCTCCCAAAATGCTGGGATTACAGGCATGAGCCACTGTGCCCAGCCTATTTTTTTTTTATTTTTAATTTTTAGTGGCCATAAGGTCTCACTATGTTGGCCAGGCTGGTCTTGAACTCCTGGGCTCAAGCCATCCTCCGTCCTTGGCCTCCCAAAGTGCTGGGATTGCAGGCGTGAGCTGCCACATCCAGTCTCTAAGTGACTTTTGAACAGAGAAGTTGACTTAATAAATGTGCTGGAAATGAATCTATGCGGATAGAAAGCATATCAGTGATTGCTTGAGGGTAAGGTGAAGGTGATGGGACAGGAAAGAGTCCTAAGGGAGGGTTTACAAAGGGTCAGAAGGAAACATTTGAGGTGTGGATATGTTCGCTGCTGTGATTGTGGTTATGATTTCATGCATGTGTGTGTTAAAATTTGTCAAATTGTGCACTTTAAACATGTGCAGTTTATTATGCATAAATTATTCCTTTATAACACTGTCATTTAAGAAAGAGAAATGTCCTAGAACTCATATGTCCAACTACTGAAATTATTTTCAGGGCCAGTTTACAAACTGGGCACTAAAATTAGTCTCATTAGTTTTAGTTGCACCTTTAACTTTATTTATTTATTTATTTTAGAGTCAAAGTCTTACTACCTTGGGCAGGCTGGTTTTGAGCCCCCGGCCTCAAGTGATCCTCTTGCCTTGGCCTCCCAAAGTTCTGGGATTACAGGCATGAGTCACCACACCCAGCCTACCTCCAACATTTTTGTATACCAAAGATTATATTATGTCATTTAATGATATCTTTAAATCATCAAAATTGATTTCAAATAACGTAGCCATTTTCAAATATTATAAATGCGTCTTCAAGAGGTAAATATTTGTTCCCAGGAAGAAACACTCACAAATGGCTCTTATGGGAATTAACTACTTAGAAGGGAGCCTGATGGATTTAATAAGAATGGCCTAGATTTATTTTATAATTGTGCCTTGGTGGAAGGGCACAAAGGTTGGTCAGTTTGAGCGAAGGATCCTGGGGTCACTTCACCATCTACCTTTTTCCCTCCCCACAGAGAGGAAATGCCTGACATTTAAAGGACTAGTCCAGTTCCAGAGCAGAACATGTCCTGCTGTATACATAATTTTTTCACATGTAGATGTTTTATGTTAATTTAAAGCCTTTATGTTGCATGATTGTTTTTTCCCTGCAGTTTCTTGTGAAGCTGTAGCCAAGACTCCACTCTGGGCTCCGTCTTTGTGCCATAACTCTGTCACTCTGTGGCTGCATTGGAGGAAGACGAGTCATTATTCTAGCAGCATGACTTTCTGACTAACAAATTAGCCCGATATTTATTAGTAATAACTGCTTTTTTCTTACAGTGGATAATGAAAACCTGCAGGGGGGCTTCATGTTGTGTTTCCTGGATGATGGATGTGGCATGAGCCCTGGTAAGTTAATTATCTAGATACCTAACTGGCTGTTAAAGGAAACAGTCTGAAAACCTACAAAATAAATAAAAATAAATTGAGCTATCTATGCAAAAACAGGTATGGAGCTATTAAGGGAAATAAGCCCCAGACTTTTTGTTGAACTTTTTAAGTATCCCAGCTGGCAGAGTAAATCTATTGTAACCATCTTAACCAAGACAAAAAGTAAATGTATGTAAATATTGTCAGAAAAATGAAAGGCAAATGTTACTGATTGTAGGAAATAAGCATCTGGGAATGAATGGAAAACAAATAGTCACTGAATGAACTCTGAGATTGTTTTTAGCTCACCCTTTAGGTATTGCTTGGGAGATCCCCAGGCCGTTTCCTGTGCCTTTAGGCTATTTTTAATTTTGCTTACCCTTGAGGTAGAGGTTACCTCTCCTTGCTTTTAGCCTTGTTTTTTCCTCTGCATTTTGGAAAATTTAGTTGCTTCAAATGAATGTTCCCATCATAAGGAATACATCTACAATATATTTCATGACTTATCTTTGTGTATTCAAGGTTAGCACAAAGCTAGCACATTGTGGGCACACAGTGTCTGTGTGCTGTGAAATTGAAATGTGATTCCATCTGAGGGCGTTGGGCTGTTTTAGATTTATTGTTTTCCTGAAATCTTTAAACACGGTGTGTTCCACAAACTAGGGTTTTTGACCACTAGATTTTAAAAATGGTGAGAGTTTTCAAGTAATATGGAACTGCCGTGGTCTGTTCCACAACCGAGGAAAGGATGCGTCAATATGCTCAGATATTGATTTGCTGTTAGAAGCTGAGAATATGAGACATGGCAAATATGTGATTTCGGCTCTGAAGTTTCCCCTTGGTCTGAATAGTTGAAGAGTATTTATTAGCAAGTTTAGAAAGACTATTTCACCCAGTTTTGTTTTGACTTCGGATAATTTTGATTTTTCCAGGTCATTTTGATTAAAAGTATTCTTGGTCTTTTAGTGTTTAACTAAAGGAGAAGGAAGAGTTTGTAACAACAACAACAACAAAAACCCGTGCTGAAAAAAGTGATTTTTCTCTTCTAGCCTGAATGTTAAGTTCCTGTTTTTGAATTCCTAAAATAAATGACAGAATATATGTGATATATTCTAAGGGAATTCCTTATGAAAAGAAGCAACTCTTTTTATATGGGTCATGAAAAAAATGTTAGAAACACAGACAAATGATGAATATTCAGACCTTCAGAAGGAACTCACACTTCAGTTACATAGTAGCATCAAGTAGTAATAAAGTAGAAGGAAGATGACTAAAAGTAGAATCTATCCCTTGTTCAAAGGGAGCTACATCAATCTGGACCCGTAGAAAATGACTACAGTACTTTCTGGGTTTTTAAAAAATTATCTAGTCTTGCCGCTTTACAGTCCATTCCCCACACAGCATCCTGAGTGATTTTCTTTCTTTTAATGTACATTTTATCATATTTTTTTCCTGTTGAAAACCCTCAGTGGTTTTCTGTTACTTAATACAATTTGTACTCTCAGCATCTCTTCCAAGGGCCTTACATTATTTGGCTCTATGCATCTCTTTGGCCTTTTCTTGTTCTTCCCACTTCCTCGCTTAGAACATTCCACCCACACATGGCTGGCCCCTCATCATTTGAATCCATCTCATGTTAACCATCTGGCAGTGGGCTTCCCTGATCATTCTGTTTGCAGGCCACATTCCTGTTAATTCTCTATCCCTTTATCCTGGTTTTGTTTTCTTCACTTAATACTCTCAGTCAGAAATGATCTTGTTTATTAGTTTACTTTCAATCTGTTTCTCCTACCACAACATAATGTTGTCCAAGGCAGGAGCCATGCCTGGCCTGTTCAGTGGTTTATTCCCGTGCTCAGAACCTGGTAACCATGCATGTGAGTTCATGTAGTGTGTAATGAACACATGGGATTTGGTTCAGAGCTATACTATGTCTGTATCAAGACTTACAACTTTGGGTTCTAATCCTAGCTGTACCGTCTATCAGCTCTGTGACCTTGGGCAGGTTTTTTAAACTCCTTAGACTTACATTTGCTCATCTGTGACATGCAGGTCATAATAATAATAATACCTTTCTTGTTTTGTTATAAATATTAAATAAACTGTACATGTAAGTTTACAATGTAGTACCTTGCACATACTAAACAATCAATAAGAACTAGCTAATATTGTCATTATGGATATCCTCACCTAATGCCTAACCCCTCATAGGAACACATCATCGAAGGTCCAGTTAGTTTCAGGGAAGCAGAGTGTTAGGTGGCTTCTACACACCTCATACCATGTGCCACTGAACTATAGCATGTCTGTACCGAGACTGACACAGGGTCCTCAGGACAGTTCTTCAGCATGTATTCAGGTAGGCCAACAAGAAGAACATTCTTGGTCCTGGGGGTTGCTATTAATATATTCTGAAGTCCAAAGGATTACTGTGTAGAATTCCAGAACACGTGGAGGGGTCAGGAGAATGACTTGGAACGTCTGAAATGATTAGCCTTCTTTCCCAGGTGGTATCTGAGCAGAGGCCATCCTGCCCCTCTTAGTCTCACACGGGCCTGGTTAAGGGTTAAATTTGTGGGGAAATTACTAGTGGTACAAGTAATTACAACACTTATAATTTGGTAACACCCACCGAGTGCCAAGTTTTGTGTTCAGGATTTCACAAATACATCATCTCATTTAATTTGTTTCATTTATCTTCATCAGCAACGCTGTGATATAAGTATTAAGTAGTTCCCTCTTCCAGAACATGGAAATTAAGGCTCAGACTTTTAAACTCTACCTAAGGCCACATGGTTAGGTCTGTCTCATCTCTTTCAGTATACAGTTGTTTCTCGGTATCTGTAGGATGTTGATTCCAGGACCTTTCTAGGATACCAAAAGCTGTGGAAAGAAAATGGCACGGTATTTCCATATAACCTATATGCATCCTCCTGTATACTTTAAATCTTCTCCAGATTCCTTATAATACCCAATGCAGTGTAAATGCTGTTAAATAGTTGTTAAACTTTATTGTTTAGAGAATAATGACCAAAAAAAAAAAAAAAGTCTGTACATGGTCAGTCCAGATGCAACTTATTTTTTTCTGAATATTTTCAGTCCGAGAGTAGTTGAGTCCATGAATGTGGAGCCCGCGGTACCTTGGGCTGACTGTAATACCATTAGGACCCTTGTCAGAGACTATGGATCCTGATGAAAATCCTTGTCTCTGGGCTGACCCGAGAGCTAGGGATTTGCCCTGATGTTCTGAGGAATGTGAGATCCTGACAATGGGGCCTCAGGCCAGTGTCAAAGAGTCTTCCTAACCACCTTAAAAGTCACTGTCAATTACAGAGGAAGCTTCAGACATCATTTACTTTGGACGATCCAAAAAACGGCTGTCAACCTTGAAGTTCATAGGGCAATACGGCAATGGTCTTAAAAGGTGAGAATCTTTTTTTCCCTTAAAACATATATTATTGATACTGGGAACACTGTTTATAAAGCAATTTACACAGAATGATGCAGGCATGTAAAGCTTTAAAAAGAATATAAACTTGAGGCAGGGGTGACCTACTTTGTGTTATAATCTCCATACACAAAACTGACTTTTTTTTTTTGAGACAGATTCTCTCTCTGTCACCCAGGCTGGAGTGCAGTGGCATGATCTCGGCTCACTGCAACCTCCACTTCCCTGGTTTAAGCGATTCTCCTGCCTCAGCCTACTGAGCAGCTGGGACTACAGGCGTGAGCCACCATGCCCAGCTTATTTTTGTAGAGACAGGGTTTCACCATGTTGGCCAGGCTGGTCTCGAACTCCTGACCTCAAGTAATCAGCCCGTCTTAGCCTCCCAAAGTGCTGGGATTACAGGCATGAGTCACCATGCCCAGCCCGTAACTGACTTTTATCTTTACAGCATTTTAAGTTAATTCTCCCAAATAATAAGATAAATCCTCTTTCAGAGATCCCTGAAGCAGTACCCCTGGACTTTAGGGCTTTGTTGCATCTCTATGTTCTGTTGTTTCTCAAAGCATATTTTAACCTAGGTGCTGTGTCTGCAGCTCATTTTTTTAGTGTGCTGCATTGAAAGTTGAGGACATGAGGCTCACTTGTACGGCTCCTGCCTGAGACAGATGATTGTTCTTTCAAGCCCTGAATGGACCCTTTCCCGAGCAGCCAAATTGCAAGCGAAAGTGTGGAGCTGGCTTAGTTCAAATTCTTCTGCTTTACTTTGAAAAAAAAGAAATTGTACCCTCTTGATGACGGGTCAGCAGAACAGTGTTGGAAAGAACATCCTATTACAGTACACGGTGGTAACAGCCTACCTGTTTCTTCCTTTTTAGTATTTGAGATGTAAAACATGATGTTCTTCATTTTCAATACAGTGGGTCCATGAGAATTGGAAAAGACTTTATTCTTTTTACGAAGAAGGAAGAAACGATGACCTGTGTGTTTTTTTCTCAGACGTTCTGTGAAGAAGAAAGTCTTAGTGAGGTAAGAGTTGAGGTTTTCCTTCTGTTCCCATAGCAATGATGTTGCTTTCATTTACTCTCTCAGGAGGTGAAATCTTGTCGTGGGTTTTTTCTGATATGATTTAGAAACTTAGGAATATGTTTGGGAAATGGAGAGAAGGTGTCAAGACGTTCTGGGAACATCAAAGGCCTGTCCTCTTAACCCTTTCCTGAGAACTTAATTTTCATTATCCATGTGCTCAAATCTCCCAAAAGAAGAGGCTCCCTTAGACATGATGAGCTTTTTAGAAGAAACCTGAAAAATCTTTCCACCATGTATGCCATAAATGGATTATCATTTTAAAAATAAATAAAATATTGGAGTCAAAGACTAGGAATACAAAATGTAAAGAAATTGAATGCAAAGTAGACTTAAAACTGTAACTCTGGTGACCATAATTTCAACTCCATTTGCTGATCCAGAGGCATTTGCTGCCTCTGGATCCATTTGCTGAACCAGTGCCTGAGTTTTATTAGTATGACTATCAGTTATAATTCAGTACAACAAATACATGTTGAGGAACTGCTGTCTGCCTGGTACTGGATAGACTCTATGAAGGTAGAAAAGCAGAAGATCATATGGCCATCTAAGAGTCTTCAGCTTTATCATAAAATAAGGTAGACGCATATGAATTGGATAAAAAAGTGAGGGTATTTAAAAAGAATGCTCCTCAATGAGTCTGTGTGGCTGCTGTTACCAGATTATCGAAAGCAATGATATGGATGGAGAGATTAGAGGGCCTCGAGTGGCCAATGAGGGTTTTATGGAGAGAGGACAACTTGCAGCTGGACAAGCTGGTACTGGACAGTAATGGCCCCAACAAGTCTCAGACCTGGAGATGCATATGGAGTTGGGATGGACGGTGTAGGGCTATGAGACTGCCAGTGGGTGGGGCTGGGTGACAGGAGCAGTCTGCAGGTAAAAAGGAGTAAGCCGTGTGGGAACCTGACATGAGAAAAAGTGATGCTTTAAGCATTTATGTTGCATGTTATGTGTGTAAAGGGCATGGAAAATTGGGCTAACCCTTACTTATAGCTTTCTTAAAATGGGCCATTCCCTTTTTTTTAAAAAAAACTAACAACAGCAACCACTTCCCGTTTCTACTTCCACAGAGACAACCTCTTGCAACAATATTAACAAGTTCTAGCTGGGCATGGTGGAGTGCATCTATAGTCCCTGCTACTTGGGAGGCTGAAGAGGGAGGATCACTTGAGCTCAGTAGTTTGATCCCAGCCTGAGCAACATAGTGAGATCCTGTCTCAAAAAGATAAAAATAAGTGGCCTGTTCTTTTGATATTTACCCGCGTATCTCTAAATAGCATGCTTGTATTGCTGCTTCCTGATTTTATCTAGGCATTATCTATTAACCTCCCACTATAAGAGAGGATTTACCTACCTTTTTCTCTGCTTCTATCATATAATCACAGTCTTATCATCCCCCACCCTCAACATAGGTTTATTGTAATTTTAGTTATGACAGTATTCAGTATTTACTTTATAAGGCTTTATAAACACTGTTCAACTTATACCAAGTCATTAACTATTATTTTTCCTTTTCATGTACAACTATTTCCCCTAAGATTAATAATTGACTGCTTAGTTTTTTATGTGTATTACTATCACTGAATATTTGCTTGGTTTTCTGTGTTCACATCACTCTGTTAACCCCAGTCTCAAAGTGCTGTCCTCTCAGTTCCATTGTCCTGATAAAGTCTGCTTGGGGCTTTCTCCTGTGCTACAGCTCACACTCCTGCTTCCATGGCGGTGTTCAGCTGCCATCCTGGGATCTGCCCTTGCCATCGTCTTGGTGATTCCCTTCCCCTCTCTTCTGTGTCATCTCTGAGATCCTAGATACCATGTCTTCTTCCGTAGCTTGCTCTCTCTTCTTGGTACAGCATGTTCTCCAGTGACTTCGTGAGCAAGGGAACATAGGGGGCAAAATATCTGGAGACCTCATATGCATTAAAAGGTTTTTATTCTACCCTAACACTTAATGGTAGTTGGGCTTGATATTATTACTAGGTTGGAATTTATTTTCCTTCAGGGTTTCAAAGGTTTTGCTTCATTATCTAATTTCTAGTGTTGTTATCGAGAAGTCTCAAGCCATTTAATTACTTAATCTTATATGTGACCCATTCTTTTTTTTGTTTTTTGTTTTTTTGTGTGTTTGTTTTTTGCCTCTACTCTTTGAAGGTCAAAAGAATCTTCTTTGTCCCCGTATGCTGATTTCAATGTCTTGCCTTTGCGTGGCCTATTTACATCAATTGTGCTGGTCACTTGTTGGGTCTTCTTGATTTGGAAACTCATATTCTTCAATTCCGGGATAATAATTTCTTATAATAACTGATGATTTTCTTTTATTCATATTCTCTTTTCTGTCCTTTTGTAACTCCTGGTTTTTAGCTATTGTATTCTGGAAATGGTTCTCTAATTTTCTTAGCCTTTCTTTCCTGTTTTCTGAGTTTTTATATTTTTGTTTTATTTTCTGGGAGATGTTCTAATATTTATTTTTGAACCCTTTTATTACCAGAAAGGGGTCTGATCCAGCCCCAAGAGAGAGTTCTTGGACCTTGTGCAAGAAAGAATTCAAGGCAAGTTCATGGAGTGCAGTGAAAGCAAGTTTATTAAGAAAAAAGTAAAGAAATAAGAGAATGACTACTCCATAGGCAGAACAGTGGCCTGGGCTGCTCAACTGAGTATACTAATAGTTACTTCTTGATTATATGTGCTAAACGAGGGGTTAATTACTCATGAGTTTTCCAGGAATGGGGTGGGCAATTCCAGGAACTGAGGTTTCCTCCCATTTGTAGACCATATAGGGCAACTTCCTGGTGTTCCCATGGCTCTTGTAAACTGTCATGGCACTGGTGGGAATGCCTGTTAGCATGCTGATACATTATAATTAGCAAATAATGACCAGTGAGGATGACCAGAGGTCACCATCTTGGTTCTGGCGGGATTTGGCCAGCTTCTTAGTGAATCTGGGTCAGCAGGGTCTTTGTGACCTGTATCTTGTGCCCACCTGCTATCCCATCCTGTGACTAAGAATGCCTAAAATGGAAATGCAGCGCGGTAGGACTCAGCCTTATTTGACGCAGCCCCTGTTCAAGGTGGAGTCACTCTGATTCAAATGCCTCTGGTACTTTCACTGAATTTCTTTCTGTAATCATATTCTTAATTTCCAAGAAGTCTGTCTTATTCGCTGAATGTTTCTTTTTCAAGGATATCTCATTCTTGTTTCATGAATACAGTATTCTCTCTTATAACTCTGAAGATATTAACAGTAATTGATTTTTGCCCTGTTGAAATTTTCATCTTCTTTTTATGGTTTCTGTTTTTACTGAGTTGCTTTGTTTATAATTGTTTGTTCTCTATTATCATATTAGAGGCTTTTCTTAGATGGCCATTACTCCTGAATACCTTAAAGATTAGTCCAATAAGATGCTGAGTGCGAGCTCTGAGAGTGTGAGTGGGGCCTGGCTGCTGTGACTGTCACAGTCATGTGATCTAACTGAGCTTTTTTTTTTTTTACTGGGGAATCCTTAATGTAACTGTCTTTGCGTCTTTCCTTCTGGGTTGGTCAGATTTTTCAAGAAAGACTCCTAGTCTTCTGCCTCCAGGCCTACCTGTCAGCCTCTGGGAGACAAATGGGAGATGAGATCTGAGGTTCTCAGCATCTGCGAAGTGTACTTTCATTCAGTCTATCTAATCTCAGTAAGGTGCCCCCAACAGCAGTGCCTGGTATGTCTTCCAGTCTAGAAATCCGTTGTTCTACTCTTTCCAGAGAATAAATATCCAGACCCTGGAGGCTGAGGAGGAGCCGGATGGGGATGTAGATGCTACTTCTAGTTCTCCTCTCCCCCTACCCCAACTCTAGAGTTAACTCCTGCCATCAGTCCCTGAGCATTTCAGTGCAGGAATTCTGAATTGCAAATCAGGCTGGCTCTTCTTTCTGGCTTGGGTTTTAGATTGCTTTTCTTGCGTGTGCTGTCATCTGCTTTTCAACTTTTAAAATGCTGATTCTGTTGTTTCCTCTGCCGTTCTACCCTTCAAGAGGGAGTTGAAGTACACTCCATCTGTTCCCATATTCCACAATGGAGTATTTTAAAATACAATCCTGTCTATACACATTTGTTATGTGTCTCTTATACAACTAGATTATAGGAGGAAAATGAACTTTTAACTCAAGTGTTTTGTAATTTGTCTAGATGAAGAGTGGAATGAAATAGATAAGACAAAAGAATAATGTTTTTTGTGTATTTTATAATAAATTGATGTGTGTTTTTTTTTTTTAAATAGGTTGTAGTTCCAATGCCCTCATGGTTAATAAGAACCAGAGAATCTGTCACAGATGATCCCCAGAAATTTGCAATGGAATTATCTATAATTTACAAATACTCACCATTTAAAACTGAAGCAGAATTGATGCAGCAGTTTGATGTGATCTATGGAAAATGTGGTAAGATCATCAAAACTCTGACAATTTGAGGGAAGTATTTGTTTTCAGTGTCTTATCAAAGACACTGTACATATGTTTTCTTTTTTTTTGTTCTTATAATCTCATGTGGATTCACACTGGGGACAGTCATTTATTTTATCCAAGTGAGCTTTGTCTTAAGAGCATCCAAACATAAATTATTGTAAATCCCTGACCCTGGGAGAAGGATGTGTACTTGCATGAGCTTGGTGAAACTGGGTGAGAAGAGGATGATACAGGCTATGACCACAGGGACTCCACAGTCGCTGCACTAGATAGCAAAGTTAGGAGACACTTATTGCATCATTTGAGATAGGGTGGTAACAGGTATGTAAGAGAGTTAGCAACTTATGAAGTAATGAATTCATGTCTCTGTGGCAAAGAGTTAGCAAAAGCATTGCAGACATTCTTCTCCAGATTAACAGATCTTTTCCCTCATTCTTTCCACTTCCACCAACTTTCTGTTCAACATGTCGAATGCACTGTGTCTACTGACACAGTTGATCCAGGATTTAGACACAGACATTTAGGCTTGAAAGCCCATGTTCTTAGCTACTATGCTATTCTCCCTTGTGTTTAAAACTACCAAAAAGTATAGTTAGTTGTCCTCTTAATTTCTCTGATGATCCTGTTTGACTTTGTATCATAATCAACTGGAAATAATTTGGACTTTTTTGTTAACCGTGCCTTGGAGCAGGGGTCAGCAAATTATGGTCTCGGGTCAAATGTGGCCCCCTACCTGTTCTTGTAAATCAAGTTTTATTGGAACGCAACCACACTCATTCATTTATGTATTATCCGTTGCTGTTTTCATGCTTCAATCGCAGAGCTACATTGTGAATAGTTGCAACAGAGACCGTATGGCCTGCAAAGCCTGAAATATTTACTGTCTGGCCCTTTGCGGAAAAAATTTACTAACACCTGCTATAGTGTATGAAAACAATACTTCTTATTTGTACAATATTTAAAAACCCTTCTTTGTTTTTATATGTGTTAAATTTAGTACTACCAATGAGAGCTTTACCTATAACACAAGCTTGGCTCATGCTCTTAACAAATTTCATAATGCAAATTATGAAAAAAGTGCCAAAGTTTAAAAATCCACATTGAAAGACTTGTAATGAATTGAATAGTAATAAGAGGCACCATACTGTAGAAACTCAGCACTCTTTGGCAGGGAGTGGAACTTGCTATAAGACATATCTTGGTTTAGCCAAAGACTTAGCCAAACATACTATTTCCTGAAGTACAAAAGAAAATTTTATAACAGATTCAGTTCCATAGATGAGATGATAGCACAATGACTAGCACTTAGTGTATTTAAAATACTGACAAGTCGAACGTCTATTTTTCTACCAGGTACTTTGCTGGTTATTTATAACTTGAAGCTTCTGCTTAATGGAGAACCAGAGTTGGATGTTAAAACTGACAAAGAGGATATACTGATGGCTGGAGCTCTGGAGGAGTATGTGTGTGTTTGACAGAACGTTTTTCAACAATGGTGGTGAGCTAGAGTTAGGAGCCCTGCGTCCTGGCTCCAGGTCTGAGGTCGCTGGGCTTTAGCCCTGGGACAGTTCATCTTATCCTAGTTACCGATAAAGTTGGACTAGACCAGTGGTTTCCAAACTTCAAGCCTCAGAGGAACCTGGGATGTTTCTTGAGAAGTACAGGATCTGGGGCCTCATTTTGACCTACTAAGTCAGAATGTCCAGATATCAAGCCGAGGAATCAGTCTTTTTCAAATGTTCCCCAGGTGATTCAGAGGTGCCAGCATGTTTAGAGACCACTGGAATATAAGACTTCTAAAGCGTTCTAATACCTTGACTCCTAATTTATAGATATTAAAACTGAAAAAAACCTGCAGAGTTTATTACTCATTACAGATCATTAAAAATGGACAGACATCAGGAGAGTGTGAAGCAAAAAGGAATATGACCAAATGGCAATTTTATCGTTATTTTCTGCATGAAAAAGTGTGGAGAAAGAATGAAATAGTGACAAAAGCTAGGTTTCTCTAAAATAACATTTTACTTAAAACTTAGCTTGAGCCTGCAGTTTTTTAGTCTCAGAACACTGCAGCTAGAAGAGATTGTAAAGGTAATTTAATCCAGGGCGATTTATTTTGTATTTCAGTGTTGTACGGTAGAAATATAATGAGAGCCACAATAAGGGACAAATTTAATCTTAAATTTTCTAGTATAGCCACCTTAAGAAAAGTAAAAAGAGGCCGGGTGCAGTGGCTCAAGCCTGTAATCCCAGCACATTGGGAGACTGAGACGGGCGGATCACGAGGTCAGGAGATCGAGACCGTCCTGGCTAACACGGTGAAACCCCGTCTCTACTAAAAAATACAAAAAAAAAAACTAGCCGGGTGTGGTGGCGGGCGCCTGTAGTCCCAGCTACTCGGGAGGCTGAGGCAGGAGAATGACGTGAACCCGGGAGGCGGAGCTTGCAGTGAGCTGAGATCCGGCCACTGCACTCCAGCCTGGGCGACAGAGTGAGACTCCGTCTCAAAAAAAAAAAAAAAGAAAAGAAAAGTAAAAAGAATAAGTTAAATTAATTTTGATAATGGTTTTATTTAATCCAATATATCTAAAATATTATCATTTAAATTTCAATATGAAAAATATTGATGATATTTTACATTCTTTTTTTTAATACAAAGTCTTTGAATCCAGTGTATGTTTTTCAACATACAGCACATATGAATTTGGACTGATGCCCAACAGCCACAGGTGGCCAGTAGCTACCATATGGTTTTAGACTAAGGTGTTAAGACCCATGTAGACACGTCAGGTTACAGAGAACTTCTTTTGCTTTTCCCAATGAGGTGAAATTTAGAAATTTCTTTCCACAGTTAGCAAATAACTATTTGATAACACACTTTTAGATGATCTTCTCTCCTTATTTCTGATGTATGTTTTTTCTCATATTCCAACATGTGGAATTCCTAATCTACACAGAAATGGAGGGCTTTTTTTTTTTTTTTTCTTTTGGAAAAAAATATTCAGTCTAATGGCTGTTCCACAAATGCTGGGAAGCCCTGTGCCAGCATTAATATACCAGTGTCAGAAAGGAGTCCCAGAATTATCAACATCTCCATTACTGTCTTCCCCTTTTCCTGCCGCCTCTGCCCTTCTAGTTGCCAGCTGGTTCCAAAACCGATATTTCATGCTATTTAAAAGGATTTTGAAACAGTTATCTGTCAGAGTACCTTGGCATTTCTACACTGGCATTAGAAAACAATACATTATTAGAGGGATAATTTGACAGCTACATCTTTGGAAAGATGTTCTTGCTGTTTCCAGATTGTGTAATGAAGCCAGAGCTTCTCTAGCCATTTAGGCAGTTAATTATAAAATAAAGAAAATGAATGAGACGTAAAACATGCACACTTTCACTTTGGCACATAGATCACACTGGATTTTCTAATTTGTTTTTCAGCAAAATTTTGTTTTAGTTTAATCACAAGAAAAGCCTTTAAAGACAGGGCTGGGATTTATAAGGAAGAATCAGTGTAAAGAGGATTCATAATTTCTGAACCGAGGATGCTGTACATTTCATGGCCTCTGACACGAGTACTGTGATGATGCCAAGAAGGGATAGCATCACCATTCCCCACCTCCTCGGGGCTAGCAGTGCCTCTGTAGTTTTCTTCTGTAAAAGATTTGCCCTTAATTCCACTTCATTATTGATTTTGACCTACTGTTTCCTCCCCATCACTCCCAAGCTCCCTTTAAACTTAGGACATACATTTTTTTTTTAATTTTTATTTTTTAAGATGGAGTCTCATCCTTTTGCCCAGGCTGGAGTGCAGTGGTGCCATCTTGGCTCACTGCAACCTCCCCCTCGTGGGTTTAAGCAATTCTCATCCCTCAGCCTCCCAAGTAGCTGGGATTACAGGCATGCGCCACCCTGCTCGGCTAATTTTTTTGTATTTTTAGTAGGAACGGAGTTTCACCTTGTTGGCCAGGCTGGTCTTGAACTTCTGACTTCAGGTGATCTGCCCGCCTTGGCCTCCCAAAGTGCTGGGTTTACAGGTATAAGCCATGACACCTGGCCAACATACATGTATTTTTAGCTTGTTAAAATATGGTGCATAGTTTGCCACACAAGATTATGGACAATGGTGTGGTCCTGTAGGTTTTAACGTTAACACCCAGTTACTCTTCAGTAAGAGACTAGAAAAGACATTAATTCTTAGTCCTAAAGGATTAGTTCTGGTCCAAGGTGGATCTTTTTTTTGAGTCCTCTTTCATTTATGGCCTCTGATATTTGAAACTCTAATCGGGTGCAGTTTATAATATGACACATTTTTTACCATTTCTTTCCCTGGTGATTATCGTATCCCCTTATCTCTGCTGGGTAGGATTCTATAGCTGTCCAAAACAATTTTCAAATCTTGAAACTATGTAATTTCCAGGTTTGGTCTTAGATAGTAAAGTGCTGCTCATTCTGAAAATAATTTAATTTTCTGTATAGAAATATGAAAATTCAAACTTTCAAGCTTTATTGGCCTCAGAGAAGAGGTGTTTTGGCATTATTTATTTCATATAGTTCTTGTGAATATTTGACATCGTGGTTTTTTTGTTTTGTTTTGTTTTTGTTTTTTTTTGAGACAGAGTTTCACTCTTGTTGCTGAGGCTGGAGTGCAGTGGTGCTATCTCAGCTCACTGCAACTTCTGCCTCCTGAGTTCAAGTGATTCTCCCACCTCAGCCTCCCAGGTAGCTGGGATTACAGGCATGTGCCACCACTCCAGGCTAATTTTTTGGTATTTTTAGTAGAAATGGGATTTCGCCATGTTGCTCAGGCTGGTCTTGAACTCCTAACCTCAGGTAATCCGCCCACCTTGGCCTCCCAGAGTGCTGAGATTACAGGCGTGAGTCACTGTGCCCAGCTTTGACATTAGTTTTAAACATAGGATTCAAAACCTTTTATCATTCTGCTTTGGGCTGAGGCACTAACAGCAGTAATCAGACCAGTGGCAGGGTCTCCTTTCAACATGACAATCATGTCAAGAGAATTTCAGTAGAAGTGATGTTCAAGCACATGGTCAGTGGTGGCCTGTGGTTTGGCAATATCAGTTTAAAGGTGACCTATTTCCACTTAAATTAAAAAAAAATTTCGAATAGATAGCAGTCATCAGAATTTCAGAATGCACGTGATACACAAGTCTGCATTTTATGTGTGAAATGTCAAATTGAATTTTGAAATTGTGAATATGATTTATGGAGAGTGCCAGGGAATCAGATATAGGTTCCAGGGTTATATGCAGAAAGTGAGTTGAATTTGCAGGGTAAAAATTATCTTAAATTTATATGTTGCCATAAACTTAGGCACTGTTTCCTGAAAGCGAAGAAAATACAAAAAATAACTTTGTAAAAAATCAAAAGAAAATCAAGAGTTTGAAACAAAGGGTGGGGGTAATGCCAAGAATACTGAACACTGAAGAAAATGAAAGTGGACTAATGACAGAAAACAAGATGCTTCTTCAGGGCTGGGCTAGGTGTGTTTACTAATTTATGTTGTGGTAATTTTTTGGAACTCTGGACCCAAATCCCATATCTCAAACTTTTGTAGATGTTTTCTTCCATTAAGTTATATTTTTTCCTCTTTAAATAGTCCATTTGTGCAAAACAAAATCTTTAGTTAATTATTTCCCTCCATCTTATTGGTGGCTTTTAGTAAGCTTCATTTACAGTCATACAGATGATTAAAGTTTAGAATCATTTTCAGAAGTCCTTTATTGAGTGGCTACAGAAGATAACAGGCTAGTGGAGGGTTTTAAAATGAGTCACTGCCCATCATGACCACCTTATGTGGTTAGTATGGATTCTCATCTGCGAAATCTACAGGACTGTGATTCTACTTTGGCATTCCTTACGTAGAGATCTTATTTCATTCACAGGACATAGACCTCTTTATATGGATACCAGGATGGAATCTTAATTTGGATTTTAAAATTACATGTAAGATACGCCACTGAATTGGATCCAAGCATTACTTTTCTTTTAGACTTTTATTTTAGGTTCAGGGGTACACATGTAGGTTTGTTATGTAGGTAAACTCGTGTCACAGAGGTTTGTTTTACAGACTATTTCATCACTCAGGTATTAAGCCCAATAGCCAACAGTTACCTTCTCTGCTCCTTTCCCTCCTCCCACCCTCCATGCTCAAGACCCCAGTGTCTGTTGTTTCCTTCAGTGTGTCCATGTGTTCTCATTATTTAGCTTACACTTGTAAGTGAGAACGTGCAGTATTTAGTTTTCTGTTCCTGTGTTAGTTTGCTAAAGATAATAGCCTCCAGCTCTATCCACATTCCTGGAAAAGACATGATCTCGTTCTTTTTTATGGTGGCATAGTATTCCATGGTATATGTACCACATTTTCTTTATCCAATCTGTCATTTATGGACATTTAGGTTCCATATCTTTGCTGTTGTGATATAGTAAATAGTGCTACGGTGAGCATTTGCATGCGTGTGTCTTTATGACAGAATGCTTTATATTACTCTGGGTATATACTCAGTAATGGGGTTCCTGAATTGAATGGTAGTTCTACTTTTTAGCTCGTTGAGGAATTGCCATACTGCTTTCCACAATGGTTGAACTAGTACACTCCCACTAACAGTGTGTAAGTATTTCCTTTTCTCTGCAACCTCTCCAGCATTTGTAATTTTTCGCCTTTTTTTTTTTTTTTTTTTTTGAGACGGAGTCTCACTCTGTCGCCCAGGCTGGAGTGCAGTGGCCGGATCTCAGCTCACTGCAAGCTCTGCCTCCCGGGTTCCCGCCATTCTCCTGCCTCAGCCTCCTGAGTAGTGGGACTACAGGCGCCCGCCACCTCGCCCGGCTAGTTTTTTGTATTTTTCGGTAGAGACGGGGTTTCACCGTGTTCGCCAGGATGATCTTGATCTCCTGACCTCATGATCCACCCATCTCGGCCTCCCAAAGTGCTGGGATTACAGGCTTGAGCCACCGCGCCCAGCTAATTTTTTGACATTTTAATAATAGCCATTCTGACTGGTGCGAGATGGTAGGTTTTGATTTGCATTTCTCTAATGATCAGTGATATTGAGCTTTTTTTCATATGCTTGTTGACTGTATGTATGTCTGCTTTTGAAAAATGTTCATGTCCTTTGCCCATTTTTTAATGAGTTGTTTCTTTTTCTCTTGTAAGTTTAAGTTCCTTATAGATGCTCGATATTAGACCTTTGTCAGATGCATAGTTTCCAAATACTTTCTCCCACCCTGTAGGCTGTCTGTTTACTTTGTTGATAGTTTCTTTTGCTGTGCAGAAGCTCTTTAGTTTAATTAGATCCCACTTGTCAATTTTTGCTTTTGTTGTAATGGCTTTTGGTGTTTTTTCATGAAATCTGTGCCCGTTCCTATGTCCAGGATGGTATTACCTAGGTTGTCTTCCAGGGTTTTTATAGTTTTGGCTTTTACATTTAAGTCTTTAATTCATCCTGAGTTAATTTTTGTATGTGGTGTGAGGAAGGGGTCCTGCTTCAATCTTCTGCACATAGCTAGCCAGTTATCTCAGCACCATTTATTGAATAGGGAGTCTTTTCCCATTGCTTCATTTTATCAGCTTTGTTGATGATCAGATGGTTGTAGGTGTGCAGCCTTATTTCTGGGCTCTCTATTCTGTTTCTTTGACCTATGTGTCTGTTTTTGTACCAGTACCATGCTGTTTTGGTTACTGTACCCCTTTAGTATAATTTGAAGTTGGGTAATGTGGTACCTCCAGCTTTGTTCTTTTTGCTTAGGATTGCTTTGGCTATTCAGGCTCTTTTTTGGTTCCATATGAATTTTAAGATAATTTTTTCTAGTTTTGTGAAGAATGTCATTGGTAGTTTGACAGGAATAGCATTGAATCTGTAAATTGCTTTGGGCAGTAAGGTCGTTTTAATGGTATTGATTCTTCCTATACAGGAGCATGCGATGTTTTTCCATTTGTTTGTGTCTTCTCTGATTTATTTGAGCAGTGTTTTGTAATTCTCCTTGTGGGAATCTTTCACTTCCCTGGTTAGGCGTATTTCTAGGTATTTTATTCTTTTTATAGCAGTTGTGAATGAGATTGCTTTCCTGATTTGACTCTCAGCTTGGCTGTTGTTAATGTATAGGAATGTTAGTGACTTTTGTACATTGATTTTGTATCTGCAACTTTGCTGAAGTTGTTTATTAGCCAAAGGAGCTTTTGGGCTGAGACTATGGGGTTTTCTAGATACAGAATCATGTCGTTTGCAAACACATGTAGTTTGGCTTCCTCTCTTCCTATTTGGATGCCCTTTATTTCTTTCTCTTGCCTGATTGCCAAGCAATAGTTTTCTTTACTTCCCATATACCTCACTCTCCCTTGTTGTTTGCCAAGTGGTTCAGCACTTGTTCAAGAGGCATTAATTTTGGGGACAGAGGATGGAGTGGGAATGAAGGGAGGAGCTTCAATTAGTATTACAAATATTAACTCATTGAAAAATATTTAAACTTTCATAAATAGGTAAAGCAATATAAAAGTGCGTCCTCATTCTCCACCTCAGCTCCCCCAATCTCTCTTCTACTGTAGAAATTATTTTGCTACTTGGGATTTAAATCTATCTTCTAGATATTTATTATCTGTCACTTTATATTAGATTTAACTTACCCTTTTAAAGTTTTTGAAAAAATTTGACTTTTCAAAGTTTTAAAGATAATACAGAAAATTCTCATGTACCTTTCACCCAGATTTTCCAAATGTTGATATTTTACCAAAATCTGAAAAAAATTAGAAATTTGAAACATATCTGGTCCCAAGCATTTCAGATAAGGGATGGTCCACCTGTACATCACTACTTCTCTGTTGATGGGCATTCAGGTTGATTTTAATTTTTCACTTTTGAGAACAATGCCAGTCTTTATACTTACATTGTTAGATACTTAGACAAGTATTTATTTACTATTGATTCTCAGAAATAATATTACTGGGTTAAGTGGTTGTAATTTTCCCTAATGGTGGCATTTTGCAAAACCAAAGTACAATATGATAACCAGGACATGAACACAGTCCATCAGGTTTGATACAAATCTACCAGTGCATCACTACAAATATCCCCTATATTATCCTTTATGAATTACACACACCTCCTTCTTTCTCCATCAACTCAACTTAAAAAAACTTTAAAAAAGTATATTGGTAGATTATAGATGTACATATTTTCAGGGTATATGATACATTCCTATAATTTGTAAAGTTAAAATAGAGGTAATTGGGATATTCATCCCCTTAAATATTTCTTTTCTTTATGCTACAAACCTTCTAATTATTCTCTTCTAGCTATTTTGAAATGTACCATAGATGATTGTTAACTATAGTTACGCTATTGATCTGTTGAACAGTAGGTCTTATTTCTTCTATTTAACTGTATATTTCATCCCATTAAATCAACCTGTCTTCATCCCCACCCTGTTACCTTGCCTCTGGTAACTACCAGTCTACTCTCCATCTCAATGAGATCCACTTTTTTAGTTCCTACACATGAGTGAGAACATGTTATATTAGTCATTCTGTGCTTGGCTTATTTCACTTAACATAATGACCTCCAGTTCAATCCATGTTGCTACAGTGACAGGATTTCATACTTTCTTATGGCTGAATAGTATTCTGTTGTGTATATGTACAACATTTCTTTATGCATTCATCCACTATGGCACTTAGGTTGATTCTATATTTTGTCTATTGTGAATAGTGCTGCAATAAACAAGGGAATACAGATATCTCTTTGATAGGTTCAGTTTCTTTCCAGTAATAGAATTGCTGGATCATATAGTAGTTCTATTTTTAGTTTTTTGAGGAGCCTCCATACTATTCTCCAAAATGGCTGTACTGATTTACATTCCTACCAACAGCTTCCGATGGTTCCCCTTTCTCCACATCCTCACTAGTATTCGTTATTCCCTGTCTTTTTGATAAAAGCCATTTCAATTGGGGCAAGATGATACCTCTTTGTGGTTTTGGTTTACATTTCTCTGATGATTAGTGATGTTGAGCATTTTTCCATATACCTTTGGCTATTTGTATGTTGTCTTTTGAGAAATGTTTACTCAGATCTTCTGCCCATTTTAAAATTAGATTATTTGGTATTTTGCCATTGAGTTGTTTGAACTTCTTATATATTCTGGATATTAATCCTCTGTCAGATGGATAGTTTGCAAATATTTTCTCCTATTCTGTGGATTGTCTCATCACTTTGTTGATTGTCTTCTTTGCTTTGCAGAAACTTTTTAGCTTGATGTAGTGCCATTTGTCTATTTTTGTTTTAATTACCTTTGCTTTTGAGGTCTTACACACACACACACACACACAGACACACATACACACACCCACATCCCCCCCCGCTGGCACCACACACACCCCTTTGCCCAGATCAATTTCCTGGAGAGTGTCCCCAATGTTTTCTAACTGGCTTTCTAGTAATTTCATAGTTTTAGGTCTTACATTTAAGTCTTTAATCCATTTTGATTTGATGTTTGTATATGGTGAGAGATAGGGGTCTAGTTTCATTGTTCTGCATATGTACATTCAGTTTTCCCAGCACCGTTTGTTGAAGAAACTGTCCTTTCCCCTTTGCACATTTTTTATGCCATTGTCAAAAATAAGTTGGCTGTAAATGTGTGGATTTACATCTGGGTTCTGTCTTCTTCTGTTCCATTGTTCTGTGTCTGTTTTTATGCCAGTACCATGCTGATTTGGTTACTGTAACTTTAGTATATCTTGGAGTCACGTAGTGTGATGTTCTTTGTTCTTTTTGCTCAGGATTGCTTTGGCTATTCAGTGTCTTCTATGGTTCCATATAAATTTTAGGATTTTTTTCTATTTCTGTGAAGAATACCACTGGTATTTTGATATTGTATTGAATCTGTAAATTGCTTTGGGTGGTATTTAATATTCAACAATATTAATTCTTCCAATTCATGAGTGAGGAATATCTTTCCATTATGTTTTGCATTCTCTTCAATTTCTTTCATCAGTATTTTATAATTTTCTTTGTATAGATCTTTCACTTCTTTGGTTAAGTTGACTTCTAGGTATTTTATATTCTTTGTAGCTGTTATAAATGGGATTGCTTTTTTGATTTCTTTTTCAGATTGTTTGCTGGTGGCACATAGAAATGCTACTAATTGTATGCAGCTTTTGTATTCTGCCACTTTGCTGAATTCATTTATCAGTTCTAACAGTTTGCTGGTGGTATCTTTAGTTTTTTCTAAATATAAGATCATGTCATTCTCAAACAAGACTAATTTGACTTCTTTCTTTCTGATTTGAATGCCCCATATTTCTTTCTCTTGCCTAATTGCTATGGCCAGGACTTCCAGTATTAGGAATAAAAGTGGGGACAGTGGGCCATCCCTATCTTATTTCAGATCTTAGAGGAAAGGCTTTCAATTTCTCCTCATTCAGTATAATGTTAACTATGTGTTTATCTTACATGGTTTTTATTATTTTGAGGTATATTATTTCTTTACACAGTTTGTTAAGGGTTTTTATCATAAAGGGATGTTGAATTTTATCAAATGATTTTTCATCATCAATTGAAATGATCCTATGGTTTTTGTCCTTGATTCTGTTAATGTGATGTATCATGTTTATTTATTTGTATATGCTCAACCATCCTTCCATTCCTGGGATGAATCTCATTTGATAAAGGTGAATGATCCTTTTAATGTGTTGTTGAAATCGATTTGCTTGTATTTTGTTGAGGAGTTTTACATCTGTGTTCATCGGTGATATTGGCTTGTAGTTTTCCTTTTTGGTTGTATTTGTCTGATTTTGGTATCAGGGCAATGCTGGCCTTGTGGAATGAGTTTGAAAGAATTTCTTCCTCTTCAGTTTTTTTTGAAGAGTTTGAGTAGAATTGGTAGTAGTTTTTCTTTAAATGTTTGGTACAATTCAGCAGTGAAGACATCAGGTCCTGGGATTTTCTTTGATGGGCACCTTTTTATTACAGCTTCAATCTTGTTTATCATTATTGGTCGGTTAAGATTTTCTGTTTCTTCCTGGTTCAGTCTTGGTAAGTTGCATGCGTCCAGGAATTTATCCATTTCTTTTAAGTTTTCCAATTTGTTGGTATATAGTTGTTCATAATCATCTCTAATGATTCTTTGTATTTCTTATGGTCTCAGTTCTTAAGTCTTCTTTTTCATTTTCAATTTGATTTATTTGGGTCTTCTCTTTTTCTTAGTTTTGCTAAAGGTTTTTCAGACTTTTTTTATCTTTTCAAAAAGCAACTTTTCATTTTGTTGATCTGTGGTTTTTTTTTTGGTCTCAATTTTATTTATTTATGCTTTCATCATTTTTTCTTGTTTAAAAGACTAGTCAGTGCTCTTATGCTCTGATCATTATTTCTTTTCTTGTAATTTTGAGTTTGATTTGTTCTTGCTTTTCTAGTTCCTTGAGGTTATAAATAACATTAGGTTATTTATTTGAAGGCTTTCAACATTTTGATGTAGGTATTTAATGCTATAAACTTCCCTCTTGGCACTGCTTTTGTTGCATCCCATAGATTTTGGTATATTGTACTTCCTTTTTCATTTGTTTCAGGAGATTTTCAAATTTCCTTCTGAATTTCTACATTGACCCGTTAATCATTCTGGAGCATGTTGCTTAATTTTAATGTATTTGTGTAGTTTACATGTTTCTCTTGTTATTGATTCCTAGTTTTATTCCACTGTGGTCGGAAAAAATACTTGATATGATATTTACTTTTTTTTTCTTTTTTTTTTTTGAGACGGAGTTTCGCTTTTGTTGCCCAGGCCAGAGCGTAATTGCACAGTCTTGGCTCACCACAACCTCTGCCTCCCAAGTTCAAGTGATTCTCCTGCCTCAGCCTCCTGAGTAGCTGGGATTACAGGCATGTGCCACCATGCCCAGCTAATTTTATATTTTTAGTAGAGACAGGATTTCTCCATGTTGGTCAGTCTGGTCTCGAACTCCCGAACTCAGGTGATCCACCCACCTTGGCCTCCCATGCTGAGATTACAGGCGTGAGCCACCGCACCTAGCTAATTTCTACTTTTTTGAATTTGCTGAGACTTGTTTTGTGGCCTAAGATGTGGTCTATTCTGAAGAATGTTCCATGTGCTGATGAAAACAGTGTGTATTCTGCAGCTGTTGGGTGAAATGTTGTGTAAATATCATTTAGACCTGTTTGATCTACCATATAGTTTAACTCTGAGATTTCTTGTTGGTTTCTGTCTGGATGATCTCTCCATAACTGAGAGTGGGGTTTAGGAGTCCCCTAGTGTTACTGTATTTAAGTCTATCTCTTCCTTTGAATCTATTAGAGTTTGCTTTATATTTTTGGGTGCTCCAGTGTTGGGTGCGCAGATATATGTAATTGTTATATTCTTTTGCTGAATTGACTCCCTTATCATTAGATAGTGACCTTCTTTGTGTCTTTTTACAGCCTTTGACTTGTAATCTGTTTTATCTGACGTGTCTACTCCTGCTTTTCTCGTTTCTACTTGCATGAAATATCTTTTGCCATCCCTTCACTCTGAATCTATTTGTCTTTATAGATAAATTTCTTATAGGCAGCATAAGTTGGGTCTTGTTTTTTTAATCCATTTAGCTCCTTTGTGACTTTTAATTGCATAATTGAGTCTATTTACATTTAGTGTTATTGTTGATAAGTAAGGGCTTACTACTGTGATTTTGTTGCTCATTTCATGGTTGTTTTATAACCCCTCACTTTCTTTCTTACTGTCTTCCTTTGTGGCTGATTTTTTTCTGGTTGTATGTTTTAGTTTGTTACTTCTTATTGTCAGTGTGTCTGTAATAAATTTTTGCACTGTGGTTACCATAAGGCTTACCAAAAACATCTTAGAGATATAACAAGTTATTATAAAGAGATGACAACTTAGATGACAAAGAATAGAAACGAACAAAAAAGAAAAAAATGAAAAAAAAACCCTCTAAACTTTAATTTGATCACCCCCACATTTTGACTTTTAGTTGTCTCAATTTACATATTTTTATATTACTATCTCTCTTTTTTTTGGTTTTGAGACAGAGTTGCACTCTGTCACTCAGGCTGGAGTGCAGTGGTGCCATCTTGGCTCACCACAACCTCTGCCTCCTGGGTTCAAGCAATTCTTCTGCCTCAGCCTCCCAAGTAGCTGGGACTACAGATGCACGCCACCATGCCCGGCTAATTTTTTGTATTTTTGGTAGAGATGGGGTTTCACCATGTTGGCCAGGCTGGTCTTGAACTGCTGACCTCGTGATCTGCCTGCCTCGGCCTCCCATAGTCCTGGGATTACAGGTGTGAGCCACCGCACCCAGCCCTATATTACTCTCTCTTAACAGGCTGCTGTAGATATTATTGTTTTTGATAGATTTGTCTTTTGGGTTTCATACTAGCATAATGAGTAGATTGTGCACCACAATTATAATATTCTGGGTTTGTTCATGTAGTTTATTTTACCAGTGGATCTTATATCTTGAAAAGATTTTTATTTTACCTTAGTATTTTGTTTTTTTCAGATTGAAAAAATACCTTGAGCATTTCTTGTAAGATGGGTCTGGTGGTGATGAATTCTTTCAGCTTTTGTTTGTCTAGGAAATACCTTTATCTGTCTTTTATATTTGAAGGATAGCTTTGCTGGATGTAGTATTCTTGAATAGCAGTATTTGTTTTTCAGCACTTTGGAAATATTGTTTCACTGTCTACTGGCCAGTATGGTTTCAACTGAAAATTATATTGCTAGACAAATTGGAGCTCCTTTACATGCTACTTGCTTCTTTCCTCTTGCTGCTTTTAGGATTCTCTCTTTGTCTTTGACTGTTGAGAGTTTGATTCTTATATGCCTTGGGGTAGTCTTATTTGGGTTGGATCTGTTTGGTGTTCTCTGAGCTTCCAAACCTGGATATTTGTCTCCTTCTCAAATTTGGGAAAATTTTCTGCTATTATTTCTTCGAATAAGCTTTCTACCCCTTGCTATTGCTTTATTCCCTCTTAAACACTAATAATTCTTAGATTGGTCTTTTGAGGTAATTTTCTGTATCTTGTAGGCAATCTGTTTCTTTCATTTTTTTTGTTTTACTTTTTGCTCCTCTGTGTATTTTCAAATAACCTATCTTTGAGGTCACAGATTATGTCCTCTACTTGATCTATTCTGTTGTTCAGAGCCTTGAATGAATTTTTTAATTCAGTAAATATATTTCTCAATTTCAATGTTTGTTTGATTTTTAAGTTATTTCAATCTGTTTGTTAAATTTCTTTGATTAATTCCTGAATTACTTTTTTATGTTACTTTGGAGATCACTGAGTTTCCTTAAAACTATTATTTTTAATTCCTTATCTGAGAGCTCACGTATTGCTTTTTTGTTAGGGTCAGTCACTGCTTCCTTGCTTTGTTTGGGCAGGTCCTGCTTCTCTGTTTGCTGTTGTTTCTTGTCAATGTACATCTATGTCTTTGCACTGAAGGATTAATGACCTCTCCCAGTCTTCTCTGTCTAGTTTTTGTTTTGTTTTGTTTTCATTGGGTATATTTGCTTGAAGATTATTCATAATTTACCTGTTTTTTTTTTTAATTGTTCTCCTAGGTTGCTGCCTTCTTTTCGGCACTAGGTGGTGCTATAACCCAGGTTGGCCTTGGCTCTAGTAAATCATCAGAACACTGCCCTGTCCTAAGTAGGGAAGGTCCTAAGGGGGATTTCCCATCTGTGTAGGAAGGTTGATGGGGGGTTTGTGCCCAAGGGCCCTGTGGAACATACTTCTCCTGCAGTGCGATGCTGCTGAACGGCCACATGATTTGTCTGAGTTACCTTTCACAGTTTTCCAGGGCTGAGGACGGTAGTTTCCTGCTGTCCTCAAGGACGTTTCTCCCTCCAGGCACTTGTGAGGCTTCTAGTGGATTGCAGCAGGGGCAGATCTCCTGCTGGGGAGCCCAGGATAGTGAGGAAGCTGGTTGTCCACCTTGCTCTCGCTTTTTCTGGTGTAGAAACTGTGAGTCAGGAGGAAATTTTCTGCATATTAGAAGATGGGCAGATTAGGGGAAAGATCATCATGGGTATGAAAGTTCAATTCTTGGCCAGGCGCGGTGGCTCACGCCTGTAATCCCAGCACTTTGGGAGGCCGAGGTGGGCAGATCACGAGGTCAGGAGTTCGAGACCAGCCTGGCGAACATACTGAATGTATTTTTATCTAGTAAAAATACAAAAATTAGCCAGGCGTGGTGGCACGTTCCTGTAGTCCTAGCTATTCAGAGGCTGAGGTGGGAGAATCACTTGAACCTGGGAGGCAGAGGTTGCAGTGAGCCAAGACCGTGCCACTGCACTCCAGCCTGGGTGACAGAGTGAGACTCTGTCTCAAAAAAAAAAAGAGAAAAGTTTTATTCTTGTACCATCTGCTAAGAATTTTTTCATTTCTCTATGCTCTGGGAACTTGCGCATCCTGATATTTGAGTTCTGTGGTATTGCTGGTGTTAATTTTGGCACTGTATATTTGGTTTTGGTTTCCTGTTGTGGGGAAAGTGAAGCCAGCTCGCTTCTACTTCTACACCACCATTTTGGAATCAGAAGTCTCTCAGCGTGACTTTTAGCATTGTTATTTGCCTTATAAAATTTTTCAATTTTTTTGAGCTCATATCTGTCAACATTTTTCTTGATGTTTTTCTTATTTTGTAATTTTCTACTCAAAAATGCTTTCCGTAACTGTGATTTAAATGTATTCCCTTTTAATTTAAGAATCTTAGTTTATTTCTATATAGTCTTTTAATCTACCTTGATTGTTTTTGAATATGGTGCAAAGTGTGTGTACATGGAGGGTGAAGGATTAATTTAATATTTTTCTAACAGATCTATATTTATGTAATAGTTCAGCCTTTTCCACTTATGTGAAATAAATCAGTACTATAAACTAAACTTTTATCATAAGTGGTTCTGTTTCTGGATGAACTATTCCCCTTCATTGATATATTTTTCACTTCCTGCCCCATTAGAACTTAACTGCCCCAGCCTTTATAATGTGTTTTGTTATTTAGAAGGGCAAATACCAAGCCTTTCTTTCACTGTTCTTTTAAAAATCGTTATTTGCTGTTCTTGCAAATACTCTTTTTTTTATCTGAATTAAAAAAATTAGCTTTTCAAGTTTTATTATAAAAATGCTCTTGGGATTTTGATTGGTAGTTCCTTGAATTTATAATTAAATGGGAGAGAACTGACACACTTGTATGTTGGTTCTTATTCCAATCTTTCTTTTACATAATTGAGTGGAGCTTTATAACATCATAGTATATCATAGTAATTAAAAACAAGACTTTGAAGGACTGTCTGGGTTCAGTTTATGGTTCTATAAGCTGTATTATTATGGTGATATAGTTTGGCTGTGTCCCCACTCAGATCTCATCTTGAAATCCCATATGTTGTGGGGAGGAACCTAGTGGGAGGTAATTGAATCATGGGGGCAAGTCTTTCCTGTGGTGTTCTTGTGGTAGTGAGTAAGTCCCATGAGATCTGATGGTTTTAAAAAGAGGAATTCCCCTGCATAAACTCTCTCTTTGCCTGCTGCCATCCGTGTAAGAGGTGACTTGCTCCTCCTTGCCTTCTGCCATGATTGTGAGGTCTCCCCAGCCATGTGGAACTAAAAGTCCAATTAAACCTCTTTCTTTTGTAGATTGCCCAGTCTCAGGTATGTCTTTATCAGCAGTATGAAAATGGACTAATACATGGTATGGGAAAGGAATTTAGCCTCACAGGACCTCAGTTTACTTATCTGAAAATAGTGATGATAAAAATAATAGTATTATATCCAAAGGTTGTTGAGAAGATTAAGTGATTTATGACATGAAAAGTGCTTAGGACACTACCTGGCACATGATATGTACTCAATGATTGTTAACTGTTATTACTTCTTCACATAGCTCTAGTATATTTCTTGTTAGATATATTTTTGGGTATTTTATGACTCTTCTTGGTATTCATATAAGATTTTTTCCCTCCATTGCTTTTCTAATTATTCATTTGTTAAAAACCATTGATTTTATATTGCCTATTGATTTTATATCTGACCACTTACTGAACTCTTTTATTCTAATAGTTTTCAGTAGATTTTCTGTATAGTCTTATCATCTGCAAATAAGGACAGCTTTGTGATTTTGTCTTCTACTACTCATACTTTTTCTTTTTTCTTAATTTAGTTGGCTACTTAAATAGAAATGGTAACAGGTATGCTTCTTTGCTTTGTTTTGTCTTAATGGCATTCTTTTATGTTTGACTATTATATGTGATATTTTACTATTCTTTTTAATCAATGGCTTTTGTGAAATTGAGAAGTGTATTTTCAGTGTATAGAGTACATTTTGTTTTATTTATTTTTTGCGTGAAGAAATGTGATTCTTATTCTTTTCGGCATGCTAGCTGTATTCTACAGGTTTCAATTTTAATGCTTTTTGATATCTGTTGAAGTGATTTAGTTTTGTTTTTCTCCTTTAAAGTAGTGTTTTATTATAATAGAGTTTATGATGTTGAGTGATCTTTGCATTCCTCAGATAAACCCAACAAGATCATGATGTATTATTCTTTTACATGACTATGTTTATTTTGTTGATCCTTTAAATTTTTTGCTTTTATGTTTGTACATGAGACTGGCTATAACTGTGCTTTTATTATCATTTCCTTTTTTAGTATTGATTGGTATATAAATTTTGGTAGCCTCATAGAATAAGTTGGAATTTCTTCCCCCATTTCTGTGATTTGGAAGAGTTTATATAAAGTGAGTCTTTTGTCTGCCCATAGATCTTTTAGAACTTCCTTGAAAATCTTGTTGCCTTCTTTATTTCTTTTATTACTTTTTAATGGTGCTAGGACTGTTACTCTATTCAGATTTTGGAATTTTGGGGCTTAAATTTGTCATTTATAATTTCTTATAAAAATGTTCATTTTATTTATATTTTCCAGGTTGTTGACATGGAGTTTTTTAAAATTTATGTTTTCCTCTGACAGATTTTGTTCACTTTTCTTTCTTATATTGTGTTTTCTGCCTTCTGTCTTTCTTAGCCAAATAAATTTATTTCAGTTGACTTTAAAAATAAAACAGTTTTGGATTTTTAAAAGTAAGTCCACTGGGATTACTTTTATTTTACATTTCTTTATTTTTTTTATATCTTTTTTGGATTTATTTTTCTTTTTCTACTTCCTTGAGGTATATGTTTTATTCATTGACTTTAAATTTCATTTTCTAATCTAAACAATAAGGTTCTTATTTCTCCTCTGCATTATATAATAGCTATATTCTACAGGTTTCAAAATGTAGAATTCTTACTGTTGTTTATTTCTAAATAGCTTGTAATTTTATTTTAATTTCCTCTTATTCAAGAGTTGCTTTTTAAAAATGTTTTTAAAAATCTACTAGTGCATAGGTTTGCTTTTTGGAGAGAGGAGTCAGATATCTTTTTATTGTTGCTCTAATTGTATGGTGGTCAGATAATCTAGCCTATATTATGATATCTGCTCTTTGAAATCTGTTGAGATTTCTTATGGCCTTATGTCTTAAATATTTTTTTAAAAGTGAGTCTCTGATAGGGACAGAGCTGTATCCATTTCACTTACATAAATATTTTAATTAAGTATTCAAATCTTCTATGTCTTTTTTTCTTCTTCATTGCTCGGTTTCTGAGAGCAGTATGTTAGAATCTTCTACAATGTTTATTGCTATGTACATATATTTTGTATTTCTACTAGTTTTTGCTATTTTTCTGAGTCATTAGATTGTAACTTATGCGTCATCTTAAGTGAAGCTCTTATTAATACATAGTGCCTGTCTGTGTCTGTTATTTCCCCCACTTTGTTTCTTTTTTGTCTAATATTAATCTCTCTGTACTTGCTTTCTTTTGGTTAACATTTTCCTACTCTGTATTTTGTCACCACTTTCTTTGCAGCAGTGATATTTTGATTTTGATTTGTCTCTTATAAACAGCATATCACTATATTTTTTTGCTTGTTCTAACTGCTTCTATCTTTTAGCTAATTCACACTTACTGTGACATTTGCTATGGTTGGACTTACTCTGCCTGCTTGTACGTTGTATTTGCCTTGCTTCTTTTATTGTTATTTGAGCTTTCTTATTTTTTAATTTATTTTGTTCTGCTTCATTTTTTCTCTCTCCTTTTTTGATAATAATTGAGTTGTGGTTTTTTTCCCAACAGGAAAAGTTTATTTTTTTCTATTCTAATGGTTTGCAAATTAGTTCCTCCATTATATACTTTCAGTGGATTACTTTTACACTTTTAATAAACATGTCTAAACTTATGATTTTATTCTCAAACTGTAGAGTTAATTAGTATGTATTTCATTTCACAAATAAGGTATGGTCTTAGTATGCATTTATCTTTGTTCTTTCTCAGTTCCACCTTTTAAAATTATTTTATGTAGAATTTTAATTACATATTTTTATTACAGCAGACGTGAACAATTATTTAGACTAAATTATAAGATTTGTTTTTTGTTTGTTTACTACTATATCTTCCATCCTGTATCTTCTTTCGTGGATTTATTAGTTAATTTGCTTTATTATATCCCGAAATGATTCTTTCAGAATCTGTTGAAAGCTTTGTATCTCTACAAGTGTGTTTATTTTTCCCTTCCACTTCAATATTTGTTTAAATGGTTATAGAAACATTGGTTCGAAAATAGTTTCCCTTAGAACCATTTGCTTCTTTGACTTCTTGAATACATGTTGTTGATCAGAAGTCTGATAGAAATGTGATTACCAAATTGTTGTAAATTACTTATTTTTTTCCTCTGGAGAACTTTCAGGATTTTCTCTTACCTTTTTTAATATTTTAAGTTCTGGGATACATGTGCAGAACGTGCAGGTTTGTTACATAGGTATATGTGTGCCATGTTGTTTTGCTGCACCCATCAACCCATCATCTACATTAGGTACTTCTCCTAATGCTATCCCTTCCCTAACCACCAACCCCCCGCCAGGCCCCGGTGTGTGATGTTCCCCTCCCTGTGTCCATGTGTTCTCATTGTCAACTCCCACTTATGAGTGAGAACATGTGGTATTTGCTTTTCTGTTCTTGTGTTAGTTTGCTGAGGATGATGGTTTCCAGCTTCATCCATGTCCCTGCGAAGGACGTGAGCTCATCCTTTCTTATGGCTGCTTAGCATTCCATGGTGTATATGTGCCACATTTTCTTTATCTAGTCTATCATTGATGGGCATTTGGGTTTGTTCCAAGTCTTTGCTATTGTGAATAGTGCTGCAATAAACATACGTGTACATGTGTCTTTATAGTAGTATAATTTATTATCCTTTGGGTGTATACCCAGTAGTGGGATTGCTGGGTCAAATGGTATTTCTGTTTTAGATTCTTGAGGAATTGCCACACTGTCTTCCACAATGGTTGAACTAATTTACACTCTCACCAACAGTGTAAAAGTATTCCTATTTCTCCCCATTCTCCCCAGTATCTGTTGTTTCCTGACTTTTTAACGATTGCCATTCTAACTGGCGTGAAATGGTATCTCTCTGTGGTTTTCATGTCCATTTCTCTAATGACCAGTGATGATGAGCTTTTTTTTTCCATATGTTTTTTGGCCACATAAATGTCTTTTTTTGAGAAGTGTCTGTTCATATCCTTTGCCCACTTTTTGATGGGATTTTTTTTTTCTTGTAAATTTGTTTAAGTTCCTTGTAGATTCTGGGTATTAGCCCTTTGTCAGATGGATAGGTTGTGAAAATTTTCTCCCATTCTGTAGGTTGCCTGTTCACTCTAATGATAGTTTCTTTTGCTGTGCAGAAACTCTTTAGTTTAATTAGATCCCATTTGTCAATTCTGGTTTTTGTTGTCGTTGCTTTTGGTGTTTTCATTCCATGCTCATGGATAGGAAGAGTCAATATCGTGAAAATGGCCATATAGCCCAATGTAATTTATAGATTCAGTGCTATCCCCATCAAGCTACCATTGACTTTCTTCACAGAATTAGAAAAAACTACTTTAAATCCATATGCAACCAAAAAAAGAGCCCATATAGCCAAGACAATCCTAAGCAAAAAGAACAATGGAGGCATCATGCTACCTGACTTCAAACTATACTACAAGGCTACAGTAACCAAAACATCATGGTACTAGTACTGAAACAGATATATAGACCAATGGAACAGAACAGAGGCCTCAGAAATAATGTCACACATCTACAACCATCTGATCTTCAACAAACCTCACAAAAACAAGCATTGGGGAAAGGATTCCCTATTTAATAAATGGTGTTGGGAGAACTGACTAGCCATATGCAGAAAACTGAAACTCAACCCCTTCCTTACACCTTATACAAAAATTAAGATGGATTAAAGACTTAAACGTAAGACCTAAAACCATAAAAACTTTAGAGGAAAACCTAGGCGATGCCATTCAGGACGTAGGCATGGGCCAAGATTTTCTCTTAACTTTTAATAATTCCCATTGTGTGTCTGTCTTTGAGTCATATAGTTTTCTTATTCTTCACACTGTTAATAGTCTTCCTTGAATTTTAGCAGGAGAATGATATATATTCCTAGTCTACTAGCCTGATTCTGTAAACGTCTTTATTTTTCCAAAAGGATATTCTTTTACATAATGGCATGATCTATCAGCAGAGACATTAGGTTTAATTGAATGGCTAGGAGATATTGGTTGTCTACTGCCATATGACCTATATTGTACCGTGAGGTATGTATAGAACTAGAAAACATTGGCATCAGATCTTTGAATTCGGTTCTGTAGGAGCAAATTGAAGAGACTAGAACTCTAGGTTGATATGCCATTGAGTGACTTGAGTTCTGTTGGGAGAGCTTTAATTCTAGTGGCAAGTTATCTTCAGTCTCCAAACTTCTGTGTTCCCATCTATAAAATAAGGCTATAACATCATCTACTTCACACAGAAGCTGTTTAAATAGAACATGCACAGTACCAGGCACATGGAAAATATCTGTATATTTTAGTAATCTCCACAATTCCCCTCATTCTACTTTTTCCTACAACACTTCTTTCTAGCTTACTATCATGCTGTGGAAAGTAACTCAGTGTCTGGTACATAGCAAATAAAAAATGAATTAAATTCAAGTAAATTGATTTGAATGTCAATGTGTAGATAATTTTCTAGGGACATGACAGATGCTTTCATTATAAGGTGTTTGGACTTTCAATATCATCCATTGTCCTTCATCCTTGAAGATCATTGGAGATCTTCATTACGGTGAGAGAGGGAATTTAAAATATTTTGTAAAGTACTTCTGTTACCTTTGAAATCTCTTTCGAGTTCCAAACTGTGAAGGCCAGATCACACCTTATATCATCTTTCTTGATTCCCTTTTTGGAGGTCAGGACCATGTGTCCATTTCACCCTGTCTCCTTTGCATATTATTTCTGTGTGCTCATGTTGCTTTCAGTGACTTAACTATCTTCAAAACATTATAAATATTAATCACTCAACTTTGTAAGAAAATAGAAAAAAGCACAGCCCCTAGTGAAAAAGACATGCCATGCAATTGTCCGTCATCAAAGGGGCTTGGCACATCCCTGAAATCTGCCATGGTGGCTTGGGATCGATCTCAGGCAGCTAGAAAAACCCATCCCAAAAAACAGCTCTGAGAGTGATAGTATAATACAGAGTAATGCTGTTGAAATTTTGTGCTAGGTAATGTTTTAAAATTAGGTGCCACGTTGCCAGCATGTTTCTAAATTGACAGTCATTGGGCAGCATTCCATAATGTCTCTACTTTTTATGTCTTAACTGAGCTGCCCAGGAACACATCAAAAGTTATAGCTTCAAATTGTTCTAATGTGCTGCTTGCCATACTGTGATTGTCACAAAAGAAGCACTTTCATTACTTTGTGTAGCTTGTAACTTTTTTTAAAAAATTACCTCTTCGAGTTGACATTTCTCATAGGTATAAGCTACCCTAATATTAAATTTGGTTACCCCCTTCAAAGTTCAGAATTTAAACTAGTTAAAAATCTTTATGCACTTATTTATATTCAAGATAATACAAACCCTGTTAATTTCAACTTCAAAATGTCTTCAGATATTTTTAAGGACTTGAGTAATTTAGAAAACAATTTTGGTTATGTAATATTTTCATGAATAAAAATGTGGCACTTCTGAGATATTGCAAAAGGAGCCTAATTTAGTCTGCAGGTTGGAGGCATTTTCTCAACCCAGGACCTTATAAAAGTAGCCCAGTTGTTGGGCTAGATGGGGGTCTGTTGTCTGTGTGCCCACTATGGATAATGTAGGGGTTGTATTTCTCAGCTGGTGTCTAGGTCCAAACACCTGTGAGAGACTGTTCTCCTCCCTTCTTTGTGGCAACCTGCCTTACTTACCACTGCGTCCACTAGGTCAGCTAGGCAGTGGTGTCCAAACCTGGCAGAGTCAAAGGAATCACCTGGGTGGCTTTTAAAACCTCACATTTCCGGACTCCAGCCACAGAGAATCTGAATCAGCAGATAAGGAAATGTGGCCTTGGCCACAGAACATTACTTTCTGGCTCCTTCACTGCCCTTAACACAGTTTGATGACTGCAACACACTGATCCACCCATGATACATGGCACATGGAGCAGCATTTGAAACAGCAGCAGAATACTGTGGACAGATTGGGAGAAGAAAGAGGCCACACAGAGAGCACAGCCTCAGGTAGGGGCTAAATTAGAGACTGTTAAAAATACCCAGTGCTGAGCAGGGGACAAAAGCATCGATTCTACTCCATGCCCTCCTATTATATCCAGACTATGAAGCCAGTTTCTGCCTTGAAATACTCTCCTCTTTCCCCACATCTATCCTATGACTGGGGTGTGTGTGTGTGTGTGTGTGTGTGTGTGTGTGTGTTGTAGGGGTTTTTTCTGTCTCTTCTTCAGTTTCTTATCATAGCCAGTTACGTAGAAAATGAGAGAGAAAGACAGAAATATGGACACTTTTGGCAAAGTGTAAGGAGAGAAAGGAAAGGGATTTAGGAGGAAAGAAAGGTATTTAGGAGGAAACAGGAAGAAAAACTCATGAAGAATACATGGAACAGTTCCTGGTGAGTGTGGAATAATAGTATTTTTTCCTTTCATCTTCTGAAGATACCCTGACTATTTAGCATATTTTTATCTCCCTTTCCTAAGTGGATGGCTTTATCTGTAAAGACTGGTAGTATTGCCATTGAGGATAATCCTTCATTAAAATATCCTTCTTACATAAGGAACCCTCTGTTGTTTATTCCAAATTAAGCCAGGGAAGTCCTGAATGATTGTCATTTTTTCAACGTATTTTTATTGATGAGCACGCTAGCTGCATGGAGTTCACAGCCAGTTAGGGATGCAGATGCACAGACAGAGGATGACAGTGCTGAGTGGCAGGTGCTTTGACAGGGGAAGTACAGAAGGAAGGGGAGCACAAAGGAGAGCACTTGACCTCTCTCAGGGCTGAGGGAAGGCTTCGAAAGGAAGTGCAATTTCAGGTTGTATACCGCAGGGTGAAAAGGGGTGCACCAAGCAAGAGTGACTGAAGAACTGAATATGCCAGCCTTGGATAAGAAAGCATGATTACATGGCTGGGGAACTGAGAATGGTCCTGAATGGCCAGATTGAAGACAAGAGATGAGGCTGGAGAATTAAGTGGGGGTCAGACCGTGAAGGATCTTATGCATCATATAAAAAAGTTTGACATGTATAATGGAGTGGTCCATTTCACTTACATCTTTTATGTTTAGCCCTCTTTGTCTTTTTTTTAAATCAAAGACATCATAAATAAGAGGTAGTACCCTTCTATTTGTCACAAGTAAACAGGAACTTCCAAAAGTAGGCATGTGAGATAAAAAGGTGTCTACTCTTAGAAAGACTTGCTTGTAAAATTGGTCTGTGGCCAACTTTTGGGAACTTGCCTGGTAAACAGTTTCCTACAATGACATAAAACCTTTCCTAGCTGATAACAGTGGCTTGCTGTGCTAGACTGTGCAAACCATATGGCTTATATATAAATCTCCTTTCCTTCTCGTACTCTGGAACTTTGCTACATGCTAGGCCGAAGGTGCCTGTGTGGCTAGCTTCCTGATAAAAACCTTGGATGCTAAGTCTCTAATAAGCTTTCCTAGATGGAAACATATACATGTTGCTGCATTTTCATAGCTGGGAGAAAAGTATGCTCTGTGTGAACTTTCATAAGGAGGAGAGGATGTAGGAAAGCTAGCAGATAGATTACTCCAGACTCCACCTATTTTTTTTCCCTTGTGAGCCACTGTGTGTCCTCTCTTCAGTACTGTGGTAAGTCAAAGCCATGAGTACAATTGTGTGCTAAGGCCCGTGAGTCCTTCCAGTGAATCTCCTAACATAGGGGAGACCTTGAGGATCCCCAACATGCATGCTATGAATATTTACCTATAACTAGTTACTTAATGAGTGAATCAATTAGGCTATTAAAAGGTAGAAGAATTAGTGTTATTTTCTAATTTTAACATTTCCTTATCTCTAAAATGATGATGATAACCTAACACACAGTCTTACTGCAGAAATCAAATGAAATAGTTCAGGTAAAAAGGCACATATATAGGCAGTGTACACAAATTAAGTGTTTCTCCCAATAGATATCAGAGTCCTCAAAACAAGAATTAATTTTATCTTTTTTCTGTTTTTCCATAAGTTATTGGGGTACAGGTGGTGTTTGGTTATATGAGGAAGTTCTTTAGTGGTAATTTGTGAGATCCTGGTGCATCCATCACTCAAGCAGTATACATTGCACAATATGTTGTCTTTTATCCTCCGGCCGCCTCCCACTCTTCCCCCCGACAAGTCCCCAAAGTCCGCTGTATCATTCTTATGCCTTTGCATCCTCATAGCACATACGTGTGTGTATATGTATGTGTGTGTATATATATATATTTAGCTAGAATTTGTTTAGCTGATTTTATCTCTCACCATATTTCTCAAATTCTCAAAGTTGCCTCTGAATAACTTTTGACTTTTACCTTCAAATGATAAAGATGTATCAGTTTTGAAGAGAGTCAAAAGAAAGAGCTACCAGTTCTAAGAGCAATTTAAAATCAGGAGATCCAGAAAGGATTTAAATAATGGCAAGCGTCCCAAGGTGACTTCTTTCCATTTCTTTTATCAGGTGAGGACATACTTAATTGTGCAGTTCCGGGTATACTAAAAGCAACCACATTGTTGTATTTGTAGTGCAACACCCGAATACAGACAGCCTATCTTGTTACATTAAAAAATACATTAGTATTAATATTTAGGGAGTAAGAGTGATGGACTAGATACTAATATGTAATTTATACTGGGAAAATTCTGCTCGAGACTTATTTCAGAGAATTTCCTTTGGAACAATTAAAATAAATTCCTGACTTTTTAATGAGCTTCAGATCCTGCCTGAAGGAACTTAAAACCAACCAGGTAATTCTTGAATTTCTTATGGCTTCATCTTCATTTTTGAAAATTTCTTGGAGCTCTGCCTGTCTTACTGAGTTACTGGCAATAGTGTTGACCTGTTAAGTAGTTCCCCCTTAGATAGGCCTTACATTTTTTTCCCATCATCTTTGTCTTATTCTGGACTGAGGTACAAGTGTAAAAATGATGGGTTTACAGCTCTCTGCTTTCCATTTGACCTTGTAGAGTGGCCTTTTCTGTGACCGAGTGGTAAAGAGCATCGCTTCTTCAGCGTGGCTGGCCTTGTTGTGGATCTTTACTTCCTATCTTATTGGAGAGGATTTACAGTTCATAAACGGACTTTAATATAGAAGTTCCCTGGAGTTATAAGTATACAATGACATGGTAATTTCTCAAAATGCAGCTTTACAAGGGTAGTTTTCTTCATAGGCTGTTTACATTGGTTTTGCTTCCGTTTTATTGCCTTCCCATCCTTTATTTTTCTCTTTTCTCCTTTTTCATTATCATGTGGTCAGATGCTTCCCCTCAACTGGCCATAAATACTTATTTTAATACTTATTGCTCTTATGGAATGAAATTTTATGTTTCTTGATCATAATTTTGAAAGCAAATGAAACATTTTTACTGTATTTCTCTGTTTATAAGGACTTAATGGAAATGCTTTTTATTCATGTGAGCCTGGATTCTTTTTGTTGTGTTTGAACGAGGGATTGTTTTGTTTATTTGACTTGACTTTATTCTCCTAGGTCAACAACTTTAATGGAAGGTATATTTTAGATTGCTGATATAAGCCTTCTTAGAGTCAGTTGGTTGCCAACAAAAGTTCAGTTCTAACCAAAGTGTAGGTTACTTGTGTTGGGTCTGTGTTTAGAGGCCTCCTTAATGAAGTGAGTGTTGTGAGATTTGCTGGTGTTTGTGGTGTCATTAGTTTTAGAAGAAAAGTTCCTGAAGCTTCTTGTAGTAATAATAATAACCTGATAGTCTGATGTTATTTCTTCTCAAAGAGATGTGGTTGTTGTGTCCTCTGTATTGTGACATTTTGTATTTTCTATTTCAGTTTCCCAGCCAGGTGGTCATTCAGAGCCTACACATCTATTCTGTATTTTAACCCATGGATGAGAATATTCATTCAAGCCAAGAGAGTTAAGACTAAACATCTTTGCTATTGCCTCTACAGACCCAGGTAACTCATCTTTCTTCAGTTATCTTCACGGAGTTTTTATTTATAAAATTGATGTGCTCCCTAAAGTTGTCAAAGTGAGGACATTGACTTTGATAGTAAGATTTTTACATTATAAACAAAATTTAAACCACATCCAGGAAGGTTTGCTAAAGAGTAATTGGATGTGAACAAATATTTGGCAGTAATAGAAACACACTGCAGTGAGCATGCTAAGTTAGATCATCACCCCGAGTAGAAATTTGTTTTTTACTTCAGTGAATTTTAGGTGCTTTGACAACAATTAGTTCCACTAAATGATCACAGTTCACATATATCTTCTGTTTACACAATACATTTGAACTATTAAACCATATATGTACATGCTTATATTATACATATAGAATGAATATATTTATAAATATGTATCTGGTTGATTTATATTTTATGTGTTTTTTTACTTTAACGTAAACGTTTTCAAGGTTTTGTTGTTGTTGTTTTGAGACAGAGTCTCTCTTTTGTCAGCCAGGCTGGAGTACAGTGGCGCAATCTTGATTCACTGCAACCTCTGCCTCCCCTGTTCATGTGATTCTCCTGTCTTAGCCTCCTGAGTGGCTGGGATGACAGGCGTGCACCACCACACCTATCTAATTTTTGTATTTGTAGTAGAGACGAGGTTTCACCATGTTGACCAGGCTGGTCTCGAACTCCTGACCTCAAGTGATCCGCCTGCCTTGGCCTCCCAAAGTGCTGGGATTGCAGGCGTGAGCCACCGTGCCTGGCCATCCACTAGGTCTGGCCTTTAAGTTTATATTTACATATTATAAAATCCATTTTGTCCAACCATGCATGCCATCACAATGGTCATTTTCTTGTTGTAGTTTCTGGGTAGTCTTTCATTTACACGCCAAACATTTATCAGATTTTTCTGTGAGTCTGAGATTAGAGGAAAAGAAGCTATTTGAAAAAGATAGTTGCACATGCGTGTTTATAGCACCACAATTCACGATGGCAAAATCATGGAACCAACCCAAATGTCCATCTGTCAACAAGTGGATAAAGAAACTGTGGTATATATATACAATGGAATACTACTCAGCAATAAAAAGGAATGAACTAACAGCATTTGCAATGACCTGGATGAGAGTGGAGACTATTATTCTAAGTGAAGTAACTCAGGAATGGAAAATCAGATATCGTATGTTCTCATTGATATGTGGGAGCTAAGCTATGAGGACGCAAAGGGATAAGAATGATACAGTGGACTATGGGGACTTGTAGGGGGGAAGAGTGGGAGGGGGCCAAGGAATAAAAGACAACATATTGTGCAGTGTATACTGCTTGAGTGATGGATGCACCAGGATCTCACAAATTACCACTAAAGAACTTCCTCATGTAACCAAACACCCCCTGTACCCCAATAACTTACGGAAAAATAGAAAAAAGATAAGATTAGTTCTTGTTTTGAGGACCTTGATATCTATTGGGAGAAACATTTAATTTGTGTACACTGCCTATATATATGTGCCTTTTTACCTGAACTATTTCATTTGATTTCTGCAGTAAGACTGTGTGTTTGGTTATCATCATCATTTTAGAGATAAGGAAATGTTAAAACTAGAGAAGAACTCAAACCTTCTGGCTCTAAATTCTTTACCAATCCAAATTCAATGCTTCTTCTCCTATACCACATTAACTCTTTATAATATGTCTACATTTGTCATCTTGTCTTATCTGCATGAAAATGCAGTAGCTGTCCTGAGAGGGGCCTTGCAATCACTCCTAAAGATATTAATACTAAAATTATAGATCTCTGCATCGTACTCCCTGAGCACACACCAATGAATTTTGCAAAAGCTTTACTTTTGATTTCTAATTATACTGCCCATCATCTTTTGAAAATAAAATATTCCAATCCTGAGACTTTCCCTATAAATCAGTTCATTCATTTCCTAATAAATATCAAAGCAATGTTTCCTTTTCATCAGTTTTATTCTTCTGGGGAGCGCCAAGTGTCTCCTGGATCAATCAATATAGCCAATCTTTTCAAATTAAATTTCTCTCGGTGAGTTTGGGTAAAAAATAGTTTAAGCCCATGGAAAATGTGGATTTGTCTCTATTTTCTGAAGGAATTTTAGTAAATTGAATGTAATCTACCTAAATTACTTATATCAAGTGATGGCTGCTTCCCATTCGAGTGTATTACAATGGAACGGACTCCCACCCAAGATGAGTGCAAATTTGTCTCTGGAGGAGTCTAGATCATGGAAGAAATTATTACTTTGGAAAAAATTTCTAGGTGATTTCTCAGGTCTCTTAAACATTTTATAAGTCTATAATTCTTGGAGTCTTAAATATTGTTTATATAATAAAGACAAATTATTATATGGTTATGTTGTTTGATCTTAGGCAACAAACATTCTTCATTAACATTGCTTAACCATAGACCCATGATGCTGAAGGGAGCCCAAATGAGTTGGGATGGGTGTTATCCTGCATTCAGAGGAACCTCATGGTCCTTTTTAAGTTATTCGGTGACATTAATGCTGTGTTCTGTTGTTGAATGCTCTGCAACACTATGCTTCCGAAACAATTCAGTATTTAGGGATGCTTTCTATACCCTAACACCCCACCCACCCATCAGACTAGTAATTTTTGAACAGTGATTCTTTTGTATACTATGCATGTTATGTGTCCATTTTTGAATTTTTACAGTACTGAAGTATTTAATCTTTTATTACAGTATGATAGTTGGAAGCAAAATTTGGATTAGCCAAACCTGGATGGGAATTTAGGTTTTGTCATTTACTAGTTGTGGACCTTTGGCAATTACTTGAGTCTCACTCTTCTCCACTGTGAATTGGGAATTCCTCTGCCACTGAGGTTATTATGAAGACTAAAATAAAACAGTGTTTTATGTTAAACATAAAAACAGTAAGGTTTCTGAAATGTTTGTAAACCAATAGTAGTAGTTATTATACAAATGCGTAAGAGCAAGTGGATGGAATGACCACTATGTGCAAGGCTCTCCTGTAGGCATTGGACATTTTGCAAAAGCAAAAAGAGAAAATTCCTGGGCTGGGCATGGTGGCTCACGCCTGTAATCCCAGCACTTTGGGAAACCGAGGCAGGTGGATCACCTGAGGTCAGGAGTTCGAGACCAGCCTGGCCAAGATTCTTAGGTGAAATCCCATCTCTGCTAAAAATACAAAAATTTAGCTGGGCATGGTGGCTTGCACCTGTAATCCCAGCTACTCTGGAGGCTGAGGCAGGAGAATCGCTTGAACCCAGGAGGCAGAGGTTGCAGTGAGCTGAGATCACACCACTGCACTCCAGCCTGGACGACTGAGTGAAACTCCGTCTCAGAAAAAAAAAGAAAAAAAAGAGAAAATTCCTGCCCTCATGGAGCTTACGTTCTAGTAGGGGAGGAAAGACAACATGTAAATTAAAATGGATGATAAAATATCAGGTAATTCTTTTTTTTTTTTTAATTTCAACTTTTATCTTAGATACAGGAGGTGCATGTGCAGGTTTATTACATGGGTATATTGTGTGATGCTGAGGTTTGGGGTATGGATCCTGTCACCCAGCTAATGAGCATGGTACCCAATAGGGATGATTTCTACCCATACCCCCATCCCTGCCTCCCTCCTCCCCCGTCTTGTATTCCCCAGCGTCTGTTGTTCCCATGTTTATGTCCATGTGTGCTCAGTGTTTAGCTCCCACTTATAAATGAAATTATGAGGTACTTCTTTTACTGTTTCTGTGTTAATTCACTTAAGATTATGGTCTCCACTGCATTTATGTCACTGCAAAGGACATTATTTTATTCTTTTTTTATGGCTGTGTAGTATGCTATAGTGTATATGTACCACTTTAAAAAAAATCCAGTCCAACATTGATGGGCACCTAGATTGATTCCATGTCTTTGCCATTGTGAATAATGTGGCAATAAACATATGAGTGTGTGTGTCTTTTGGGGCAAGTTGGTTCCTCTTAACAAAGGTCCATTGCATAGGTCCACCTGAGTATTTTCATGACATAATGGTTGACTTCTATCAGAGTGAGCAATTCAAGAGAACAAAGTAGAATTTGCAGCCTTTTAGAACCCATCTTCAAAAGTGACAGACCATCACTTTTGCCATGCCACAGGTCAGCCTAGATTTAGTGTTGCGGTGGGGGCACCACACATAGGCATTAATACCAGGAGGAAAAAAAACACAGGAGACATCTTGGATGGTGGGTAGCACAGTGAGTTATGCAATAATTTTGTGGGAAGATGGTTCCAAAAGGAGGGGACAGTAAGTGCAAAGACAGCAATCAAAGGCTAGTCTAGCTAAAACACAGAAAACAGATTGAAGTAGATTGGGCAGATCAGGTAAGTCCTGAAGCAACATGACACGAAGAGGTGGCTGTATTGAGAGGTGGCTGTATATGTTTTTAAAAGATTATTCTAGCTGTTGAGTAGAGAACTGATTTCATGGAACAAGAAGAAAGGAGGGAAGTTGAGGTAGGATAGATACTATTACTGTATTCTAGGAGAGAAATGAGCTTGAGCTCAGGTGGTAATGGTGGAAGGGATGAAAAGTGTCTGGATTACAGATGTGTTGTGAAGATAGAGCCAACAGGTCTTGCCAATGAGTTGGATATGGGGTGGAGAGAAATTGAGGAGTCCAGAAGGCCTTCTAAATTTTTATCCTGAACAAAATCTTGGGAATGATAGGGGAAGTGCAAATGTAGAGGTTAGGAGGAATGGTGGATGGACTTCTCTTCATATCATAGTGGACATACTAAATTTGGGAGGTCTACTGGACATCCACATCTCTACCTATCAATATTATATGAACCAGAAAATTATTGATCCTGCCTAATTACATGTTGTAAAGAATAATTAAGGATTAGAATTATTTTCACAATATGATTAAACCAGGTAAACTCTTATAACTTAAAAGAAAGAATTATGATTGAATACTACAATGTAGTTATGATTTACAACTGGGGGCTAATTTTTTTCTGTATTAATAAAAGTTCAGAACTGTAGTTTTCTTTACTTGAAGTCTGTTTTTTTCAACTTAAATTTTAAAATACTGTATTTGATATTGGCCAGAGTATTTTGAACAAATGTTTTAAGTGTGAAAATTAAAGTCAATGAAAGTTTAAATTTCTGCAAGTTGTTCTGATCAAACCAGTCACCCAAAATGCTGTATTATGTTCCATACTTATTCAGCACAAAGCATTGAAAGGTACTTAGTGTTTCTTCATATTTTTATTTCTCTTAATGGAGAAGGGTTCTATTTTCCTCATAAAAGTAGTAAAATTAATAAAAATTTATACAATACAGAATTAGATATGGGGGAAAAATCAAATAACTAAAAGCCCTTTTTACCACTTGTCATTCATTCTGTGCTATAGCAATCTGTAATGTTCCCCAAAGGAGAACCTCTGTTAGAAGTTTAATAAATATCTTTCCAGATTGTTTTCTACACAGTTATATATATGTGCACATGCATGCATGCACATACAGGTTTTTTTAAACATAAAATTATGTACAACTTGTTATTTTCTCTTACAGTTATATCTTGGAGACTTTGTCATTGTTAAATATATTGCATAGCACTATGATTTATTTAACTGTTTTCTTATTGATGTACATTTAGAGTTTACAGAGCTTCGAGCATTCTCAAACCAAATATTATTCTAGAATTTTTCTCTCTATGATTTAAACCAATGTTTTAAAGCCCAGTTTGGGGAATTTTCTGTAACAGATGCACATACTTTCAACTGTATTCAGAGAACCTCAGGTTCTGTAGAGCTTTTCTCACCTATGCTTTGTTCTCTTTGAATTTATGGATATATACGTGTATATATTTTTTCCTTTATTGTTCCAGAGCATCTTTGCGATCACTAAAACAATGGACCTTGAAAACAGGTCTCTCAATCAATAAAGTAGAAAATGTGCTTTTGGTAATTTAAAATGATACATGAATGTGTGTTTCTGAGCATCGCAGTTAGAGATAATTGTTTTGGGACTAGGATAAGTAGTTTATCCGGTGTTGATGATAATCTGAGTAAGAGGGCTATGCATATTAACCAGAAACTTTGATAAGGGAACAACTTCATAAAATTTTTTAAAGAAAATTATCCTATTTTAGATGTCTAAGTGAACATTTGTGTGGGCAGATTTTCTTATCGCTCTCATGAAGTCTCCTTACAAAAGCAACATTTCTAAGTAGTGAAAGGCAAGGAATTTCGCTTAGGTATAAAGTTTGCTAATTTACTAGCTGGATGCAACTCACTCGATGAATCTTTCTTAATAATTACGTATCTCTGGAGCATATAGTCTTACTAAAGAATATTGTCTTATGTACTTTAAAATGATAGTCTGACTTGATTATGTTCTTTTTTCTTTTCAGAAAGTATCTTTATGTCACATCTTCTTTTAAAGGAGCATTTAAAAATGAAGTTAAAAAGGCAGAAGAAGCAGTAAACACTGGTATGCGATTGCCTGTAGCCTACATCATTGTTGTTCAGTCATTCAGCAAATCTTAATTGTGCACTTATTCTGAGACATACATTGCTCTAGGCATTGTAGGAGCTACTACAATTAATTAATTGTGGTTTCTGTCTCTCTGGAACTTCAAAACACATTCTTTCCATCTCTGAGTTTGTTTACTCATGATATTATTTATTATTGTAAGTATGATCCTGAACACACTTCCAACTAGATTGATATTTGTTAGAAACCTTGTTTGTCTGTCTGGACATGGTGGTTCACACCTATAATTCAAGCACTTTGGGAGGACAAGGTGGGAGAATCACTTGAGGCCAAGAGTTCAAGACCAGCCTGGGCAACATAGTGAGACTGTGTCTCTATTTTAAAAAATAAAATAAACTAAGAAACCCTGCTTGTCATAGCACTGTGTTAGGTCATTTTAGATCCCTGCACTGCATCCACTTTCAGAAGGATGTTCTACGTATTCACTCCTCCTACTGCAGGAACAAAGCTCTCTTCCCCAGTATCTGGGAGTGAGTAGTAGCTCTACATCTATATTTTGTGGATTTTAAAGCATTTTCTGTCAGCTAAAAACTCATTTATGACTTTTGAATTTATATTTATATATTTATGTCCTATAAATTGTCGTACCTAAATGAAAGCCCAATAGAAGGAAGATTTCAAATGTGTAAAAGTTATAAGAGGAACATAGGGTTTTCTGAGATCATGGTCTGTATGCCATTTTTCACTGGTCATGCTATATGTATGGAAAATACTCACTTAAAATTGCTTGAAATAATTCTGCTGTTTTATAACTATTCGGCTTCTACTTCCAGCTGAATTCATATTGAAAGAAGCACAAATCAAAGTAAACCAGTGTGACAGAACCTCTTTATCTTCTGCCAAGGTACGACATGTAAAGAGAGTAGTCTTATTAAATGGCAAATTGTGTCATTTGCTTTTTCCTGTGCGTAGTTGTCTCTTACCATCTACTTCCCAAACTTTTAAGCACAGATAAGCTCAGCAGATTAAGTTGATTTTAACTCAGGTCAACAGAATAGATGAGTGCAGAGAAAGGAGAGGAAACTCAGCAAGTGGGGGCAAGGCTGAGGCAGAGACAAAAGAGGAACAGAACATGGGGTGAATTTGAAATGGGGAAGAGCATCACAAGCAATTTCTTTAAAATAGAAAGGAAAGTAACAGGAGAAAGGGAAAAAATAATGAAAAGCCAGCAGAAGAAAAAACTAGCCTATCAAGTCTCCTTGAAAATATCTATTCAAATTGTAGCTCCCTGTGGACCTAAATAAATGGGGAAAGCAAGGCAAAGTCTAATAAGCAATCCTTTTTGCTAGTGCCAGGAATTATATACTGTAATTATGAATATTAATAACAATGCTTCCAGCTTCCAAAGCTCTTTTATTATGAGTTGCTCCACACAGTTCATAAACATTCTTTGTAATTCTTACAATATGCCCATGAGTAAGATAAGTTAAAAAGAACTATTGTTATTAATTATAATGCATTGCAACTAAGAGAAATAGAATATTGCTGCAAGACATGTATTGTAAGTTTGCTAACTCTTACCAAAAATATGGTGTGAAGCTTTAAACGATGGTGAATCATTAAGCAACATATTTATTTGCTTACATGCAAAGGGATAAGTAGGAATATGGAGGTAAAATGCCTTACTTCACCTTCTCTTCATCCTCTTCTACAGACTGAATGTATGAATCCTTTCAGTGATTTTGCCATTTAACTTTCCAGGACCAAGGCTGTGTCTGATAAAGATCTCTCATATCTAAGGTCTTTGGTAAGGGATGACATCAAAGAGTAGTTTGTGCTAATGCCCCAAAGCTAATTCTGTCCATGGCTAGCCCCAATTTCTCTTAGTTTTTTCTTTTCATTTTTTAAATTAAAGGTAAACCTATCTTATTGTTATTGATTATTGATTTTTAATCGTTTAAGCTTTTTAAAATTTTGTTTTTAAGAAATCATTTCCCTTTGCTTTATATGTTTGAGAGTCCAGAGAAAGACTAATGGGTCGGGACCTTGCTTCCTTTTTGCCTCCTGCTGTTTCTTCTCCCTGCCTCTGCTCTGTGCTCTGAGGGCACTGCCAGGCAGGGTAGGGAAGTCCTTGACCAATTTGCTTTGTTGATCTGATGCAGTCCGGTTTCTTTAAGGCAGAGAAGAGAGCAAAGCAGAATGACCTGAACTTTTGACCTCTTAAATTCTTCTGGGCAGATGAATTTTAAATGGAATACTTGCCAACCATTTTCCACTTTCTTTTACTGGAAATTCAGTGTTCATTCAGTGGTGTACCATACATCAAAAGAGATACCTACCTTTCACCTCAGGAGGATGAAGCATGTTAAGAGGCTATTCTGATGCCCGAGAACAACAATCATGAATTATTCCTCTTCTGCTTGGTTAGAGGGAGCGTACCAGATTTAGAGTAGTGAATGAGTTGGTATATCAAATCAAAAGTGTTAATAAGAAAGATAACTGGGCATGGGGTATCCTATAAAGGGAAAGTTTGAGAAATATTAGATGTATCCAGAATTCGATATGAAGGAGATATTTTCTGCTGGCTACTAACCAAATTTCTCAATTTTTTTTTTTCCTGCAAAAACACTTAGTGGTCACATAATTGAGCATTTATTGTTCTCACAAACAAAAGTCAGAGCCTGGGTACACTAAATAACTCACCCAAGTTTTCATGTAGTTTCTGTCAAAGCCTTTGTGCCATTATGGAGAATAAAGTTTCTTTCTCTAAAAGGCAGAGAGGATATCTGAATATATACAAAAGAGAATAGTGGGTTAGGATTTGGTTTATCTTCTAAGGTGTTGGAACTGAATAATTTATCAAGCATTGAGAATCTACAAAGGTAGAATTGCATTAGGTAATGTGAGCTATTGTTACCCTTGAAACATTTGAATAATAGGATAATGTCAACTTGCTTTTTGTTAATTCAGTGGCATAATGTTGTCTCCTAACCAATGCACTTCTCCAGGATGTATTACAGAGAGCTTTGGAAGATGTAGAAGCAAAGCAAAAGAATCTTAAAGAGAAACAAAGGTGAGACATAAGGTTTTCTGTTTGCAGGAATCCTCTGTACTGTGTTAAAACAAATTCTGGTTTCTAAGTAGGTAGATTTAGTGCTTATTGTGACAATTTTTTTTTCAGCTTATGACATCTTATAATCTGAAATCTAATATAGTCAAGGTCCCAAAACCAAGATAAGCAATGTAAAACATTGATAAAGTGTATATTTACATATACACATGTGTGTCTACATAATGTTAAAACTTCCAAAAAAAGTGGAAAATTAGTTCAGCATTTAATTGTTTGGGCTAGATGAAGATGTCTGGATGAGGGAGTGAACTGCCCGGAGGATCAGCTGATAACTCAGGTTGCCTCTGTGTCATTTGCCATTTAAATTCTAGAGAATTGGTTCCAGTTTCTTCTCTTTGTCTAGTAGCTTAAAATTTAAGATAGGAAGTAATGTTTCACGTGAATGTATTGCTTATATATCGCTAAAATAGAAATAGCAAGGATATGTTAACAAAACCAGATATTTACATTTGTAAGATTAACTTGCTGTCCAACTCAAATGCTAAACAAGTTAAACTGAAAATAATCACTGTTGCCCGCATAAGATTGGACTTTGAAAGCTGTGATACCTTTGTGAAACTATTTTTAAGGGAAGTATGATTAGTTCTTAACATTATTTTTCGTGAACCATGCACTGACATCCAACCATAACTTTCCTCAAAACTTAAATTTTAAATGTCACTTTTGCATTTATCAAAATAAATAAATGTGAAATGTTACTTATGCATTTACCAGAAAAATTTAAATAAATGTCATAGAAATTGTAATTTAAAAACGAAGCCCTAAGGCTTTAGAAATAAAAACCTTCTTGAAACAAGTTCACTGTATGAGATAGTTCATACAGTGAAATGTTTGAAAACTGACCAATCAACACTTTATTAATAATAATGCCAGTTGCCATGAACTTGTTTTAATGGTCAAATGCTGGGTTTTTTAATTGAAGAATATCAGTATATCATTTAATATTTTAGAGTGACTATGTCATATACTGTAATATCCTATTTAGGTATCCCTTATACAGTCAGTACTTTTGTTGAATAATTGGAATCTCATTACTGAGTAGCGATTTTTGAGAAAAAGTTTGATTCCTATATGTTTAACCTTAGATATACATGCATTTAATAAATATATAGTATATTAACTCATATCTTATGTTCTATATATATAATATCCACATGGAAGGACTGACAGAACTTTATAATTGTTCTTTAATGATAGATGCATTTAATTAGTCCAGTAAATATATTATGTCAAATGTAATAGCACATGGTTATAAAACAAAAGACCAAGTTTTTGGAGAGAGGGGAGCTACAGGGTAAGTGCAGGAGAATTATTTTTGTTGTCATCCTTGATTGGGTTCATCCTTGATTGGGTAAAGAAAATAACGATTGTTATGTACTTAATCTGTTCCAGGCTTATATTTAACATTATTTCTTTTAGTTCTTATAACATCACAAGTGGCTAGGCAGGTATTAGTCCCATTTTTCAAATGAGACAGAAAGTTTAAGAGGCACAACCATAGTTATTACAAAGACAGGCTTGTATCTGAAACCAAGTCTGCCTCTCACATCCAGGCGTTTTCGTAGCTTCTAGCAGCCTCTGATATTACAGATGTTTATATCACAACTCCTTACTATAACTGTTTTTATCACATTGTGGTATTTCTCAATTTCTATTTTATACTTTTAATAGAAAACTCACACAAAACATAATATAGAAGGTCAGTCAGAAAAACAGGAGCTCATATCTGTTGCCCTTGTAAACTTGCTTTATGATAATAACTTATTTACCTTGTATTTTGGAAAAAGTTAAGAGGAAGCCAGAGAATATCTTTTGGCGCATTCCAGTCTATGTGGGATATCTGGAGACTTGAGAAGATGCTGAAATTTAGAAATCACACCTACTGTTAGAAATACCTAAAATTTAAAATAGCCAAGTCATCATTTTGTAAAAAATGCTGCAATGTACCTATAAGACCGGTTAATATTTCACAACTCTTTCAGCATTTTCTAGTTCTTGTCAATTTAAATCGGCAGACGTGTTTTTGAATCAGTGAATGCTTTTGTTTGACTGGCCGAGTTACTGGCATCATGTTTATGCAGAATACTTGGCTATACAGAGACATCTGAGTGTGCCTACCAGATTTTGCAAAATATTTGGATATATACCTTTGACGTTAACCTTCTAGTTTAATTATTAGCAGTTTCATAAACTATATGTGTTTATTTAATAAACAACTTTTTAAACTTTCTAAATCTAACTCTAGAGAATTAAAGAAAGCCAGAACACTCTCCCTGTTCTATGGAGTGAACGTGGAAAACCGAAGCCAAGCTGGAATGTTCATTTACAGCAACAACCGTTTGATCAAAATGCATGAAAAAGTGGGCTCACAGTTGAAACTGAAGTCCTTGTAAGTATGTTTTTGCTTTCAGAGGTACAGGCAGAGAGAGGGAGGTTACAGTAAGATGCTGTCTGTAGAGTGAGATGAGTGACTAATCACAATGGGAGCAAGTGTCATAGTCTCTGTTCACCCTTCCTGTCGATATGCAGGCATTAATCTGCCTCATTTATAATATCGGTGAATCTGCATGCATGCTCTAAGGAAAAACCACACTTTGGGAAATTTTTTTCAATGCATTGATTGAGCAACTTGATGTGGGGCCATTCCTTGTGCCACCTCTTTGGCTTAAATTTTTAATACTTTACCAATTTAAAAATAATACAAGCATATTAAATAACTTTTAGAAGAGGAAGGAAAGAAAAATCCATAGTCTTGTAAAGCAACCCTATTAACATTTTGTGCAGTCCCTACATGTATGAGTTCATGCCAGTTACCTGCATGATCATATGTTACTGAAACTCTCTAGCCTATTTGGATTTTAGAGTAATACATTCTCATGCTTTCCCAATGGTCTGAAACTTCTCAAGCTGCTTTCATCAATGATGTAGAGTCCTGAAGAGACACACAGAAAAGGACAGGATCAGACAAGATAATCATGACCAGTAGAAAGGGTCAGGGAGCATTTACTATCTTGCTTCTTCACTCTCAAGGAATTAGCAATTCATTCATTGTTTATTTAATAAGCACCTATAGTGCAGCGTTGTATGCCAGGCACTATACTAAGCTCTGCTGATAAATGGCCCGTTTGCTAAGGAATGTATAATACGGTGAAAGGGACAAGCATATAAATGCATATTTTTATATTGTGTGAAAATAACAAGCATTATCTTATAAAACCTAATTCGTTGGATTTCTTGCTTAAATCCCAGTGCACTCAGAATAGAACTGCTTGCCGTGGGCTTCCAGTTATCTGGCCTCTGACTGGCTGTGGGACTTCATCCCCTACTAATACCCTACCCTCTCTGCATTTCCTGTTCCTCAGACCTCCTAAGCTCATTTCTGCATTGAGACCTTGGGACATGCCATTCCTCGGCCTTGAACCTTCTGTCCTCAGATGTTCTTACTGCGGGCCCTAACATGCCATTCAGCCATGAGCCTGAAGTATTTTCCACAGGAAGGTCTTCCTTGACTGTCTAATTAAAACTGGTCCCTTCCCTTCCCCCCACCTGTCACTCTTCACATATCACAGCACCTGCATTATGTTAGTCACCCCACTTATCACCATCTGAATTGATCTTGTATACTTATCTGTTTATTAACTTCATGCCTGCCACCCTTCTGTAAAAGAGAAACTTCAAAGCCAGGGGGAACCTATACTTCTGGTTCTCACCATATTCTTAGTTCCTGAAACAGGGCTAGGTGCTGAGCTTGAATGAATGAATGAATATTATGTTAGAGGTGAGCATCCAGTGCAAAAAGAGCATTTAGGAGGGGCAGTGAAGCAAACTGGGGAGGTCAATTTAGGCCTTCTAGAAGAATGAAGCCCAAATTTAGACTTAGAGAATGAATAGTGAAAGGAAAGCAAAGTGGAAGAGTGAAGTGGTAGCAAAACACGATAGGCAGGGACCCCAAATTGTGAGGCTTTGACACATGTGCCATACAAAAGGCAGTGGGCAGCCCTAAAGGCTTAGACAATTGCATGCTCTTTCCCAAAACAAGTTATGTCACCAAGCAGATTTACAGTGAGATACTCATTACCCTCTGGGATAAGCCAACTCTGTGATTCCTTCATGGAATTCACTGAGCACCCCGGGGACCTCTGCAATGAAGAGGAGAAATCCAATCTGATAGATGAAATGCAGAGAAAGAAAGTAGTTCTCTGGCCACTGTCATTTAGAAGATTATGCCAGTTTATTGCAGTAAGGCACCATGGTTTTTTTTGTGTGTGTTTGTTTGTTTGTTTGTTTGTTTGTTTTTTGAGACGGAGTCTCGCTCTGTCGCCCGGGCTGGAGTGCAGTGGCCGGATCTCAGCTCACTGCAAGCTCCGCCTCCCGGGTTTACGCCATTCTCCTGCCTCAGCCTCCCAAGTAACTGGGACTACAGGCGCCCGCCATCTCGCCCGGCTAGTTTTTTGTATTTTTTAGTAGAGACGGGGTTTCACCATGTTCGCCAGGATGGTCTCGATCTTCTGACCTCGTGATCCACCCGTCTCGGCCTCCCAAAGTGCTGGGATTACAGGCTTGAGCCACCGCGCCCGGCCGGCACCATGGTTTTTAATGTCAAAAGGCCTTGCCTTCCCAGCCACCCTCACTCTCCATGTAAGGTGATAGGTTTGTAAAACGAGTCATATTAACTCAGTAACATTGTGCTAAAATGATTTTTTTATTATGGTACCAAACATGTTGGGATCCCCACAGATTTATGATAACGTCATTAGATAATTTGTTAAACTTTGACATGGTCCAGACCAACAGAATCAATTTATTTTTGGAAAAAAAAAAATGATTTCAAATGACCAGAATATATTTGATTTTTTTCTTTAGCCAAATTTTCAAAATTTAAATATGCGTATATTTTCTCAGACTTGGCGCAGGCGTGGTTGGAATTGTTAATATACCCTTGGAGGTCATGGAACCATCCCATAATAAACAGGAATTTCTCAATGTCCAAGAGTATAATCATCTACTAAAAGTCATGGGACAGTACTTGGTCCAGTACTGTAAGGACACCGGCATCAGTGAGTATTCAATAGTCATAGTAGGAGATACTTACAGTGGGATTACTTTCTGTGATTTCTTTAAGCTGACATGATTATCTGAATTCAGATTACCAGCAACTGAAAACTCTGAAAGGGAGCTCCTGCTTTAAAAACAGGAGTGAGAAGGGAGCCCATTTCAGAATCTTTCCCAAACTATCGTGAAAAACAAAGCAGCAGATTAGAAATTGCAAGGGAATGGCAATCAGAGAACAGAGTGAGGTGGCAGCTGACCATGGAGGAAGGAAACAGAAGATAGCTCCAAATAGACTGAGAAACCCTGCTCAGGGCGCTGGGACTCCACTGTGTGAGAGCACATAGTCCCATGCAGATCTTAGTAGCTCGTATAATGTTATGTCATACCATAGAGTAAAAACTACTGACCCTGGGTAACTGTAGATATGTTAAATTTTTTTTTTTTTTTTTTTTTTTTTCCTGAGATGGAGTCTTGTTCTGTCACCCAGGCTGGAGTGCAGTGTTGCAATCTCGGCTCACTGCAATCTCTGCCTCCCTGGTTCAAGTAATTCTCTGCCTCAGCCTCCCAAGTGGCTGGAATTACAGGCACCTGCCACCACGCCCAGCTAATTTTTGTATTTTTAGTAGAGACAGGGTTTCACCATCTTGGCCAGGCTGGTCTTGAACTCCTGACCTCGTGATCCACCTGCCTCAGCCTCCCAAAGTGCTGGGATTACAGGCCTGAGCCACCACGCCCAGGCAGATATGTTAAACTTTGTTTTGTATAGTTAAAAATTCTTGAGTATGTTAATTCCAGGAAGATTTCAATTAAACATTTCTAAAATAAATAGATCTGGAAACTTAAAAAGATAAACTTTAGTTATCTGAAAAAGGTGATTTATTTAGATCACCTCACTCCCCAGAGACACCTGAACAATGAGATGGTGTGCTGTGCATTAATTAAACTTCTTTTTGTTTTTCAACATATATTTTAGAATCAAGGTGTACATGTGCAAGATCATTACAGAGGTATATTGTGTGATGCTGAGGTTTGGGATGTGACTAAACTTGTCACCCTGGTATTGAGCATAGTACCCAATAGGTAGTTTTTCAGCCCTTGTCTCCCTTTCTCTCCCCTTTTATATTCCTCAGTGTCTATTATTCCCATCTTTATGTTCATGTTTACCCAATGTTTAGCTCCCACTTATAAGTGAGAACACGTGGTATTTGGTTTTCTTTGTCTGCATTAGTTTGCTTAGGATAATGGCCTCTAGCTGCATCCATGTTGCTGCAGAGGACACAATTTCATTCTTTTTTATGGCTGTGTAGTATTCCATGGTATGCGTGTGCCACATTTTCTTTATCCAGTCCACTGTTGATGGACACCTGGGTTGATTCCATGTCTTTGCTATTGGAAATAACACTGTAATGAACATACGTGTGGATGTGTGTGTCCTTTTGGTAGAACAACTGATTTTCCTTTGAGTATCTACCCAGTAGTAGGATTGCTGGGTTGAATGGTAGGTGAAATCGTAGTTTTTAAAGAAATCTCCAAACTGCTTTCCATAGTGGCTAGACGGATTTACATTCCCACCAACAGTGTGTAAGTATCCCTGTCTCTCCACAGCCTGGCCAACTTTTTTTTTTTTTTTTTACTTTTTAACAAAATCCATTCTTACAGGTGTGAGATGATATCTCATTGTGGTTTTGATTTGCATTTCTCTGGTTTGTGATGTGGACCATTTTTTTTTCATGTTTGTTGGCTGCATGTATGTCTTCTTCTGAGAAGTATTTGTGTTCTTTGCTCACTTTTTCATGGGGTTGTCTTTTGCCTGCTAATTTCTTTAAGTTCCTTATCGATTCTGGGTACTAGACCTTTGTCAGAGGAATGGTTTGTGAATATTTTCTCCCATTCTATAGGTTGTCTGTAAATAAACTTACTTTTAAGTTATGCAGACATAGGGCTCCATTTATGTCAAGAAATAGGATATCATGTATTCAGTGATTTGGATAAGTATGTATAATTCATGTATATTAAAAATGTGTCTATACCCTTCAGTCAACTTAAAATCTTCACTTGAAGTTGTAATTCTAGAATATTTTCTTTTCATTTGTATCCATCCAGCTGTACCTAAAGCTTTCTCACCAGCAAAACAGGGAAAAGTGTAGGAACTCAGTGGGAAATTATGAAAGGGGGAATGAGATTGAGGGGACAGATTTCCTGCCGAATCTGGGTTTTCATGTCATGGTCTAAAACATACTCAGAGTGTGTTCTGTGCACCATTATTATCAACATCACCTGGAGTTTGTTAGAAATGCAGAATCCCAGGCCCCACCTGAGACCCACTGAATTAAAATCTGCATTTTTACAAGATTTGATTCACAATCAAATCTGAGAAGCACTGCTCTGAAGAGTATACCTATGTAATTTTTCCTGGGATAGGCATATCTTTTTTCACATGTATTTTTTTGTTTTTCAGAGACATGTCTGAAGTTATGCTAAACATGAGAATGATTACATTGTTTGGCAGGGTTTGCTTAAAGCTGTAGAAAATGCGTAAAGGTATAAATATCAACATAAACATAGTGAGGTTTAAGTCAAACATCTACTCTCTGGTCTTTAACTGCTAGTATGACATGGTACAAAAGGAAAACATTAAGCATTTGAAAATCATGAACCTCCCCATACTCCTCTTGTCTTCGCTGTAATCCCTTCCTTGTCTTCATCCTTAGAAGGAATTAAGTCTTCAGAAAGAGGTAGGCATTAGATTTAAAGGTCGTAAAAGTTATTTCCATCTGTGTCACACTCGGGAGAGTCATACTCAGTCCTCTTTGTGGGTGGAGCTCTCTTGAAGCCCCTTTGCTTGGTATGTGGATTCCCTCCCAACAGTTGTACTTCCAGGTACAGGGTATCATTTACTAGCCCCTACTGCTTACCTAATTCCCTGTCCTTATCTAATTGTTTCTCAATCTTCTACCTAATTGCTTCTATCTACCTGTTTCTTAACCTTTTCAACAGATGTAGTAGGGTTTAAAATAAATATATTTGTATTTTTATTATTATTGGTTGATAACATATTGTTTTCACAATTCCATAATTATCTATGAATTGATAGAGGGCTAGAGGATACTGTCACAAAAGATGTTTCTCTAGAAGGAAGATAGAGACTAGAGGAAGGATAGCAGGCATGTGTATTTGTTCATGTTTCACTTTATCCTCAAAATTCATTATCAAACTAAATCAAGTAATCAAGGTCAGAATTGGTAGTTTCAGTAATTTGTAAGGAGATTGACCTTCAAGGTCTTTGCTTATTAACTCCCACAGGAATAACTAAAATTATGTAATATTTGACTATCTGAAAACCAGTATTATAGGGCATATATTTTAATGAAAAGTATTTAGGTAGAATTTTTTTTTTTTTTTTTTGCCTTGTGAGTAAAAGATGCAGTCTTTATATTTGCTGAAAGTCTGATGTGTTTTTAGGGAAAACTGGGTCCTTGTAAAAATCGAATCGGCAAAAAGAGAAGTGGAGAGGTAATGACTTTGTGTCATTTATCAAATCTACATTTACTTTCAGCTCAGCTGATGCTAAGAATCTCAGAAATATTTTCCTCGTTTCTAAGTCTGACCTCACCTCACTGTCTGCCACTATGTTTTCTGAAGCTTTATACATCCTTATAATAAAATGGAAATATTAATCATCAGCTTTGGGGATTAGGGAGAGAAGGAGAAATAAAAAGTGGGGAGAAACATTAAATGAAATTTGGGTTTGAACAGAAGCAATTATGAAAAATGTATTACTAAACTTTTCCAAAATGGATCAGAATTGAGCTGATGTTTTGCAGAAGAATTCAAATCATAGTTCTTCAGTTGGCAAAGAGGGTAAAATTCATTTAGCCCAGTCACTTTTAATCCCTTCACTCTCGCTGCCATTTTAAGCCTGAATGCGGGCCACCTGTGAAAGGAAAACTGCTCCCTCTCGAGGCAGCCCATGAATTTGCACGACACTATTAAAAAATACATAGATCTTCATATTAAGTTCAAATCCATGTCTCATGGGTTCTTTCATTCTACTATGCTAGGCACCAGTGTTCTAGGACCAGCAAATCAGACATGGTCTGTCTTCTCTGAGAACTTACAGTCTAGGGTGGTGCTATGGTCTGAATGTTTGTGTCTCCCCTACAAATTCAAATATTGAAAATCTGACCCCCAGGATGATGGTATTAGCAACTGGGACTTTAGCGGGGTGATGAGGTCATGAGAGCAGAGCCTTCATGACTGGCGTTAGTGTATTTATAAAGGAAGTCCAAGAGAGACCCCTCATCCCCTTCTCCATGCGATGTTCAAGTGAGAGACAGCCATCTAAGAACCAGGAAGCAAGCCCTCACCAGACTCAGAATCTGGCAGTGCCTTGATCTTGGACTTCCCAGTCTCCAGAACTGAGAAATAAGGGTGTTATTTATAAGCCACTTAGTCTATAGTATTTTATTATAAGCAACCGAATTTACTAAGACACAGGCTAACACGATTTGACAATTAGAAATAGGATTAGTGCCCAACAGAGAAGAATGAAAACTGCAGAAGCCAGTGGCCAGGAGCCTACAGTCTGTAGGCCAGGGAAGGCCTCCCTGAGGAAGTGATATTTCCTAAGGGATGGGGAGGGGTTAGCTGGGTTTACTGAGTTCTTCCTGTTTGGGGCCAAGGAGGGGAGGCCTAAAGCTTTTCTAAATGGCAGGCCCCCAAGTATTTGAAGACAAGATTATGTCTGTCTTCAGTCTTTGTTTAATCTTGACTAATGTTTCCAAGTTCAAGAATAACAATTATTCTTCATTTGACATGGTATTAAGTATATTTACCATCCTAGCATTATATTTTAAAGTGTATTACCTAGAAACAAAATATGCCAGATGAAACCTGAACAGCCTTGACTGAAATGGGATCCTCATCTTTCTTTCGAGTTGTTGGAATCTTACTGGTACACCTAATAATGTGTGAACTATCAGTAAACACATTATTGACCCTCAGTGTCCTCATTACCAGTTAAAGTTTTTAACAAAAATATTAATATGTGTTCATGTAAAGCCATACCTCTCTTTTCTTATTTTTTCCATTAAGTGGTTTTGAGCCCTAGTGTAAAATCATACATTTATCCCTAGTAAAGTTTGTCACCTTATTAGGCCTCATTCTCTCAGGTTGTAATGACCTTTTTTTTGGAATGTAATGCTAACTTCTAACTAATGTGTTATATTCCCAGATTTATGTAAAGTCTGGCTAGTATTTTCTGTATGACTTCACGTAAACCCAGTTGCGTAGGACAGGAAAATCAGACACCCTGACCCTCTACCAGTGATCTCCACTGAGATAAAAGTGGGTACCTTGGGACATGTTTTCCTGATTGTGCTGTCGCCTAACCCTTGTCAATTCCCCAGTTTGTGCATAATTTTGAAAGTGAGAAATAATATTTGTTACATGAATATTTTCTTTAAAACATAGACAATGCTGTAGTGCCTGGATATAGCTAGTTGCTCACCACAGAATTTTGTTTTCCATATGATGCAATTTAGTCTCTAAGATCTCAGAAAGGGACTACCAGGAAAATGAATATAACAACTTTGCTAAGGATACACATCGAGTGAGGAGGCAAATATTAAAAGGTGAGAATATGAGACAAGTTTATTTGAAGATGTAGTCTCAGAAACAGTTCATATCTTTTTAATTCAGTTTTTGAAGTTAAGGATTTTATGTATGCATCCTGTTTTATTTAAAAATATTATCAACATATTTTATGTTATTTTTAAATTTATTGTGGTGTTATGGGCTGAATTGTATTCCTTTCAAATTCGTAAGTTGAAGCCCTAGCTCGCAGTAGCTCAGGCTGTATTTGGAGATAGGGCCTTTAAAGAAATAGTTAAGTTAAAATAGAGTTGTTAGGGTGGGCCCTAATGCAGTCTGACTAGTGTCCTCATACGAAGAGGAAATTGAGACACAAAGAGACATACCAGGGATAGGTGCACACAAATCAAAAAATGTGTGAGGACACAGGGAGAAGGTGACCATCTGTAAGCAAAGTAGGGAAGCCTCAGAAGAAACCAAGCCTGCCAATACCTTGATCTTGGACTTCCAGCCTCCAGAATAGCGAGAAAATAAATAAACTTCTGTTGTATAAGCCACCCAGTCTGTGGTATTTTGTTATGGCAGCCCTAGCAAACTAATACATATGGGAGATTTCAAAATTAGAATTAAAGAGAATTTTATAATGAAACTCTGTAAACCCATCAACCAGCCTCAGTGATCAACTTGTAGGTGAACTGGTTTCATCTGTAGCCCAACTGTTCCCTGACAACTGGATTATGAAGGCAGTCCCAGACCCTGTATAATTACATCCATAAGTATTTTAGCATTTATTCTAAAAGTAAGTACTGTTTAAAAATCATAGTACAAATATCATTACCTAAAAGTTACTACCTTCTTAATATAGTAAAATATCCAGTCTGTTGTTCATATTTCTAATTATCTCCTGTCATAAACTGCAAGATTCTTTTTCTATCACTCTCTCACACTCTCTCCCTCTTCCACTCCCTTCCTTTCTGTTCTTCCTTAAGTTTATTTGTAAGAAAACCAGATTGGTGGTCTTATAGTTATCACACAGTCTAGATTTTGCTCACTGCATTACTAGGAGTAGTTCAACAGGTTCTTCCATTCTGTTCATTTTTATTTAAATTGGTAGACTAGCAGTTTGCCCATTCAGATGTGTCTTTTTTGTCAAGATGTTTCATAGGTGGTAGTGTGCTCTTCCGCTGGGAGGCTGATTGTCTCTTTTAATGATATTAGCAATTAGTGATCAATGCTCAGATTCCTTAGGAGTTCAAAAAATTATATTCTAATATATTTTCTTCATCAGCTCTAATACTTCTATAAGGAAAAACTGTCTTTCATCTACTACTTGGTTACCCATGTTGGTATTTTTACTGTTTAACAGAAGCAACTGAACTCTATACTGCTAAAAAATTGCTTTGGATAAAAGCTTGATGTGAAAAGAATAAGAGACAATTAAAAGATTAAAATATGATATAGACATTTTGCCTAATTAATTTACATGACATAAATATATACTCTGTTTAAAATCATTACTTCGTGTCTGCTCCCAGCAAATAAAAAGATGGTTCAAGGGTTCATCAAATTGACTGTTGGAAAAAAAAACCACATTCTTAGATTTAATTCATTTACATTGCTTTCAGCTGGTGATTGAAATTATTACCATTGACAGCACTTATGCTTCCTTTTCTTTCTGACTGTACCTGTATTATCATGATAATGACATTTTTTACAGCTACAATGAAGTTTTTTGCTAAAATATCTCCAAGGATCTCACCCGTATTGCAAATAAAATACTAAAAAGCCTAAGACCCTTATTCTTACTGGAATTCAATGAAATTTGATTCTTATAGTTTGATTTTCCCTGCCATACCTAAAAGAAGACCTCAAAACTCTCCTCATCAGCCTGCTTAAGAAGAGTAAGTTATATTGAATGACTCTGAATTTAAAACTGCAGTCAGAAACCGAATGTACAATATGAGGACTGTAGGTAATACAGTTGTACTGTATATGGGAGTTTACGGGTTGGTAAACAGTTCACTTGCCTGTAATAAAGCAGCTCACAATCCATCTTTGAAGTAACATGCTGAGACTCATCTTTTAAACGTGCACATGTAAACCCTTTGCATTATGGCTTCAAACACAATGGTAAGGAATGTCTTTGAAAATCATGTTTTAAACACTTGCTTACGAAGTTCACAGTTTGCTAAATGGTTCATTTCACTCTAATAAAGCAGCTCACAATGCATCTTTGAAGTAAAAAAAGGTACTGTATATGGGACTTACACTAAGTGAGTAGGTTTTAGCTGCTCTTGCCACAGAAACAAGAAAAATGGGTAACTATGTGAGATGGATATATTAACTTATTTCACTGTAGTAACCCTTTTACTATCTGTGTGTATCCTATAACACATGTTGTATACTTTAAATACACACAATAAAGTTTATTTTAAAATATTCCTCTAATCCATGAAAAATAAAATAATGTAGCCAGAATTAAGCATACACTGTATTAATAAAAATCAAATATGGATCTTTAGGCTTTTAAGAACATTAGGTTAGTCAGTAAGCTTCATATACATCTTGAGTAAGGAGAGTTCTGGTAGAAAGGTAGTCTAACTCAGGTATTGGGGAGACGTACAGAGCTGACTAGGCAATTGCCCATGATAACACAGAATTCCTTAGGAATACACTTTAGATTTGATTTTTATGTCTAGCTTTGATTTCCACATTTTAGAGGGAAACTGAAATGTATCCAAAGGAGAGCAGTGACAATGACTAAGTAAAAATATAACCTAAAAAAAGAAGGTCAAATTTATTTCTTCCTGAAGAAAGAACCAGAAGAAACATAATTTTCCCCAGTGTTGTTTTTTAAGATTTGCCATAATGAGGCCTCTAGCCGTCTCCCTTCTGTTCTCCATGCACAGAATCATGTGGTTCCCAATTGGGAGCCAAAATGCCCTAGGGGATCTCAGAGTATACCAGTCCACGAATTCCTGAGTCTACCAATAATTGTCTAAGATGGCGTTATGCCTCATACATCTAGATGCTATAGGTTTTCAAATGTATAGAGATGTAGTTGCGGGTAGTAAAATATAAAATTACTCAAAGTGTTATTCATAATTTGTTTATTTTTTGTCACATATTCTCTTAGGTTGAGGGTATGGGTTCTAAAAGTTTCTTGCAGCATGTGGAGATCCTCACACTTGAGAAGGTGGGTAACCAGTGATACGGAACTAGAGAAAATGATGCTACTTGGCCTTGTTAAATGAGGAAGTTGACATTTGGAGTGAATTGGACCAGCGGCAGACTACTGGAATTTTGCAGAGGAGCGTACTGTGCTTACAGTAGAGTAGAGAAGTGAAAGTGTTCTGGTAGCAGCTGCCACATAACTTTTGCCACTGACTGGACTCATAACATGAGACTAGCACAACCACACGTCACCATACCCAAGAGCCAAGAGAAAGGGAAGAAGGACTGTAGCATCTTCACCACCACTGAATATATCTTGCCTTGCTTTTTTTCACTTCAAGTAGACCACCTTGGGAAGTGAAAAACAAACAGGGATAGCAAATAGGCCCCAATTATGTTGGGGCTCTCTCATTACCCTTGCACCACACACTAAGTCATTATGGCAATTCTTCCTGATAAACAGCAGTTGGCCTAATGGTTCTTTTCGAGAGTGTATCAGGCATCATTACCAACTGACTGGAGTTGACATTATCCATTGAAACCAGTTTGCCATCCCTAATCCAGAGCTTTCATTAAGAACAAAGATGATAAGCGATCCCACCTTGGACCAGATTAGGACGAGTCTGATGCCTGGCTGTTACCTTAGCTTTAAATGAGAGGGGTAATGACAAACAGGACGGTATTCAACAGAGGAGGAAGAGATTTACCAGTTCCCTGAGAAAAGGTATGAAATTTCTGTCTCAGGAGATCTTTGGAATATAGTCATCTATTTAGATACAGAACCACCTGAAAGCAGGAACTGATTTAACATTCTCCAGGTATACCATTTTTTCTGGTGCTTTCAGTTTATAAACTGTTTCAGGCCTCCTTATTTTGATGGAGACCATCAAAGCTTTGCTGTGGTAGTTTACTATTGAATTTGATTGAGTCTCTCCTAGGCTAATTGATTCCCTGGATGTCATTGTACGTTCTATGAACAGATACAAAACTGACATGTAAGAGGATGTTGTATTTCCCTTTTTTTTTTTTTTTTTTTTGAGACAGAATCTCACTCTGTCTCCTAGGCTTGAGTGCAGTGGCACAATCTCGGCTCACTGCAATCTCCACCTCCTGGGTTCAAGCAATTCTGCCTCAGCCTCCCAAGTAGCTGGGATTACAGATGCCCGCCACCACACCTGGCTAATTTTTTGTGTTTTAGTAGAGATAGAGTTTCACCATGTTGGTCAGGCTGGTCTTGAACTCCTGATCTTGAATGATCCGCCCACCTCAGCCTCCCAAAGTGCTGGAATTACAGGCATGAACCACCTCGCCCCACACATTTCTCTTATTTTTAAGAGACAAAATATGTGTCAACTGCTCTTGTAGTTACTGGTTTTTGACAAATTTTTAGTAAGTAATTGCAGCATTTCCCTTTTTTTCTTTTCCTGGACAGAGTCTCGCTCTGTCGCCCAGGCTGGTGTGCACTGGCGTGATCTCAGCTCACTGCAAGCTCTGCCTCCCGGGTTCACGCCATTCTCCTGCCTCAGCATCCCAAGTAGCTGGGACTACAGGCGCCTGCCACCACGTCCGGCTAATTTTTTGTATTTTTAGTAGAGATAGAGTTTCACCGTGTTAGCCAGGATGGTCTCGATCTCCTGACCTCGTGATCCGCCAGCCTTGGCCTCCCAAAGTGCTGGAATTACAAGTATTTCCCTTTTTTTTTTTCCCCAGGCGCTTGGTTTAAAGAGGCTCCTGAACAATTCATTAGATTAATTTAAACATTAGGAATCTACTGAATAAAGTATTCCATACATAGCCGGCAGTGAATTAACCTTTCAGTTTTTTTTCTCACAGATACTTCTAGAAATTGAGACTTTAATTCTGTGTGCATTAATCCCAGATTATCCTATTAATTTAATGAGCTTATTGGTTCTTCATACAAAAGTCTTAAGATATGTACTCTTTTATAATTTTGAAAATTAGCTGTGTGCTTTCAGCCATCTACTCTTTTGTAGTAGTAAACTGAATTCTTTAATCAACCTATCGTGAGCATGTTAAAATAATATATAATTTTGGAGTTAATAAATTTGGGGTTATCTGCATGGCTCTTTTCATAGGTGGATAGAAATATTTGGCTAATATTTTTTGGAAGAGACATTATTCCACTTTCATTTTATTTCAGACAACATATTCATGAGGCATTTTGTCAAGAATAGCAGCAACATTGGTTGAGGACTTGTTAGGTGCAGGATGCTGAACTACATGTTGAAGACATGCAGAATTATAAAGCACACTTCCTCCTTTGGAAAAGTGCCGTGCTCATGGAGAAGTAACTTTTAAAGAAAGGAAAAATACATGACAACAGAAAACTTAAATTTCTGCAGGGCTCTTTAGTTTTTTGTTTTGTTTTTTTTTCCCATTGTGATGAAATACATATAACATGAAATTTACCATCTTAACCACTTTTAAGTGTACAGTTCAGTAACATTAAAGACATTTAAATGCTGTACAACTGTCACCACCATCCATCTCTAAAACTCTTTTCATCTTGCACAACTAAAACACTATAAGCATGAAACAATAGCTCCCAATTCTCTGCTTTTCCATCCTCTGACAACCACCCTTCTACTTTCTGTCTCTGTGATTTTGACTACTCTAAGTACCTCATGTAAGTGCAACAATAAAGTATCTTTTTGGCTTATTTCACTTAGCACAATGTCCTCAAAGTTCATCCATGTTATAGCATATGTTAAATTGCCTTCAGTTTTAAGGGTGAATAATACTCTGTTATAAATACACACACCCCCCCCCACATTTTGCTTATCCATTCATCTGTGGATAGCCACTTGAGTTGCTTCCATGTTTTAGCTATTTTGAATAATGTTACTATGAAAATGGGTATACACATTTCTCTTCAAGGCCCTGTGTTTTTTAAAAGCAGTTTTCAAGTACATATTGTTATTAATTATAGTCACAATGATGTGCAATAGATCTTTTGAACTTATTTATCCTGCCTAACTGAAATTGTGTATCCTTTTACCAACATCTCCCCATCCCCCTCCCCCAGCCTCTGGTAACCATCATTCTACTCTGTGCTTCTATGAGTTTGGCTTTCTAAGATTCCACATATAAATGAAATATGCAGTATTTGTCTTTCAGTGCCTGGCTTATTTCATTTAACATAATGTTTGCCAGGTTCACTTATGGTTTTGCAAATGACATTTCCTTCTTTTAAAAGGCTAAATAGTATTCCATTGTATAGGTACCACATGTTCTGAAACCCTTCATCTGTTGATGGACACTTAGATTGATCCCATATCTTAGCTATTTACAAATAGTGCTGCAATGAATCTGGGTGTGCAGATATCTCTTTAACATACTGATTTCATTTCCTCTGGATAAATATACAGAAGAGGACATGCTGGATCATATGGTAGTTCTATTTTTAATTTTTGAAGGAAACTCCGTATTATTTTTCATAATGGCTACACTAATTCATATTCTTGCCACCAGTGTGTTAGGGTTTGTTTCTATCCACATCCTTGCCAACACTTACCTTTCACGTCTTTGGTAATAGTCATTCTAACAGGTATGAGGTGATACCTCCCTGTGATTTTAATTTGTATTTCCCTGGTGCTTAGTCATGTTGAGCATTTAAAAAATACATACATCTTGGCCACTTACATGTCTTCTTTGGAAAATTGAGACCCTGCTTTAAGTTCTTTTGTGTATATACCCAGCAGTGGAATTTCCAGATCACATGGTAATTCTATTTTTAATTTTTTTGAGAAACTACCATATTCTTTTCCACAGTGGCCACACCATTTTACTTCCCACCAACAGTGCACAGGGGTTCCAATTTCTCCACGTCTTCACCAACACTTGTTATTTTGTGGGTTCTTTTTTTGATGGTAGCTATCCTAATGAGCATAAAGTGGTATCTCATTGTAGTTTTGATTTACATTTCCCTAATGATTAGTGACTTGGGGTATCATTTCTTGTGCTTACTATCCATTTATATATTTTCCTTGGAGAAATGTCTGTTCAAGGTCTTTGATTTTTTTTGAGTTGGATTATTTTCGTTGTTGTTGCTGAGTTTGAGGAGTTCCCTCTCTATTTTGGCTACCAGTCATCAGATATATGTTTTCCCATTATATTTTTTCATTCTGTGGGTTGCCATTTGTCTATTTTTTCTTTTGTTGCTTGTGCCTTTGGTATCATATATTTTACAAAGTGTTGCCAAATCTAATGGTGCTTTTTGTTTTTTAAGAGTTTTCTAGTTTAAGATCTTACATTTAGGTTGTGGATTCATTTTGAGTTAATTTTTGCAAATGGTGTTATGTAAGAGTCCAGTTTTATCTTTCACATGTAGATACCCAATTTTCTCCATACCATTTGTTTAAAAGACTGTCTGTTCTCCATTGAATGGTTGTGACACCCTTGTCAAAAATAATTTGACCATATTTGATTATGTGAGAGTTTATTTTTCTGGACTGTCTATCCATTGGTCTTTATGTCAGTGCCAACTCTTTAGATTTCTGTAGCTTTAGTGAGTTTTGGAGTTAGGAAGTGTGAGTTCTCCAGATTTATTACTCTTTTTTGGGATTGTTTTGGGTATTTAGGATCTTTCTATATTTCATGTGAATTTTAGGTCTGGTTTTTCTATTTCCACAAAAAAAGGTCTTTGGAATTTTCATAAGGATTGGATTAAATCTGTATATTGCTTTGGGTAGTAATGACATCTTAACAGTGTTAAGTTAAACTTCCAGTCCATAACCATGAGATGTCTTTCCATTCATTTATGTCTTTTTAAATTTCTTTAAGAAATGTTTTACAGTTTTCACTATAAAAGTTTTTCATCTCCTTGATTAGGTTAATTCCTCAGTTGTCTTTTTGATAGTATTGTAAATGGAATTGTCTTCTAATTTTTCCTTTTGGGTTGCTCATTGTTAGTGTATAGAAACAAAACTGATCTCTGTGTGTTGACTTTGTGTCCTACTTTGTTGAATTTTTTATTAGTTCTAACAGTTTTTAAAAATTGCATGGAATATTTAGGGTATTCTACATATAAGATTATATCAGTTGTGTACAGAGATAATTCTACTTCTTCCTTTCCAGTCTGGATGCCTTGTATTCTTTTCCTTGCCTAATCACTGTGGCTAGGACTTCCAGTACTATTTTGAATGGAAGTGGTGAGAATGGGCATCTTTGCCTTGTCCCTTCTTAGAGAAAACAGGTTCAGTCTTTTACCATTGAGTACAATATTCTTTGTGGATATTTCACATATGGCTTTTATTATGTTGAAGTAGTTTCCTTCTGTCCTAATTTGTTGAGTGTTTTTATCATGAAAGGATGTTGAATTATATCATATGCCCTCTCTACATCAATTGAGATGATCATGCAGTTTTTTTCTTTATTCTCTTAATGTGATCTATTACATTAATTTTTGTATATTGAACATGAATAAATTCCACTTGGTCATGATGTATAGTCTTTTGAATATGCTTCGTAATTCAGTTTGCTAATATTTTGTTGTGAACTTTTGCATCATTGTCAAAACGAATATTGGTCTGTAGTTTTCTTTTATAGGAGTGTCAAAGAGATAGGATAATGCCAGCTTTATAGAATGAGTTAAGGAGGAATGTTTCCTCTTTTCAACTTTTAAAAAAAGTTTGAGAAAGATTGATGTTGGTTCTTCTTTAAATGTTTGGTTGCAGTCACTGAAGAAGTCATCAGTTCCAGGACTTTTCTTTGTTGGGATATTTGTTATTACTGATTCAATCTCCTTACTAGTTGTAGACCTATTCAGATTTTTTGTTTCTTCATGGTTTAGTCTTGGTAGGTATTGTGTTTCTAGAAATTTGTCCATTTCATCTAAGTTATCCAATTTGTTGTTGTATAATTGCTCATAGTACTCTCTTATAATCATTTTTATTTCTGTAGAATTAATAGTAATGTCCCCACTGTCATTTTTGATTTTAGTAATTTGGACCTTCTCCCTTTCTGTCTTAGTTCATCTAGCTAAAGGTTTCTCACTTTGTTTCTCTTTTTGAAGAACTGACTTTTGATTTTATTGATTTTCTGTATTATTTTTCTATTCTCTATTTCATTTATCTCTGCTCTAACCTTTATGCCCTTTTTCCTACTGGCTTTGGGTTTAGTTTGTTCTTCTTTTTCTAGTTCTTTAAGTTGTAAAGTTAGGTTTTTGATTTGAGGTATTTCTTGTTTTTTAAATATAAACATTTGTAAAAGCTATACATTTTCCTCATTGCCCTGTTTTTGCTGTGTCCTTTAAGTTTTGGTATGTAGTGTTTTTGTTTTCATTTCTCAATATTTTTAAATTTCCCTGATTTTTTTTTTTTTTTTTTTTTTAGACAGAGTCTTGTTCTGTCACCCAGGCTGGAGTGCAGCAGCGTGATCTCAGTTCACTGCAACCTCCACCTTCTGGATTCAAGTGATTCTCATGCCTCAGCCTCCTGAGTAGCTGGGATTACACCTGTGATTTTTTATTTGATTTGTTTATTATTTAATAGTTTGTTATTTAATTTCCACAAATTTGTGAATTTTCCCATTTTCCTTTTGTTATTGTTTTCTAATTTCATCCTGTTGTGGTCGGAGAAGGTATTTTATGTGATATCTATCCTTTAAAATCTATTGACTCTTTGTTTTTAGATATAGTTGGCTTATCGTGTTGTTCAAGTCCTCCATTTCCTCATTTTACTTCTGTCTGGATGTTCTATCAGTTATTGTGAGGTATTAAAGTATCCAGTTAATATTGTAGAACTGTTTATTTCTCCCTTCAATTTTGTTAAATTTTGCTTTATATACTTGATGGTCTGTTATTAGGTACATAAATGTTTGCAATTGTTACATTTTCTAGCTATACTGAACCTCCCATTAAAGTATAATGTCCTTCTTTGTCTCTCATAAACTTTTTTGATTTCAAGTCTGTTTTGTCTGATATTATCATAGCCATATCTGCTCTCTTTTGGTTACTATTTGCAAGAAGTATACTTTTCCATCATTTAATTTTCAGCCAATTTGTGTCTTTGGATCAAAAGTAAGTATCTTGTAGACAACATATGCTGGGATTATGTTTTTTAATTTATTCTGCTAATCTCTGTCTTTTGAATGGAATGTTTAGTCCATTTACATTTAAAGTAATTACTGATAAGGAGAAAATTTTGTCATTAATTATTTTATCTGTGCCTTATAGCTTTTTGTTACTCATTTCCTGCATTATTTTCTTTTGTGTCTTGTTGATATTTTGTAGTGAAACAAAAGTATATTCTAGCCATTTTTTTGTGATTACTATGGAGATCACATTTAACATGCTAAACTGATAATATTCTAATTTAAATATATACCAGCTTAACTTCAATAACATACAAGAACTCTGATTCTTAACTCTTTTCCTGTTTGCCCCAAGGATACTCACCAGTGGCGTTTGCGGCTACAACATTTACCCCAACATAACTTTGCCATGAAATATCTCACTTTTAATTATTATTTTCACATTGCTGTAGTATATCAACTTTGTTTATAGCATTCTGTTTTTAGTAGTGACATTTCTATTTACAAAATATGGTAATTTTTGATCGCTGAAAATGTAAATCCTAGAAAAACAAAGCATTCTAAGCATGATGTTAACATTGTTCTCAAACAGTTGTTGGCCATAGATTCATTTGATGTATCTGATTTTTTCAAAATAGGCAATTCTGATTATTCGGGTGATTCTGGTGTTAGTTCTGTTTAGAAATAACTCTAAAGATTAGTTTTTATATTTTATTTTCACATTGAAAATCAGTCAGATTTGCTTCAGCCTCAGAGAACGTGTTAAATGAATGCTGGCAATGAACTGTACTTTTTTTTTCTAAACAGGAAAAGGGTCAAGAAGTTCTTTTCCCACTCCTTTCAGTTATTAATGTCATAAAATTACATTTTTATACCTTGTATGTACAAAAACGTAAACTAATAATTTTAATGCATTAGTCTCTTAAATTATGTAGGAAACCACGAGTGTAGTTACATACTATTGTTACAATAATACTTGTTTTATAATTGTCCAATTATTTACCTTTAATGATATATTTATTTCTTTATACAGTTACTAGTTACTGTCTAATGTCCTTTCATGTCAACCTGCAAAATTCCCTTAGCATTTCTTGCAGGGCTGGTCTTAGTGGTAATGAACTCTTTTGCCTTTTGTTTATCTGAGGATGTCTTAATTTCTCTCTAACTTTTAAAGGATAGTTATGCCAAATGTAGGATTCTCAGTTGATAGTTTGTTTTCTTTTAGCACTTTAATAATATCAGTTCACTGCTTCTGGCTTCCCTTCTGATGAGAAATCTTCTGGTAATCTTATTGAAGATCCCTTGTATGTGATAAGTTGCTCTTTTCTTTCTACTTTCAAAGCTCTCTCTTTGTCTTTCTACAGTTTGATTATGATGTTTCTTGGGTCTTTTTGAGTTCATCCTACTTGAAATTTTTTAAGCACCTTAGATGTTCACATTCACATTTTTCACCAAATGTAGAAAATTTTCAGCCATTATTTATTTAAATAGTCTCTCCTTTTCTTTCTCTCATTTTCTTCTAGGGTTTCCATAAGGTGTGTATTGGCTTACTTGATGATGTCTAGTTCTTAGGCTCTGTTCACTTTTATTCAATTTTTTTTTTTTTTTTTTGAGATAGAGTCTCACTCTGTTGCCCAGGCTGGAGTGTAGTGGTGCAGTCTCAGCTCACTGCAACCTCCACCTCCTGAGTAGCTGGCATTACAGGTGTGTGCCACCCCCGGCTAATTTTTGTATTTTTTGTATTTTTTTTTTTTTTTTTTTTTGAGATGGAGTCTTACCCTGTCACCAGGCTAGAGTGCAATGGCATGATCTCGGCTCATTGCAACCTCCACCTTCTGTTTCAAGCAATTCTCCTGCCTCAGCCTCCTGAGTAGCTGGTACTACAGGTGTGTGCCACCACGCCCAGCTAATTTTGTATTTTTAGTAGAGACAGGGTTTCACCATGTTGGCCAGGTTGGTCTTGGTCTCTTGACCTCATGATCTGCTTGCCTTGGCCTCCCAAAGTGCTGGGATTACAGGCTTGAGCCATGGCGCCCGGCCTAATTTTTTTTGTATGTTTAGTAGAGACGAGGTTTACCATGTTGGCCAGGCTGGTCTTGAACTCCTGACCTCAGGTGATCCACCCGCTTCGACCTCCCAAAGTACTAGAATTACAGATGTGAGCTGCTCCTGGCTACTTTTATTCAATATTTTTTGTTGTTGTTCATTAGATTTAGTTTTCATTATTCTGTATTAAAGTTCACTTCTGTGTTCAAATTTTCTCTTCTGCTTTCTCAAATCTGACTCTGTATCCCTCTAGTGATTTTTAAATTTCAGTTATTATATTTTTTCAGCTCCATAATTTCTTTTTATTTTCTTTTTAAGTTCTGTATTTATTTATGATATTTACATTTTGTTCATATATCATTTTCTTGACTTTTTCACTTTTTTTTTTTTTTTTTTTTGAGATGGAGTTTTACTCTGTCAGCCAGTCTGGAGTGTAGTGGCACAATCTCTGCTCGCTGCAACCTCTGCCTCCCAGTTTCAAGAGATTCTCATACGTCAACCACCCGAGTAGCTGGGATTACAGGTGTGTGCCACCACACCTGGCTAATTTTTGTATTTTTAGTAGAGATGGGGTTTCACCATGTTGGTCAGGCTGGTCTCAAACTCCTGACCCCAGGTGATCCACTTGCCTCGGCTTCCCACAGTGCTGGGATTACAGGCATAAGCAACTGTGCCTGGCCTTCTTTTTTCTTTCTCTCTCTCTCTTTCTTTCTTTCTTTCTTTCTTCAGTTCTTTGCGTGTCTTTGAGACAGTCATTTTAAAATCTTTGTCTATTAGATCTGCCATCAGGTTTTTTCCAGGCACAATTTCTGTTGATTCATTCTTTTGCTTGGAATGTGCCATACTTTCCTATTTCTTTGTATGACTTGTGGTTTTTCTTATGTTGAAAACTGGACATTTGAATCTAACAGTGTTATACTTCTGGAAATCAGAGTCTCTTCCTTCTCTACGACTTACTGTTTTTTATTTTGTTTCTTTGTTTAAATTGTTGTAGGCTCTATCTGGGCAGATCAGCCCGAGCTATACACTTAAGGTTTTCTTGGGTTTTTCTGAGCCCGTGCCTTTGCCGGGACATGTGCAGTGACTTCCTAATTTCCTCTATACATGTAGCAGATTTTGGATGCACTAGTCTTCAATATCTGGTTTCCATAAGGTGAAAGGAGACAAATGAAAGGAGGAAAAAAAAGACACCAACCCCTTAAATCCCCTGGAAGTCACCCCAGCTGGAAGGGGAGGGGCTTGTAACCATGAGGGAGAGGCATAACAAAAATGGCCTTCACCTCTTCATCTACACTTCTGTGATCATAGCCAGCAATCAGTGATCAGAGCAGGAGTCCCCGTTATTTGGAGGACAGGGTCTTTTTTTCTCCCCACCCTAATTTCATCAAGCTGTGTGAAGGATCTTCCAGGAACATGGAGTGTAGGTTGGGTAACTACTACTGGCTGAGAGCTGAAATGACTGAAATTAACTGCAATTTAATATCCATCCCTTCCCCTGAAAGTTGCAAGCCTTCAGTAGACTCCAGAGTTCCCAAATAGTTACATGAGATTCTGCCAGTGCCGTTTTTGTCTAGGTGGTGAAACAGACTTCTGATGCTTCCTACTCTATCATCTTCTCAGAATCTTCCAGGTTTTATAGTTTTAATGTGCCTTCACATTTATTCTTTGTGATAAATTTGCAAGACAGGTTATTGCAGTCACTCACTTGATAGATAAGAAAGCTTAGTGGCTTGCCCACAACTATACAACTAATATATAACAGCCAGCACTCAAATCCATGTTTCTTTTAATCTACAGCACCCTCTGCTTTGATATAGCAAAGACGAAATAGTTAATGTAGAAATCAGAGAAGCGGGTGGGTCACGGTGGCTCATGCCTGTAATCCTAGCACTTTGGGAGGCTGAGGCAGGTGGATCATTTCAGTTCAGGAGTTAAAGACCAACCTGGCCAACATGGTGAAACCCCATCTCTACTAAAAATACAAAAATTAGCCAGGCACTGTGGTGCGCACCACCCAGTTACTCAGCTACTCAGGAGGCTGAGGCACGAGAATTGCTTGAATCCAGGAGGCAGAGGTTGCAGTGAGCCAAGATCGCACCACTGAACTCCAGCCTGGATGAAAGAGTGAGATTCTGTCTTAATCAAAAAAGAGCCCATATAGCCAAGACAATCCTAAGCAAAAAGAACAAAGTTGGAGGCATCACACTACCTGACTTCAAACTATACTACAAGGCTACAGTAACCAAAACAGCATGGTACTGGTACCAAAACAGATGTATAGACCAATGGAACAGAAGAGAGGCCTCAGAAATAACACCACACATCTGCAACCATCTGATCTTTGACAAACCTGACAAAAACAAGAAATGGGGAAAGGATTCCCTATTTAATAAATGGTGCTGGGAAAACTGGCTAGCCATCTGAAGAAAGCCGAAACTGGATCCCTTCCTTACATCCTATAAAAAAATTAACTCAAGCTGGATTAAAGACTTAAATGTAAGACCTAAAACCATAAAAACCCTAGAAGAAAACTTAGGCATTACCATTCAGGACATAGGCATGGACAAAGACTTCATGACTAAAACACCAAAAGCAATGGCAACAAAAGCCAAAATAGACAAATGGGATCTAGTTATACTGAAGAGCTTCTGCATAGCAAAAGAAGCTACCATCAGAGTGAACAGGCAACCTACAGAATGGGAGAAAACGTTTGCAATCTACCCATCTGGCAAAGGACTAATACCCAGAATCTACAAAGAACTTAAACAAATTTACAAGAAAAAAACCAACCCCATCAAAAAGTGGGCAAAGGATATGAACAGACACTTCTCAAAAGAAGACGTTTATGCAGCCAAAAGACACATGAAAAAATGCTCATCATCACTGATCATCAGAGAAATGCAAATCAAAACCACAATGAGACACCATCTCACGCCAGTTAGAATGGTGATTATTAAAAAATCATGAAACAACAGATGCTGGAGAGGATGTGGAGAAATAGGGATACTTTTACACTGTTGGTGGGAGCGTAAATTAGTTCAACCATTGTGGAAGACAGTGTGGCAATTCCTCAAGGACCTAGGGCTAGAACTACCATTTGACCCAGCAATCCCATTGCTGGGTATATAGCCAAAGGATTATAAATCATGATACTATAAAGAAAGACACATGCACACGTATGTTTACTGAGAAATTATTCACAATAGCAAAGACTTGGGACCAACCCAAATGTCCATCAGTGATAGACTGGATAAAGAAAATGTGGCACATATACACCATGGAATACTATGCTGCCATAAAAAAGGATAAATTCATATCCTTTGCAGGGACATGGATGAAGCTGGAAATCATCATTCTGAGCAAACTATCGCAAGGACAGAAAACCAAACACCGCATGTTCTCACTCATAGGTGGGAATTGAACAATGAGAACACTTGGACACAGGGTGGGGAACATCACACACCAGGGCCTGTCAGGGGGTGGGGGGCTGGGAGAGAGATAGCATTAGGAGAAATACCTAATGTAAATGATGAGTTGATGGGTGCAGCAAACCAACAAGGCACATGTGTACCTATGTAACAAACCTGCACGTTGTGCACATGTACCCTAGAACTTAAAGTATAATAATAAAAAAAACACACACAGAAAGAAATCAGAGAAGCAAAACCTCATCAACCTTTCTAGATACCAAGGAGTAGTACATCAGGATCTGGTGTACAGGGAAGAAGAGTTTGAGATGAACCAAGACAGTTCCACTGTTAACAAGTCTATGTGAAGCTACCCTCAAAGATTGAGGAAGCTGAGAGGCCAAAGAAAGAGGCTGACAAATCCAGTTTCTTAGAAAGAAACATTTAATAGGGTCTTAAGAACAAAAGCTATGTCTTAGGTTGTGGTGAGATAAGAATGGTGGATCCCTGTGCCATTTACCCCCAGACCCAGGACTTAAAAACCATAGGGAAAGAATGTGTAGGAAAATTGAAGTCAACCCCTCAGTGAATTGTAAGAATGTGATGTGAATCTACCTAATGGCAGGTTTTATGGTTAAGGGTTGTTTTGACCTAAGGGCAGGATTTACAGTAACAGTAGATAAAGCAGAAATTTTAGAGGCATTTCCAGAACAAGGGTTAATCACATGTCAACATGGCAGATTAGTATTTAAGATGGAATTGCTTGATTCTCGAAAAAAACCAAATATTGGGCCAAGAAAAGAAATTGAAAGTCTGAATTAAAAGCCCCAAAAGCCAAATCTGAAGGAAAATTTGGAGCAAGAGCAGCTGGGGATTTTGTGAAAGGTCAAGAGGGCAGACCTGGGAATTTGTGAGGTCTACTTAGCCCAGCCCAACTATGAAGACCCTTTTGAAAGCTGAGTTCTTTGTCTGCTGATCTCTAAGGCCCATAGCACCCTGAGCGAAAATTTTAACATGAATAATAAGGTGTTAGATCATTTATTTACCTTTTTCATGGATTACATAGCCATGTGTTAAGGTTGTAAGGCTGGTGCCATGGTTAGTGGTTATCATATTGGACAAAACAGTCAAACATGGATTCTCTTTTTTTCCTTTCAATTTTAACTATATGCACATGTAAAGATATTCAAAGTGTTGAGAAAAATAAAAAGTGAAAAGTAGAAGTATTTTCCCTTGCCTTCCTCTCTACCTCTCTTTCTGCTCTAAAGATATCCACTATTAAAACTTTCTTTTGCATCCATTCAGGAAAATGTACATTGCAATTTTATATGGACAGGCTTTTCATACATTACATAAAATTACACTACGGATACTCTTTGATATATATATATATATATTTTTAAATTAAAACTATAACTTGGAGATCTTAATGCAACACTACGTTTAGCTCTACTTCTTCCTTTTTAAAGGTTGCCCACTGTTCCATTTTTGGGGAACAGAATTTGTCAGTTCTTTATTCATATGCTTTTACATTATCTCCAACTTTTTACTAGTCGAGCAATGCTATAATATACATGGCAACTTATGTATGTGTGTAGGGATAATTCCTAACAGTCTATTTGCTGGATCAAAGAATAAGAACAAAACGACTCTCTAACAGTCCTCCATGGTAAGTAGTGTTTCCAAGCAAGGAGGAAATACACAATTTGGAAATAGGATAGTGCATAAACAATAAAGACTGGCGAGAAAAGGAACCAGAGATAAAATAAAGATGAAAAAAAACCCCACCTCTGGCTGTGAGATAAGAAAGATAAATATTTATATCAATAATTTTAAGAGTGCCCTTTAAAGTGTAATCAGTACAGTCTTTCCTGGGAATGCTTAAGAACAATGCTTTAAATGTCAGTATATTTCATTGCATAAACACGTAACTTTAAAAATACATGCTGTTGTTCTTAGTTTTATTATAAAGACATTGCAGATTTACTGCATATAATTTGGAAAATGCAAAAAGACTAAAGCAGAAAATAGTTTGCACTCATCACTATTCAGAGACAACCAATATTGATTTTTTTAATCTCTTATTTCTGTATATGTATTAATATTTACACAGTTGAGATCATATTGTATATACAAACTTCCCTTTGCCAATTGTTTTGATTTTAATGATTTTTTTCATTATTCTTTGCCTGCTTTTTTTTTTTTAAGATAATAGAAATCTAACATTGTTTTGCAATGAATTTGGATACCAGAATGACATCGACATGGAGAAACCTTTAAATTCTATTCAATATCAAAGAAGACAAGCCATGGGTATCCCATTCATCATACAATGTGGTGAGTGTTGAATTCCGTTCTAATTACCAAATATTAAGAGTTCTTAAATATGCAAGTCATTGTGGGATGCAAGTCATTGAGGGAGGAGGGAGACAAAAGTTAGTAAGACATCTTGCTTTCCAGGAGGTTACAGTCTAGAAGAAAGTTGTAAGTGTGAAAATAATTGTAATACAGGGAAAAATAAGGTAAATGATATAATAGAGACAAATAATTTTTTGAGGGTTCAAAGCAAAGGATTGGGGAGTAGAGGCAAGATTCTATGGTGGAGTCACATTTGTGATAGTCTTTGAAGTAGTTTCAGGCCAGGCATGGTGGCTCATGCCTAAATCCCAGCACCGTGGGAGGCTGAGGTGGATAGATTGCTTGAGCTCAGGAGTTCGAGACCAGCCTATGCAACATGGCAAAACCCCACCTCTACAAAAAATACAAAAATTAGCCAGGCACGGTGGTGCACACCTGTGTTCCCAGCTACTTGGGAAGCTGAGGTGGGAAGATCGCTTGAGCCTAAGAGGTTGAGGCTGTGGTGAACTGTGATTGTACCTCTGCACTCCACCCTGGGCAACAGAGTGAGACCCTGTCTCAAAAAAATAATAAATAAATAAATTAAGATAGAATTTTGACTGGCAGAGATGAAGAGTAGCGAAAGGTGAGTTAATATCAGGTGTACACTTCAGCTAAGATGTTTGTGAAAGAGTAATAGAAAGAGCCATCTTTCTGTTTTTAATATGTAACACTGTTTAATACCTAGTAGGAATTTAATAACTGACAACTGAATTACTGAACAATGAATAAATAATAAGACAAAAGTATTAGGTTGGGTAAAGATGTTAGAGATTCTTGAATGTCAGGATAAGGTTTTACTTTCATAAGCAAGCAGGAGGTATTGGAATTTTTTCCATAGGAGGGTAATTACATTCGGCACTTATTGATATGTTTTCTAGCTACTACACAAAGGGATAGGGAATTAAAGACAGTCTCTAATATTAATCTGTAACTAACAGCTCAGTAGAGAAAAACAGATGAGCAAACAAAAAAGCAGCCTATAGTGTGTAAAACTCTATAGAAGTATTATACAGCTCTCCGGGAGCACCTCCCCCGCCTTTTGCCTGGGAGTATTCCAAGGAAGACCTGAGTGGTCAGAGGTAACGTGTAGTTAAAGTTGTTCTGGCAGCTCAATGAAGGATGACTTGGTGAAGGGCTAGAACAGGAGACTATTGTAATCTAGGATCCAGGTGACAAATTATAAATGTCTGAATGAAGGTGTGGCAGTGAGAGTTAAAAGAATCATACATGACAGATACTTAGAAGGTATAATTGAGGAAATTGATGACAGTATGTGACAGCTTGTCACATGCTAATAATAATGGATAACAATTACTGTGATTTTGATTTGTACCAGGTACTGTTAGAATCCAATCTCCAGTACCCAAGAGCTGTACAAAATTGGGCAAATTGTTTAACTTCTTTAAGTCTCAGTTTCTTCTTTTATGAAATGAGATTAGTATTTGTAGCTACGTTATAGTTTTAAGAATAATGTGAATAAATAAAGTTTACTAAGTGCTAAGGATAGTGTCTAGCGGTGTTGGTTTTTATGATGATGATGAGGAGGAGGATGTCATTTCATTCTCAGTAACTTTTAGATAAGAACAATATAATATTAATCTTTTAATAGATAATGATACTGAAATATAAGAAGTTAAATAATTTGTCCAAGATCATAGAGGTGGTCAGAGGTGGAGCTGTTCAAGTTCTTAACCTTTGTGTATACTGACTGTCTCTGCCTTAGATGAAAGAGACAAGTGTTAACCTATGAGCCGTTAGCAGTGTGTCTGGAGGGAATTCAGGATTAAACCTAAGTGGAGCCTGGAGAGACAAGTGTGCCTTCATCCTAAAGGCAAGGAAGGACTGTTTTGGAAAGTGGGTGAAGAAATCAGAAACTATAGACTGGAGAGGGGAATAAGAACAGAAGAAAGTACAGAAGAAAATGTGTATATGGCTCAGAAAACTTGATCCTTCCTTCCTTCCTTCCTTCCTTCCATCCGTCCGTCCTTCAATTTAATTTTATACTCGTTGAGACCATGGTTCCTTCTTATGTTAATCATGTAGTTGGAGACAGAAAGTGGTGTTGTCAGCAGATGGGTAGTAGGTCAGAGAAAATGGGAGAGTCAAGGCACTGAAATTCTTAATTTGATTTTAAAAGAGGTGAAGTAGATGTATTATTTAAGGTTCTTTTGGCTGAAAGTAGCAGAAACTAACTGGAGGGAACTGAGACAATAATAATAACTTGTTGGTGGGGTCCTGAAGTAGCTCATAGAACCCTAGAATAGATGTGCCATCAAGGATAATGGTATATGATGCAGGATTCGCTTGTCTTTGGATTGAGAGATACCTCATACTTCTGGTATGTGCAAACTGACAGCTTACTATGATAGATTCATTTCTGATCTCTTTTCTATGTCATTTTGTTTTGATTGTCAGATCTTTGTCTTAAATGGAGAGTCTTGCCTTCCTCTACTGATTATCAGGAAAAAGAATTTTTTGACATTTGGATTTGTGCTAATAATCCCAACCGCTTGGAAAACAGGTAGTTTTTTATTATTTTCTAAAATTCTTTATTCATTTTTAATTTCTAAAGTTCGTATGTATGAACCTTGAAAATGTTAACTTATAATATAGATTTTAGCTTAGTACCTGGTATCTCTTCAAACTCTAACGCCCTGCTACCTGTGCAAAGAATATTTCATTGGTGTGCTTTTCCATCAAATAAAAGAGATCTCGTCGTAACTATCTGAAGACGTTGGGGTGTGCAGCTCTGCACTTCCACCCGTGGGAGACCACAACCTGGTACTTAAGAGTTCTTCCTTCCAGTTCATTTTCATACAACATATGTCCTTATTGTAAAGGAATGTTAGCTACTCAGAGAGTGTCCCCAAGGGCATTAAACTGTTAGACCATATGCTTTTTCTGCTTAAATCATATATTGATTTCATTGCTTTACACTCTTGAGGAAAAAGTTCAAACTAAAACAGGAAAAAGACTGATTAAATATTGAAGGGTGTCAACATTATTACAAGCCCTTTTAGACTAGTATTTTCCCCCACAGGGAAAATGGTTAGTATTCCCCTTTAACAAAGGCACCCCTAAGTCAAGCATTGCTTTTCCATGCAGTCTATTCTAAGTCCTTTGAGCTGGATATGTGAGTCAATATTTTTAATATAGACATTAGGGTAATAACTCCTGTTTGGTTATTTTTTTATCTGGCTCTGAAAAAGAAGAGCAAAAAGATAAAAGAAAAAGAAAACATTTGGAAACTGCTGCTAAAACCCCTTTCATCTAGAGTCCCCAGGTTGTTTTTATTTAGAGACTGAAGAAAAATGTCAGAGGTGGCAAAGGCTCTTAGATTTCAAATCATGGTCCAGGTTTTTTTGTATCCCTTTCTTGTTTTGCAGTGCAACCTTGTTTTTCCCAAATAAAAATTTGTCACAGAACCCAAAAATAAAGTAGATAAATGCAAAACTATCCTGATTGAGTTGGAGGCTGGGAACCAAAGGTGTCCACTTTTTTATTTCTGTTCCCTACTCTGCAGAAAGCCTAGAGCTCCAGGGACCATGATTATAAAACACTGATCTATTCTACTTTATTTTGGAAAACAGAGAATTAAAACCCAAATCCAGGCTAAGAAACCTATGTATGAAGCCACTGGCCAAGATCTTCTGTTTCCTAACCTGTGTTCATCCCCAACTTGGGACTTAAATATCTCCCAAATAGGAACAAAGTGTTTGCTCAGTTTCAATATTAAGAATAGTTAATCATGTGAACTTACCATGAACTAAGAACTTTCATATAGTCTAGGATTGTATTTAGAGTTCAGACTCTGAAGACAGACTGCCTGGGTTTGACTCCTGGTTCTATTAGCTGTGAAATCTCAGAAATTATATAGCCCCCCTTTAACTCAGCTTCCCATACACTGGAATGTGGTATAATAATAGGATCTTTATGCATCTTCTCTGGATCCAGCTAAGTCCCATTGTTACGACAATCTGCTGAAAGTCCCTGGTCACTGGAGGCCCTTGATTCCCGAATTTAGGCTACTCCCCACAGATGTAACCCTATCCCTAGGACTTCTTAGACCAGTCTTGGGCACTGTCAGACCCACAGAACTGGGAAGCTGTCCTCTGCAGTTTCCCTTACCTTCAACTTACTGTTGTCCCTGCATTGGCACAGACTCACCCTCTTCTGAAAAGTAACAGTACCATCTCCGAGCATTGTAAAATTAGTTTCAAAGCTGTATTAATTCTGTCTCTCTTTAAAAATTTAATTTTTAATTTGTATGAGTACATGATAGGCATATAGATTTATGAGGATATGAGATATTTTGATAAGGCATATAGTATGTAATAATCACATCAGGGTAAATGGAGGTATTCATCACCTCAAGCATTTATCATTTCTTTGTGTTAGAACATTTCAAATAGTACTTTTAGTTATCATAAAATGTATAATAAGCTATTGTTGATTGTAGTCACCTTGTGCTATCAAATACAAGATCGTATTCATTTAATTCTGTCTCTTTTTCACATAAGAACAGTGCCACTTGTGATGAGTGGCTAGATAAATTTAGCCATGTTGACAGAAAACTGATGGACCTTAAAAGCCTATCATGCAAAAAAGTTTTCCTATATTTATAATTTTCTTAAGTCCTTGTTTCTTTAAATATACTGACATGATATTAACCATCTGTGTTTTATTTTCATGGAAAATATTGTGACAAAAATATGCTTAAAGTGATAGCAAGAGATTTAAGGGAGATGTAAAGAAAAATTGATTAAAAGGGCAGTTAATTGAGATTTGGCACTTCCTTCATGGGAGCTCATTAACGGTGATGTAGATATGATGATTCCCAGGGAGGGGGAAGAAATTAATCTGATGACCTTGCTCAGTCCTTTGATTCAAAATGGTAGGATGGGCCATGCATACCTTGAAAATATGAGAATATGCTTCAAAATACATTATTGCTAGGCAAGACCCCTGACATAACGTGCCACTGGATTTGGATAGAATCACTTAAAATAAGTGTAATAAAGTGATGATAAGTATAGTTATTTATTAGGGAGTAGTCTATGAGTAGAGGGACAGAGTAATGGGGTGAAAAGTGTCATTGTCTGAATTTACAGAAAATACGGTTTCTTGTCAGTAGTTAATTGCCAATTGTCAGCAAGGCCATTGCCAACAGACAGCATTTGAATGAACAATGTGTAACTAGAACTTGGGCTGGAAACATGGTAATAACTTTCTCTTACTTTGCAATTATATATGCTATCTCATTCCATTTTTATAAAAGGCCTATGAACTTTCCCCATTTCTCAGAGAAGAAAATAGAGAGGCTAAGAAAGGATTAGTAACTTGCCCAGAATTCTTCACTACAGCTGAAATTGGAAGCTAAGTTTCTGATGCAAAACCTGTACCCTTCCTGCCTTACCACATTGTCTGTTGGAAGGCATCCTTTTCCATTTCAGGAAGCCTAGTTTCATTCAGATACTTTTTAGTGGACAAAATACATCTTACAAATGGTAGTATTCAGTAACCTGGACAGGGTAAGGTGGAGCCATTCTTTTTTCGAACCATTTTAGCCTGGTTTTGTTTTCCACTTCAAGCACAGAGGGAGGCTGTACATTTTTGACACAGTATCTGAGAAATAGCGATCAGTATGCTTCCATTACATTCATACTATGCACTTATCTGCACTGAAAATAGGGATTACCAACAGAGTGAAAATGATGCCTATTACTTGGCTGAACCAAAAATGTCTGAATTTTGAAAAGGATGTGAAAAAATATCTATGGATTGTATTGCATATTAAAGTGTAATTCATGTCCAAACATCTTTAAATGAAGACAATTGAATGAATTGCATTCTAATAAAATGCTTGAGGTTTCTTCCTTCTGGATAAAAACTTAATGTTGTCACAGGTTCTTTTCTGAAATGAAGTAGAAGGCTATGTAGATGCCACCCCACAGTTGTCTTCAAATCAACACTGTGGGTTGCTGTATATATAGAAGTTGTCCCTAGGGTTTGTTTAGCACCTTTCTTTGAAAATAACGATAATAACAAACACCATGTGTGGGTGGAATTAAGTGTTTTTTCACAGTAGTACCTGAATTTGATTGTAGTTCCTAACTCTTCTCTGCTGGTATGGGGCGAGAAAAATATATGCTGCAGCCCTGAAAAACAGAGAAATGGTGGGTCTCATCTGCCTCCCTTTTCCCTCACTGTTTCAGATGGGAGAAAGTCCTCTCTTGATCCTCTGCCTTCTCCTCCCTTGCCTAGCCTAACACCCATGCCTTTTCTGTGACTTTGTCCCTTCCTCCTTTTTTTGGTGGTTCAGTGTAACTTCTCCCCTCCCCACCCCCAATCAATAATAGAAAACTCTTTGACCCGGAGCAGGCTCGCAGAACTGACCTCGGCGTCTGACGACACTACTGCATGTTCCCCGCCATGCCCTGAATCAAAGCGATGCCCAGTGGGAGCTGAACTTCTTGTCTGTATTAAGCCTTGATACCAAAGTGAACAAAATAATATCTTACTTTTTCAGCAGTTTGGCTGACTCAGTTCCCCAGTACATAGCCACAAACGCAGAAGTAAGAAAAGGAAAAATGGCCTCAAACCTTCCAAACCATAAGCTTTGAGGGTTATTCATTTTTTTTTTTGTAATTAAAACATGGGATATGCTGATCCATAGCCTGTGTATTATTCATTTACAAATCATTCTACATTATTATGTACTTACTAACCCACAAGTTATTAGAACAGCATATCTGTAAGGTTGGAAAGCAGATACTCTTATGGCAGCAAGCACTTGGGCAGGATGCTACTGTCAGGACCTGTGGGCGATTTGGGGAAGGGGCTCTAACGCATCTCATTACCTCCCGAGGCTGTTGCTGAATCCTACATCACATCATGTAGTCACTGGTCTTCACAGTGATCCTGGGTCATCCATATGTTTCAGAGGCATAATTATTTGCTATATTTTAAAGAGATATGTATTTCGCTACCATTTTTGGGGGGGAAATGGCAATGATGAGATAAGCTCAGTGATCTCAAATAATTTTTGCAAAAGGCCTCATTTTATGATAATGTAGAATAAGTGAAGCATTAGCAATATAATTGACGCTTTCCCATCCTCGTAAATATATGCTGTTGTCCACATTTTTTATTAGGCTGTTTTCCATGCAAATTGGAGATTTAAGGTTATTTGTTATCGAAAGCCACCAATACAATGCTTTTCCTTTGTATTTGAATTTTGGATATATGACATAAAGAGTAACTGCTTGTAGAAGTAAATCATCTTTTACAGACAGTAAGTAGTTTTATATTTCTCCTGATGTTAATCTTGTACTTGTTGATTCTGAAGTTGTCATCAGGTAGAACGTCTACCTTCCATCCCGCTGGGCACCATGAGCACAATATCACCATCAAAAAATGAGAAAGAGAAGCAACTTAGAGAGTCGGTCCTAAAGTATCAAAATAGACTGGCAGAACAGCAGCCACAGGTGAGTTGTAATTAATTCCTGCCAGTTCTCCCGTGACTCTTGAACCGTTGGTTTCATAGGTGCAGATTGACTAAAGTGGTTTACACAATAAAATGTGTATACTCTTTTTTCTGTCCTTTTTGATGTCTTTTAATTTTAGATCTAAGACAAGTTCTAAAGGGTGAGTTTTGTAAAAAAAAAAAAAAATACTGTATATGTGATATCTAAGCCCATCTACACAACAATGCATGTGAGAAATAGGGACATTTGTTTCTACTCCACAGCTGCTCATAGAGCCTTATAGAATCAGCCAGCATGTCCAAGGTCATGTGGTCAAGGCGCAACACAAGTTTGTGTAACTCCAAAGGTCAGGCTGTTTTTATTTCATTCCTTCCTGAGGGAGGGTTTTAAGGTAAAGAGTTCTTTTAAAAAACATTAACCTATTAATTTAGAAAGTCAAAGTCATATTTAATTGTTAAGAAAATTCAATAAATTAAACATTACTATCAATCAACATAGGTAACCATGACAATTTCGAGTGTAAGAAAATGTGGCATGTAGAAAAATTATTTTATTTTCTTGACTAATAATTAAATTTCTATAGATTTAGCACACGAATTCATTATTTTTTAATGGTGTAGCCTGTCGGCTTCCTCAGACAGCACTTGCAGTGTATGTCCAAATGTGTGGACACTTCTGTAGATGTCAGGAAATAAAATGCTTATTAAAATAGAAAATTCAGTGATGAAGTGGGAGTTAAGCTCCCCAGCCATAGCAGCTTATAGTAAGTGTTTTCCTGGGCTCATAGATCACTCTTTTACCTCACTTGGCTTGTTAGGGCTCTGCAGTGCAGGTCAGAGACCACCTGAGAGTACAACCAAAGAAACCAGAGCCTTCTTTTTTACCCTGGAGTCTTAGGGTCTCTCTTGGAAAGATACTGAGAGTCACTTTGGAAACACATTCTCCTAAGCACTCCCCACCTCCAAAAAGTGGCTCAACTTTCTACAGTTTTTAAGACCTCTAGTCATGGGTTTGATAACAAAAGTCAGAAATAAAGGTTTCACAGACTTTTAATAAATAATTAGGTACATTCGGATCTTTTTGTTATGAAATATTTTAATTTCGTTTCTTATTTACCACACTTTGTAGCTTTGTGAAGGCATTCAGCACATTAAGAGTTGATTGCATGTTTATTGCCATCTCTGGACATTGTTTTTCTTTTCTATAGCGGTCATAGCCAACCCATGTATACTAATAATGCCAATCACCAAGACTTAATTAGCTTGTTGTTTGTTTAAGATTGGATGTTGTATTCATCACTGAGGTAGAGAATTCGATGGCAGCTGATGGAATAGCAGATTTGGGCCAACAGTTCTGTATTCTTTTTTCTTGGTAGTTGATTTTTTTTTTAGTAAGATTTAAGCCAAGGTTATAGATTCAGTTTGTTTCAAATGTAAACAAATAAATTTAGCAGTACTTATATAGAAATTCACTGCCAGTACTTCAAAGGACATAACCCTCTCCATCCTCCTTTTCCCTTTTGCAAAAGGAAAATTCTACAAAATCCTTTTGTGAAAAGATTCCTAACGTCTTTTACGTACTTTCTAGTACTTGGGGCCTATAACTGACCCTGCTTTTGTGGTAACCAAGGAAAGCTTTGGGTTGAGGTTCACTCAACCAAAGGCAACCAGTTAATTTTGAGGTGATCATTGAGCACATACTTGCCCTCAGGTCTGCCCCAGGCTGGGAATTACGGGGAATACAGAGATCTGTAATACCAAAATCTGAGTTCCATGAGAGCAGGAATAGTCTTGGTTTTACTTACTGTGAATCTGTAGTAACCAAAACAGTGCCTGGCATATACTCAATAGGTAGTTGAATCAGTAAGTAAAACATGCCCTCAGATATTATACAGTCTTTTTGTGGACCAAGTCTAACAGCTATTTAAAAATGAGCAACCACTATAAAGTAATATTAATTCAAATGTGTTTTCTTACTGTAATTGACACTGCAATAGAAGTTTACTGCGAGGGCAGCTTCAATCACAGAAAGTTATATGGGGGGTTGGGCGTGGTGGCTCACACCTGTAATCCCAGCATTTTGGGAGGCTGAGGTGGGCAGATCACTTGAGGTCAGGAATTTGAGACCAGTCTGGCCAACATGGTGAAACATCATCTCTACAAAAAATACAAAAAAATTAGCTGGGTGTGGTGGCTCATGCCTTATAATCCCAGCTACTTCAGAGGCTGAGGTGGGAGTATCTGGGAGCAGAAGTTGCAGTGAGCCCACGCCACTGCACTCCAGCCTGGGGGAAAGAGCAAGACTCTGTGTCAAAAAAAAAAAAAAAAAAAAAAAGAAAAGAAAAAAAAATCAAAGAAAGTTATATAGTGGAAGTGACACTTGTATCTTGAAGTATATTTAGGATAAATAGAGGGAAAAAGATAGGGCATTTCAGGTGAGAAAAACAACCTAAAGGAACACTTGGAGATGAGCACTGATTTGTTCTTTCATGGAACCAGTCACTTAGATTACATGCTAAGCTTACATATTTTAAAAATTAAACTCAGTATTTGTGTGGTATCTCTCTTTTAAAAATGGCATGTCTTGTTATAATGATGCAACTCCCATATAGTTATGACATGGTAATTACTGAACAGAAGACCTCTGGAAGATGACCTTGATTCCTCCTTTCACAAAATAATCCATGAGCATGTTAAAAAACTATGTTTTGGTGATATTTATCTGATGCCAAAAATAAGACTAAAAATCATGCAGTGTTCAATGTAAATTTCCTGTCCTCTTTCTAAAACCCTTTAGAAGAAATTTTGGAATGTGGTATAAGAAAGGATGGGAAAGCTAGAAAAACAGGGCATCATTGGCCCCATTCAGTTTCGGGTGTAGGCTAGACATCACTGGAAAATCAAGAACTGGCTAATTCATTACTGTGATTCACTGTATGTCTATTGTTGGTGTCCATTCGCCCATTCAGTATCACAAAATCATACAATATATGCCATGTAGTTATTATTTGCCCTTCTCTTCCTCCCTCCCACTCCCAATGACCACTTATCCATTGACCAGACCTAGGTAGTGAATATAAAAATGACCTAAACCTGCACGCCCTGTCTCTTAACTCTCTTACATTTCAGCTTTAATGGTAGCAGGCATCTTGATCTGGAAAATGAAGGGTTGACTAGATAAATCAAAGATCTTTCTGTATTTTAGGTTATATGGGTATCTAATGATTAGATGGTAAGAGAGTTAATCCTAATCATTAGATGTTGTCCCGTAGGAGAAAATGAAGTAGCTAGATCTAAAGGTATCGTTTCCACATGGTATCTTATTTAATTCCTACAACACTCCAGCTAGTGATATCTATTTTAACAAAGAGGAAAGTGAAATCCAAAAAAGTTAAATAATTTTAATCAAGTCAAATAGCTTTAAATGGTGAAGTTGGAATTTATTTCCTTTTTGCCTAATTCCAGCACCATTTTTCTCACAGTCTCGTAGGAAAAATACAGACAAAAAGGACATAAGAACATTTACAGTAGCAACAAACTTATATATTGCAAATCATATTTGTTAAGGGAAATACCTAAGTTCAGCAAACCTAATAGGAGAGCTCAAATTCAAGATCCGTCTCCTGCGGTGCATTTTATAGAGTAAAGGGGTTGTCCTCCATGTAATTGGTAAGCTATGTCAACAAACCAAGATCCTCATTATAAATTGTACTTCTGAATACAACCCATCCCCATCTTAATCCTTCTGAATAGATGAATGAGTAATCTGTTTCTAACTACTTTCAGCTTCATTCCACATTACCTGCTGTTTTCTATACCGAGTGACAAGTGCCACCTGCTGGCCAAGTGATGAAGCTTTTATTTCCATTGTTTCACTGGATTGCTCAGTTGTTATTGGCATATTAGCTGGATAATTGTTATTTTTCGGTAAACCTAGGCAATAATTTTAAAACCATAATGTTATAAAATAAATTTATCTGTATTTCAGGACCTCCTCGTTCTCAAATTTACCTCTTTCTCAGTTTTAACTTACAATTTCTCTTCTACCTTCTATTGTATGACAAGGATGATTGTGTCATTATCATGCACACAGAATCTAGTTTTAGTTACACTTTATTCAGAGTTTTATGGTACCATCTAAAATCCACTTAATACTCTCAGTCATTAAAAGACAGATTATACCTTTATCCCTGAATTAAGCTACCCTGTATTTACCCCTTTATACCTAAGTAATGTTAATGAGTAGCATATTTGCATAATCAATATATTTGTGCAATGTGTGATGAATTGCTTATGTGTCCCCTGGGTCTTTCTGAATTAATCTTTTCTATTTACTCTACATTTCTTGGCATACAGTGCAGGCTGTCTATAATCTGACACTAGTTGCCTTTCTATTAACATAATAGCATTCGTTTCTTCCACTCTGTATGGTGCTTCTACTGAGCTTCTCCATGTTCCTTACGAGTATTAACTTCCATGCTGCTCTGCAGGCCTTTGTTTCTGTATTCTTGTCTGGAGCAGCCTCTGGTCTTTCTCCAGTCCTTTAAGATCCAAAACTATTGCCAATCCCTGTATGAAGTCTTCTTTCATTTACCTACTTGGAAAAGTATCTCCTTCCTTCCAGTTCCCTTTGTCCCATGTGGTCTCTCTTAGAGTGTGTTTTACTTTCTACCTGGTATTATAGTCACTTTTTGTCTAATGTTATAGTTACTTATGTATCTGATCTGTCTCCCGTATCAGATTGTATGCTTTTTGAACTAAAGGACTATTTTTATTCATCTTTGTATTTCCAGTGGTACCTAGGCCTACAGCTTTCATATGTAAGTATTTAGCAAACAGTGAAGGATGGAAAGAATAATTTGATTTATGCAGAATTCCTAAAAGATGAATATTTTCTATCTGATTGGATTGGTTGACTCTACATAGGTTAGACTTACCACCTTCTGCATATATTACTGAAGACCAAAATGTTCTTATACCTGGTCACAATAAACTGTCGTATTTGGATTGGAATACAGAGACTGCATTTGGATTTCATTTGTCATGTTCATAGTCATCCCATCAAATATATAGCCTTTATAAGACTTCATGCCTGGTGAGAAGGAACTCCAACAATAGAATTCTGTTCTTTTTCAGTGCTCATGTGGACACACATACACACAGAAATGAAATAGTGTAATCTGGCAATTCCCACATTGGTTGTTTTAGCTGTAAATGCAGAGCAAAGTAGTCTTGCCGAACTTTTAGCTGTGTTTTTCAAATTGAATGGCATATCTGAGGACAGCTTTGTGATGAAGAATGTGAATGCATTTTTCCATGTAGAACTTAATCTTTTTAATGTGTCATTATTGTGTAGGCTGCTGAGGTTTCAAATCTGTATAACTATAGTGACAGATGCCATAGAAAATATATTTATTCTTCAAGAGTGCTTTTCAGTCTCCTTATATAAACTGTCATCATCCAAAATTTGTGACACCTAAAGGTCCTTGTCTAACAAGAGGCTATTCTAGTTATTGTAGATGAAATATTTTACTTTATTACTCTTACTACAAATATCTCATTTTTCTATGGTGATGAATTGCTTTTTGAAGAGGGATAATGCATAATATATTCACACTTGTGCGTCCTGTGCCCTGTGTTCATGGCATACCAAATGAGACATTAAACAAATTGCTTGTGATTAACTAGTGTGCAAGTCCCTTGAAGGCAGATATCATGTGTTGCTTTCTTCTGCGTACCTCCTACCACCACACCTGGTGCAATGTTGGGCACAGTAGGTGTCTAACAGGAGTTCAACTCTTTAACTTGCACTGCTTCTCCAAATTATTTTCTTACTCGTCCTTTCTTGAGAAGCTGACATCATACTTCCTGATGGAACAGCATTTGTGGTTTACTGAAGACTCAGACAGCACTAATGATTAAAGAGCATCAGAACAGCCTGGCATTGTGGCACAGTGTGGTGCAGGGAACTCAGGACATTCTCAGCTCCTGGCTTCATAAGCAACTTTATTTTACCATGGGGTTGACACTGAGGAATGCCATCCGTTGTGTCTACTCCTGGGTTTCACAGAAGTGACCAAATGCTGTTGTCAAAGGCCAAGAGGAGTTTGAATCCAGAGGGAACACATTTTTCCTCCCAGAAGGACAGCAATAGCTTTGGCAGTTGCAGGCAGTCTTGGCACATTACATCCCTCCCTTTGCATGCTAGTCAGTCATTCCTGCTCACATCTCACAGCAGAGATGGAGCGAGGAGTAGAGGTTCAGATGTGTTGCCTGAAATGATTTTCACTGCAGGGAATACTAATTTGGGTTTTAATGCGAATACACCTATTTGATCTCTACCCTACAAAAACTCCTTAAGCGTCTGAACTCCACGTACAACCAGTCTCCAGTTAGTGTGCATGTTAATCAGGGACTATCAGAGGCTGCCTGGTGTCCAGGGTACACCTCAGGGTCTGTTTCCTGACTCTGCTCAGAGTAAGATATAAGTCTTCAGCTTCCTTCCACAGCAGGCTGCTCGCTGCTCCCCTCTCAAGGAAGTCTGTGCCTCCGCGCCTGTACGCTCTGGGCACCAGCCTACCTGAGCCTTGCCTCTCTGAGCTTGAATCCTGTTTTTCAATTTGCTTGACCCAATGTCCTTCTTACTTCAGACCTAACTTTACATTTTGAATTCAGTTTGGGGAACTGTGTTTCATGACTGTTGTTGATTTTGAACTTAAACCTTGTATCTTCTACTCCTGATTCAACCTCATTCATCCTTGTCCCCTGACCATGTATGTGATCTGAATCTGCTCCCTTCCTCTGTCTCAATTCCTGGAGGCCAGAGTAAAATTCATACTTAATCTTAATTGGGCTCTATTTTTCACCTTGGACTTTACCAACATGTGATTTAACCTCTCCACTGCTTCTGTTAGTCTTCCCCCACCAAGTCTAGCGTTCTAACCAGGGTGTAAGGTCTCCTGACACATCAGAGATTTGCATCGAGTCCTAAAGAACTAACTGACATTTGTCCATGAACTTTGCTTCACAAGGGTCTAGAATAACTTTTCCTCCACTTGGCGGAACCCCAAAAAGGTCTTGTAGGCACAAGCCAAGACCACTAGGAATAATTTCTGGCATTTGAAAATGAAACGAAGTATTACTTATAGCGCTTCTGAACAGCAGCAGATCTAGTTTGTTTCTGTTTTGTTTTGTTTGAGTCTGAGGTTCCTACAATTTTTGGGATCTCTTTTAAAACAGAAAATGCCAAATTATAAATAAGAAGTTAGGACAGTGCCACGGAAGAGGCTTGTGTAACGGAGGGATGTTGCTGCTTAAGCTATATATACTTCGTGGTTCACCCACTGTTTGTTTTTGCATGTATTATACCATGTGGTCACTGCAGGGTTTTTTTGTAATAAAGGAGAATTACGTATTTTTCATATTTCCAATTCTCTTCTCTCCAGTCTCTTCCCCAAGATTTCCATAATTATGTATACTTTTGGTGAATTCTAAAACTAATTCCTGTAACTGTACGTATTACATGGATGAAGAAACCTAACGAGAAGGATGAATGGAGGGATGAAATGATAATAACACTTAGAATGTGCCTCTATTAGCAGTGCTGTAAATGCACTGACATTTAATCCTTAGTACAATACTATGATTGTTATGATTCCTATTTTGTGGATGAGGAAACTGAGTCACAGAGAAATAATCTGCCAAAGATGGAGTTAGGAAACTGCAGAACCATGATTTTAGCCAATGCAGACTGGCTCCAGACCCCTCATTCTATTACTAAACTATATTGCCCCTCTGGCCAACGTGACATAAACAATGTAGGAATACAGGGTAGATCTGAAATGTAGGATTGATTCTTAGTTCAAAGCTGTTCGAACGACTCTGCTTTTCTATTTTCAGTTTGGCTCAGTAGCTCTTCTGTGTGAGAGAAGTTGAGAAATTAACTGCTAATAGTAATCATAATTTCTTTTTTTCAGTAGCTCTGTCTATGGTGGGCAGGTTTGGAAGGCAAGGTGACTTTGGAAAGCTTTACAGAAGGAGGAATGCTTAGGAGCTCTTTGAAGGAGGAGATGCAAGCAGCAGGCCGTGGTGGACAGCATTGGCCTGGCGTTAGGATCCCTGCCTTCAGGTCCCAGCCCTGTTGTTCATAAGCTGAGTGACCTCAGGCCTGAGGTCTGTCTGGTGTCTGTAGTCCTTGGTCTGAGTACCCCCAGCCTGGTGAAAAGAAGCAGATTAAGACTATATCTATAGGTCATTTCTAGAGAAGCTTCTCTGAACGTTTAGGGCATAGGAAACAACGAGGAGGAGGCACAGCATTCTCTCCTGAGCGTGGAATTGGTGTGTTGCTTCACTGCAACTGGCTGTTCATTTGCTATTGGTGATCATTCCTCTCTTCCTTTGGGAGGGGAATAGGGAGAGGACACAGTCAAGCACTTCCTATTTTAACAAATAAAAAAGGTGGGGGTGGGGAATTAAGCTAGATGTTTGCAAAGACCCATTCAAATTTTAGAACCCGTGAATATTAGTTGCCAATCTTCTGTCACAAGCGGCTACATTTCAAATATCTTTATTTACTGATACCATTTTGAATATAAACATGATATTTCTGGAGCAGAGCAAAGTATTATATATAATACAAGGAATCATGCTAATTACCCTTTGCTCCAGTTTTTACCCCGGAGCAATGGATCGGGTAAGAGTCAGATCAGATGATATCTTACAATTTGTACTGTAGGCAAAGAATCCTAAGAAAATGTATCTGGACATTTCTATAGGAGAGCGGCAACCACACTCTCCACGCTCTTTTGCTCTTTGGGAAGAGCCCTGAATTATAACTCCTACCCTTTGGAATGTAAACAGATCTCTGGGGGTAGGGAAAGATGAGACTAGTTTCTCCAACTTTACAATTCTGGTCTTGTCTCTGTGGTCCCAGGTTTTATTCCTCCCTTAAAATATAAACACATATTTCCAGGGAGGTAAATGTCTCTGGAGGCAAATCTCTTCACATGCCCTCTCCACTAATAATCAGTTGCAGATTAAATTCTAAGATTTGTTCTTTTAGTCCAAGTCCCAAGTGAAGTAAATTTAATCAGAAAATCCTAACTGTACAGAAACATAAAAGTATTTTCTCTATAGTCCCACAAAGAATTGATAGAAAATTAGAAAGGAGCATTCTTTACTTTTCAGGGCTGTGAGTCTGTCTGTCTGAAAACGTCACAATTTTATAGAAATATTCACTCCTGAGATCTACACCAGACAGACTAAACAAGAATCTCTGGGTCTGGTGCTTTGGAATCTGCATTTCTGCTGCTTCCCAGATGATTCTATGCACCACCAATATTCACTTCTTTATTCCTGGTTTAAGGATTCTTCAGTTTTTCTACTTACAGAGACAGTTCATCTTATGCAGTTCTCACTGATTCAGTCTGCGATTTGCGGGACTTTCTAAACTCATAAAGAAATGTAATAGTCTTGCTGGGAGAAGTTATAAGTGTCATTTAAAAATGAATACTGATATTTTCAAGCTTTCTAGGGTAATGATTCTTCTTTGAAATCTGAAAAGATGATGACGATGATAAAAAAAGATGCTATCATTGGTAAACAGCTATTCATTAAGTAACTCAGATTTTGAAGTAGGTTAACTGTGTTATTCAGATTTCTATTTTACAAAAATGCAATCAAAGATGTAAGAATGTATTCCTCAAAAAAAGTACACACGTGATTTTTTAAAAATGTATTTTTAAAACTATAGGCCAACCCCAAAACTGATGCTGAAAATCTTTGTCTGTTGTTTGAAATGTATCTATTAGTGGAAATCAGTATCTCTAATTAGAACCAGAAGGAAAACTTTTAGGGGAACTATTTACATTTTTCATTTAGGTCAACTTCATTTAGTACACTTAACATGTGCAAATTTAGTGCACTAATTATATGTAAATCACTCTTTCCACAGAGGATGCTTCAATAGATAAACCAAAAATCCTTTTTGTCTTAATGCTTTAGAAAACTTTCTCCTGATCTTGTGTTTTACTATTTTGCTTTGACTTTTTCCCTTCAATTCCATTGGATTATTAAATTAAGTGTGCAAGTATTTCCTTTGTATCTATTATGATCTAAGCATTGTGCTAAGTCCATTGGGCCTTATAACAGAAAGGCCATTGCCAACCTCAGCAAGATAAGTTTCAGAGGGAAAGCCAGGTGGGATGAGGGGAAATGGTGAATGGAAAGTAAAGAAGTAGAAGCCATGGGTAATAAGCTGTGTTAGGAAGTTTTGTACTAAAGGAGCAAAGAAACATGGGGTTATAGCTAGAGCATTAGGTAGGGTTGAGGTAAATTCGTGGTTAGGAGAGATTAGACAATGTTTCTGGACTAAGAGGAAAAAGCCAGTAAAATTAAGAAGTATAGCACACAGGTGTGATGGGACCTTTTTCTTTTTTTTTTTTCATTTTTTTTTTTTTGTTGTTGTTGAGATGGAGTTTTGCTCTGTCACCCAGGCTGGAGTGCAGTGGTGCGATTTCAACTCACTGCAACCTCCGCCTCCCGGGGTTCAAGCGATTCTCCTGCCTAAGCTTCCCCAGTAGCTAGGATTACAGGTGCCTGCCACCAAGCCTGGCTAATTTTTGTATTTTTTTAGTAGAGATAGGGTTTCACCATGTTGATCAGGCTGGTCTCGAACTCCTGACCTCAAGTGGTCTGCCCACCTTGGCCTCCCAAAGTGCTGGGATTACAGGCATGAGCCACCGCACCCAGCCTGGGACCTTTTTCTTGTAAAGAGTCCAGTAAGGACAAGAAGGAAGGATTACTAGGACCGAGGTGCAGGGTTTAAGTTAGGGCGGGAGGAGGGACATTTTTTCCTCTGAGATTGTGGAAAAGAAGTTAAGGGTGTTCACACACACCTAAAACTTTTATGAAAAAGGTGGGCTTTATGTGGAGGGTACAGTAAAGATTTGGAACAATCTTTGTGGAGATGGATACAGAAGCTAGTTAGGGACAAGTGAGAAGATTGTCCAGAAGAGTATGAGAACTATGCATATTTCTTGTAGTGTGGATTCAATGGTTATATATAGTTTAAGCATCACTGATCTGAAAATTTGAAATTCAAAATAATCCAAAATTTAAAATTTTTTGAGTGCGATACAACACTACAAGAGGAAAATTCATCTAGTTTATGTGACAGGTTACAGTCAAAACAGTCAAAACGTTGTTTCATGCACAAAAGTATCTAAAATATTGTATAAAGTTACCTTAAGACTGTGTATAAGGTGTATATGAAACATAAGTGATTTTCATGTTCAGACTTGGGTTCCCAAGATAACTAATTACATATATGCAAATATTCCAAAATTCAAAAAGTCCCAAATCTGATTCCCAGACAGACTGTCCTGGGAATCACTTCTGTTTCCAGGCATTTTGGATAAGAGATACTCAACTTGCACAAATTTTAGCAGCCTGGAATTTCTGCAAAGATGGAAAATGATGTCGTTGATCCAAGATTGAGAATTATGAGGATGGCATGGCAGAGCATAGCTGATGTGATAGACTCTTTTTCTCAGATAGAATTGGGAATGGAAGGGAAGTCAAGAGGGTTATAATAAATTCGGAGAAAGAACTGTGGGAAAAGAAGTTTCTATGCGTATGAGGAACATTGATAATAATCCTGAAAGAATTAGAAGAACTATACATTATAAAGAAGACAAAAGCATTTCAGAGGTGGATAACTTTTAAGAGATGAAAAGACAATGTAAGTTGCTCAAGGTGACTGAACTTGAGCTGCCCCTGGAGTTACAAAGTGAAAGTAGCATGTGATAGAATTAAAGAAGATGAGCAGGACTCAAATGGGTGGGAGGAATATATCCAACATTCTTAAGGATATGGTGCACTTTACTAAATATATAGTTAAAACATAACCCATTCATTGACTATGGTAAAAACCTTCTAGGTATAGATCTAAGGTAGAAAAGGTATTCAGTGCAGCTGTCTTTGAATTCTTCCTCTGTCTCCTGCTATGTTCTTCCAATTATGAGTGAATTTTTGCCTTCATCGTGTTACTGGAGGTCATTACTGTGTCTGTTCTTGCTTCTGTATTAACATAAAATGTTTTATTTGGGGCTAGGTGTGGTGGCTCATGCTTGTAATCCTAGCACTTTGGGAGGCAAAGGAGGGCAGATCACTTGAGGTCAGGAGTTCCAAACCAACCTGGCCAACATGGTGAAACCCAATCTCTACTAAAAATACCAACAAATTAGCTGGGAGTGGTGGCGGGTGCCTGTAATTCCAGCTACTCGGGAGGCTGAGGCAGGAGAATCGCTTGAACCCAGGAGGCAGAGGTTACAGTGAGCCGAGATCGCGCCACTGCACTCCAGCCTGGGTGATAGAGTGAGATTCTGTCTCAAAAAACAAACAAATTATTAATGTCTTTCTACTCAAAATGTAGTTGAGACATCTTTGCTGTGTTTTTCTATAAAATCTCAAGTTCTTTTGTAGAAGCAACTCTGATATTAAAATGAAAGAGTATAATTTATAGAACTTATAAAATAGAACTTATAAAATTTTTATTTACTCAAAATTCTGTTTAGTGATGTGATTAATAGTTCAGGTCAAAATCCATTACAATAAAACTAGCACAAAATAATTATCTTCAAGCTAGCACCTAAAATATTACAAACCCAGATAATTTAAGAGAATTGTACATTGTGAAATCCATTTTGCTGTATCAGGAACAAGACTCATCCCAGAGTGATGCAAACACTGGAAGAGAGTATACACTGGAATTTAATATAAAGCATCCAAATACCGTGATAAGCTCCAACAAGTAGTGGAGAAGTAACCACCTTTTGAATGTAGAGTAGACTTGTGGCACTGTTTTGGCCATGGAAGAGATGAGCAGTAGGCTCTAGAAGCATCTGTTTATCCTGCCAATCATCAACATATTGTTGAGAACTTATAATACTCAAAATCTTGTACGAGGTACTACAGATAAAAACAAATAATTGGGGCCGGGCGCGGTGGCTCAAGCCTGTAATCCCAGCACTTTGGGAGGCCGAGACGGGCGGATCACGAGGTCAGGAGATCAAGACCATCCTGGGTAACACGGTGAAACCCCGTCTCTACTAAAAAATACAAAAATCTAGCCGGGCGAGGTGGCGGGCGCCTGTAGTCCCAGCTACTCGGGAGGCTGAGGCAGGAGAATGGCGTAACCCTGGGAGGCGGAGCTTGCAGTGAGCTGAGATCTGGCCACTGCACTCCAGCCTGGGCGACAGAGCGAGACTCTGCCTCAAAAAAACAAACAAACAAACAAACAAAAAAAAACAAATAATTGGGAGTTTACAATTTATTGAAAGAGACCCACATGTCAACATATAACTATTAGATATCGTGATACATACAATGATAAAGGTAGGTAAAGTATTACAGGGGACTTTTGGTATAAATATGGCTATATAGACTTAGCATTTCCCCATTCTTTTTCTGAAAGTCTTCTAAGAGCAACACAGAAAATGGAAGACAAAAATGCAAACTGAAATTTTAGTCAAACTAGGAAACTGTCTTAGTCTCTTTTGTGATACTATAACAAAATACCAAAGATTGGGTAATTTATAAAGAAAAGAAATTTATTTCTGACAGTTCTGGAGGCTGGGAAGTTCAATATCAAGGTGCCAGCATCTTGTCAGGGCCTTCTTGCTGTGTAATCCCATGGCAGAAAGCAAGAGAGTGAAAGAGGGCAAGAGAGAGAGAGAGAGATTGAACTTGCAGTCTCAAATCCTGTAATAATTGGCATTAATCCATTCATGAGAATGGAATCCTCATAACCTAAACACCTCCCTTTAGGCCCAACCTCCCAACACGGTTGCATTGCAGATTAAGTTTCCAGTACATACTTTTTGGGGGACACATTCAAGCCATAGCATAGATGTATATCAGCATATTTCTCAGAGCTGCTCAAAACAATCGAGATGATGCAGGAGCTCCACAGGAAGAACAGAAGAGAAATCGAAGGAGGAGCCCAGCGCTAGCATATCAAAAGTATCAATACAAATACACTTACTGAAAAAGGATACATCTAGAGATGGAAAAGCTATAGCCGTTATCTGCAATAGCCAGCAGGCAACAGGAACCCTACTGGACCAACTTTGATTCACAGAAGTAGAAAATGTGAAATGCACATGAAAGGACTCAAATAAGGCACAATTTTCAGAAGCGATATTTTTTGTAGAGATCAGAGGAAAAGAAGCTAGGCTTGTGAAAAATAACTTGCCTAGAAATTTACCCTCCACTTACCCTTTCTATAGAAAGCTCTGGGAAAGAGCTGGTCCTGGAAAATCCAACTTTTAGAATGACATGTTTTAAAAAAGCTAAACAGATACATTAAAAAAAAAAAAAAAGATTCCAGTAAAATATCAATAAGAAACCATATAATTATATAACAAATAAAATACTGCAAGAAAAATGTTAAAGAATTCTAGCAAAATATAAATACAAAAAAGAAACAACTATAGCCATTCCTGATAAAATTTTCAGAAAAACAGGAATAGAAGAAAACTCTCTCAATTGATAACGGGCATTTACAAAACACTTGCAGCTAAAATCTTGCTTATTAGTGAAAGAATCAATGTTCTCCCACTAAGGTCAGGAATGAGGCAAGGGAGTTTCACTCTCACCCTCCAGTTCCACATTGTACAGGAGGTTCTAGATGGTGTGAAAAGAGAGAAAAAGAAAAGGCACTCAGATTGCAGAAGAAGAGGTAAAAGTTTTTTTTCTTTCAAAATTTGATTGTTTGTGTAGAAAACAGATAATATTTATAGAAAATTACTAGAACTACTGAAATGAGCTTTAGCAAGGTTGCAGGATACAAAATCAATATATAAAAATTAATTTTCTATATATTAGCAACAAACAATTGGAAATGGAAATTGAAAAATACCATTTCCAATAGCATTAAAATATATTAACTACTTGGAGGTAAATTTGGCAAAAGACGTGTAAGACCTGTACAGTGAAAGCTGTAGAACACTGCTGAAAACATTAAATAAAACACATAAATGGAGAGAGATTCTATGTCATGAGTTTGAAGAGTCAACATTGCTAAGATATCTATTCTCCCCAGTTTGCATCAATTAAAATTCAAGCAAGTATTTTGATAGAAATTAAAAACTGATTCTAAAATTTATATGGCATGCAAAGAATTTAGAATAACCTTAAAAAAGAACAAAGTTGGAGGAATCATACTACCTAATTTTAATACTTGTAATAAAACTGTAGTTAAGTCAGTGTGGTATTGGTGTAAAAAGAGACAAATATAGCAATGAAATGGAATAGAGAGTTTAGAAATAGACCCACAAGTATATGGCCAGCTGATTTTCAACTAAGGGACCAAGATGTTTTAATGAGAGAATAAGAATCTTTTCAACAAATAGAACCAAAACATTTGGATAGTCATATATCCACCCAAATAATAAACATTTATTCTTATTTCCTGTTATATACAACATTATTTTGAAATGGATCATGGAGCTAAATGTAAAAGATAACCTTCTAGAAGAAAATATAGGAAGAAATTTTAGTGACCTGGTATTTGGCATATATTTCTAAAATATGACACAAAATGCATGAACTATAAAAAGAATTTTTTTTTAATTGTACTTCATCAAAATTAATGACTTTTGCTCTTCAGAAGACATTGTTGAGAAATTGAAGTCAAGCTACAGACTTGGAGAAAATATTTGCAAAACAATACCTGACAGTGGACTTGTATCTAGAGTATGGAGAGAACTTTTAAAACTCAGCTGGGCTCGGTGGCTCACGCCTGTAATCCTAGCACTTTGGGAGGCCAAGGCGGGTGGACCCCTTGAGGTCGGGAGTTCAAGACCAGCCTGACCAACATGGAGAAGCCCCATGTCTGCTAAAAATACAAAATTAGCCGGGCGTGGGGGTGCATGCCTGTAATCCCAGCTACTCGGGAGGCTGAGGCAGGAGACTCGCTTGAACCTGGGAGGCAGAGGTTGCAGTGAGCCAAGATTGTGCTGTTGCACTTCAGCCTGGGCAACAAGAGTGAAACTCCGTCTCAAAACAAAAACAAAAACAAAAACAAATAGTAAGAAAACAATGCAGTTAAAAAATAGATACATTTAAGCAGGTACTTAACCAAAGGAGACATGCAGATAGCCAATAAACACATGAAAAGTCAATTTCATTAATAATTAAGGGAACTGCAAATTAAAACCACAATGAGATAACCACTACACACTCACTACAATGGATAAAGTTAAAATGATTATGCTATGTTGACCTAGGATAGAGAGCAACCATTAAAAATGCAAAATGGTAAAATGACTTAGGAAAACAGTTTGGCAGGGTTTTTTTGTTTTTTGAGATGTGGTCTCACTCTGTTGCCCATGCTGGACTGCACAGTCATAGCTCACAGCAGTCTCAAACTCCTGGCCTCAAGCGATCCTCCTGCCTTGGCCTCCCAAAGGGTTGGGATTATAGGAGTAAGCCTAGTTTGGCAGTTTTTAAAAAGTTAAAGATACACCTATCATATGACCCAGATATTCCACTCTGAGGTATTAGTCAAAAGAAATGTAAGCATATGTCCACTTCAAAACTTGTGCTTGTGTGCTTATACTAAGCAGCTTTGTTTGTAATTGCCAAAACCTGAAAGCCATCCAGATGACCATCAAAAGGTGAAAGGACAAATTATGGCATGTCCATTCAGTGGAAAATTACTTAGTAACAGGAAGAAATGCACTCTTGATTCACACAGCAATATGGATGAGCTTTTAAATAATTCTTCTGAGTGAAAGAGGTCAAACAAAAAAAAGATTGCATACTGTGTGATTTCACTTGATATAAAACTCCAGAAGATGCAGCTAATTGACAGCAAGAGAAAGCAGATCAGTGGTTGCTTAGGAATGGGACAGGGTTGGAAGAGGTGCTGGGGAGACAAGGAAAGTTTTGGAGATGATCGGTATGTTAATTATCTTGATTATTATACATATCTTGATTATCTTGATTATTATACATATATCAAAAGCTTTCAAATTTTGTGCTGTTACTTGTTTGTCAGCTATATCTCACTAAAGCTGTAAATTAGAAAAAAGAAAAATTAAAATGCACATCAGAAGGAAATTAAACATACACATTTATACGTACATTTTTTAAAACTCAATGAAAAAAGTCATTTTTATGCAAGAAGATTCTAAAACAGAAATATAAGGATTTGTGAAGAGATGCTGAGACTGTAGGAGACAATGAAATAAAACATAATTTTCAGAACTTAAAGAAACAGAAGAAATGAAATCATACAATTGGAAAGAACACAAGGCAAATTATCATTTTGGTAAGGACAGTGGGGATATAGAGCAAAGGTCACAAACTATTACCCATAGGCTAAATCCAGTCCACCCCCTGTTCATTTATGGCCCACAAGCTGAAAATGACTTTTACATTTTTAGATGGTAAAGAGAGAAAGAGGGAGAGGAGAGACAGAGAGAACACTGACCTGCAAAACTATTTTCTATCTAACCTTTTACAGAAAAAGTTTGCTGTCCCCTGGTGTAGATGATAAAAGTAAAAAGCAAATAAAAATAATAGAAATTAGGAAAGAATTGCTCACAATTAATTACACAGAAAATGATAATGATAGAAGTAAGAAGGAGACACAATATTTACATAATTTGAATACCCAGAGAAAACAGAATAATGGAAGAACACATTTTTAAAGATATAAATCAGGCATGCTTTTCAGGAAAAGGGTAAAACTTGAAGCTACATGTTTGAAATGGTATGCTACACAATAGGGAAAAACTGCCCCCAGAATAGTCAATAGTAAGATGTATATTATAATAAAATTACTCGACTGTAAAAAATATAGATTCCTTTGACCAACAGGTATAAACATCAAGTCACCTATAGGGACAAAACAGTTCACTTTGGCTTCAAACTTCTCTAAAAAAAAATCAGCTCCAGGTGATGAAGTAAAAACTGTAAGATCCTCATGGAAAGGAAGTGTGAACCAAGACTTTTATATTCACTAAATTACTCTTCACATAAAAAGCCTATAGGTAAATAGTTTTAAAAATAGGAAAGAACTGGGTATGGTGGCTCACGCCTGTAATCCCAGCACTTCGGGAGGCCGAGGCGGGCGGATCACAAGGTCAAGAGATGGAGACCATCCTGGCCAACATGGTGAAACCCAGTCTCTACTAAAAATACAAAAATTAGCTGGGCATGGTGGTGTGCGCCTGTAGTCTCAGCTACTTGGGAGGCTGAGGCAGGAGAATCGCTCAAACCCGGGAGGTGGAGGTTGCAGTGAGAGGAGATTGTGCCACTGCGCTCCAGCCTGGCGACAGAACAAGACTCCATCTCAAATAAATAAATAAGTAAATAAAATAAAATAAAAATAGGAAAGAACTCAGGAAATACTCTCATGGTCTCTTTTTGAGGAAACTACCAGGGATCAAACTTCAACCAGCAAGAGATGTCTGAAAATTCTACAGCAAAGAACTGGATGTAAGCATTGACTGTATTTAATTAAAGCAAAAAGCCTAAAATATATGTGACATTAAACACCAGACTGAGTGTAAATACCCTGGCAATGTAAAAATAATTCGGCTAACAAAAAAGGAAAGGCAAGGGTGATAGAAGGGGAAAAGTAGTTTGATGTTTTCCTCAACTGTAATAGGAGACCAAGAGGTGTCATTTATTTGATTTCAACATACTTCTTAGTACTAAGTTAGACACTGGGAAGGATCATACTGTTGATAAATATCAGGGGAACAAAATGGGGAAGAGAAAATAAATTTTGCCACTGTTCAGAGTAGGAAATACATAGATCCTGTCTAAAGACAGAGAAAACTAAAAATATTATATGAAGTTATCACCATAATGGAGGTCACCAGAAAAAGAGAAAATACTATGTATCATTAAAAACTTAAATTATAAAAGTAAAGGATAAAATAAAACGGTTGAACCAATATCAAACGTGTATATGATGTCAATAAAGCAATAATTACAAGTGATATATGAAAAAAAGAGACAATCATACTAGAAATAGGAAACTTTAACTTACTCTTAGCTCAGGGATACCTAAATAATCAATAATAATAATAGCAATATACATATAATTTTATCTATCTATCTATCTATTTATCTATCTAAACTCTGCACTCAAAATAGAGTATGTATTTCTTTTCAAGTACTCTTGGAATAATCACAGGATGACTATATGCTAGGCCACCAAAAAGCCTGGCAGAGACAATTTAGCAGTGTCTATCCAAATTATAAATGCTGTACCTTTTGACCCAGAAATTTCACTTTTGGAAATTGAGTATATGGACATATTAACCCAAATGTGAAATTACCTATTTACTAGGTTGGTCACTGCAAAATTGTTTGTATAGTAAAAGATTAAGAAGATCCAAATGTCAATCAACAGACCTGGTTAAATACATTTTTTTTTGCAACAATACACTGGAATACAACAATACAGCTGTAAAAGAGAATAAGAAGCTCTTTATGTACTAAAGAGAAAGACCTCTAGGATATATCCTTAAATAAAAAGGCATGATGCAGACCGTGTGTATAATATACTACCATCTTTCCCTGCCACAAAAAGTGGGAAAAATATATATATATACACACACACACACATATATATATGCTTGTATATATGAAATATAAACAGATCTCCAGAAACATTGAACAAGATGGTGGTATCAGTGGTCACATGTTAATGGAATATGAATTAGACAAGTGGAGACTGAAGTAGTAAAGAGGCTTCATTTTAATATACTTCTAAAAATGTGTTGTCACATGTGACTACATTACCTCTATAAACATGTAGAGAGGAACAATGCCATGAGGGCATAGAAGATAAAGCAATTAATTATCCCTTGGGGAATTGGAGGAGACCTTCAGGATAGTTATCTGAACTGAGACCTGAAGGATGAGTGGAATTTGACAAATGGACAAGTTTGGAAAAGTCATTTCAGGCCAAAGTATGGAAACATGAAAATAAGCCTGAGGAATAGTAAATGTGATTGGGCACTGACTGCATTAGGGACATGGGCAGGGTCAGTTTACCCTCAAGAGTCCATTGAAGCTGATGCCCAGAGCTCTGAACTAGACAGTGCTGCTGCCTAAGGTCAGGATTCCTTCCAGACCCGGGACCCTGTAGGTGGGGAACAGAGAGTCTTGAGAGAAAAGAGACAAGGGCTGTGGAGGCTGGACACGAGACTCAGTTCAACAGAGCAATGCCTTGTTCAAAGACATTTGATCCATAATGCTTCAACAAACCATTGGATTTTCTTGCACTGTCTTGTCACTACTAATCAGAACATTACTGCAGTATATCTAAACTTAAATGCAGTCCTTGAACAATTATTCATGAGGGTTTGCTATCTTGACCTTTCTTTAAGAAACGGAGAATGCTGAATTATTACCCTATGCCAACTGAAGGTTATTTTTACTTACATTTGCCTTAATGGTTTGTTTTCCCATAAAGCCTCAATTTATACCAGTGGACGAAATCACTGTCACTTCCACCTGCCTAACTTCAGCAAATAAGGTGAGTAATTAATGTAGGATTAAGCAATTTATGTCATGTTTTAACCATGTGAAGGGTAAGCCTTATCGAGGGCCAACGGTCTTCATGGTTTATGAGGTTCACACAGTGAAGCACTAATAGATTTTAACTGCCATTATATTCTTGTTAGAGTGATACATGTTTATTAGGGATAAGTTAGAAAATAAAACATAAACAAAATTTAAATCACCCATTATCTTCCTTCCTGTGCATAATAACCTTTTAAAATGATGTATTTCTTTCCAGTACTTTCTAGGGATATATACATATATGTTTTTTGTCTACGGATGTGTATTTGCCTAGAAATATGTTGTATATATAGTTCCTATGTCATTTCTTGTGTTTGCTAAATGTCATATTACATTCTATTCCTCAAATGTCTGTTCTTATGTAGAATTTAAAATTTAGAGAGGAACATTTTTGAGCCTTTAGTTAGAGCTTCTCAGTTATATCAGTCGCACACAAAAATATGGAACTCTTTATAATTTTAATTATTCACATTTCTTAACAGGCAGATGATGGGATTTATAAACTCAGACAACCTTTAAATAAACAGATTTCTGATATACATAATGTATTTTGTATCTTTGGCATTTCTTTACCATTCGCTTTAAATACTGGAACAGTTGTTTCCATCCTGTCTTTTTAGTTTATGTGTGTGTGTTTTTAATTTGCACCTTCTGCTACTATATCGAGGAATCAGAGACCAATAAACCCAGTAATAAGTTGGAGCTGGTATAGTCTTATAATCCAGCTCCCTCCTTTTATAGTAATTTATCTAAGATCACCACATACCTGAATTGCAAAACCAGACCTAGAACCTACCCGTTTTATAATAAATTATCACCAGAGTCTGAGAGCAAGATGAAGAAAGGGATTCTTCTGGAGTGGAAAGCAGTAAAAATCACCTGCAAGTAACTTGCCATGGGAAATAGATTGTAACATGTCATTGTAAGTCCTCTGTAATAATAACATTGTCTCATGCCTTGAGATTTGACTTAGCTATGAACAAACTAATATACTGTATCATAACTTTACAAAATGGTGGTGGTTTATGTGAAGGAAAATGGGAGCTAAAGAGTTTCATTGAGCCCTCAGCACTGTTGCGGAGAGGGTTACTTGACTCGTGGACGCTAGGCTATGGAGGATAATGATATGCTTAGAATAACTAGAATGTCACTCGGTGCTCTGCCCTCAACTCCTCTCCTTGTAATAGTTATTTTTGGTTTCTTACAAAAGAGAATAGGCTCTAACAAGCAGGCACGTGTATTCTAGATCTCTTAGCAAATGCATCTTTCATTGACTGCAGTAGCAGCTAGCAAGGGGCAGGAAGCAGGATGTGAATGTGGATAGGGATGAGGACCAGCCTTGTTTGCAGCAGGGAGCCAAAGGCAAGTGAACCTCTATTGGGATGAAGTCAGAATGCACAGTGTGTTCTCAATTGCTGGGCTTTTTTATCCTCAAAATCAGATTTCTTGACCCAGCACAACTTTGCAGCTATTTAGGAATCAAATTCTTAATAAGCCATTGTGGCATTATACATTTGCTAAAGTTGTTTCTAAACTTTTGATTTTTAAACTTTTTATTAGTAATAAGAAATACCTATTATAATGAGGTTATGAGAGAAGTGGTGATTAATTATAAATAAGCTATCTACCAAAAAATAAAAACATGTTCTTTGTTATTTAAGGAAAATACCAAAACCCAGAAAATCAGGCTTTTGGGCGATGACTTGAAGCATGAATCTCTTTCATCCTTTGAGCTTTCAGTGAGCCATAGAGGACAGAAAAGAAACATAGAAGAGACAGACTCTGATGTAGAATATATTTCAGAAACGAAAATTATGAAAAAGTCTATGGAGGAGAAAATGAACTCTCAACAGCAGAGACCTCCAGTAGCTCTGCCAGAAAATGTCAAACTAGCTGAGAGATCCCAGGTATTATCATTGTTTCTTGTTCACAAAACAATTCACTTATTCTGGAAATAGCATTTCGTCAAGGTTTTGCTTCATCTTCACATTTTAAGACACTCAAATTATAAAATATACATTGCAATCTGTGTTTCCTGGACAAGGTCCCAATTTCTAATTTTTTTTCTGTATTCTCTGTTTTGAAAGAAAAGTCAGATTGCTAATATTACCAGTGTCTGGAGAGCTCAACCAACTGAAGAGGCCCTGAAGGATGCCCAGGTGGGAAAAGGCTTTTAAATTTGTATTTAAGGGAGAAATATTCATATAGGATAAACCTTTAATCTTTAAGTTTTGCATTCAATGCTTTATAGGAAAAATGCTTAGCTAAATCATACATATTGTTACCCTGTAATCAAGGTTCTGAAAAAACTGGGATATAATGTATTACTAAGTGTTGAGAGTCATGTTAACAAATGCACCACTCTAGAATTTTCATGTGTACAGATGAGTTTATTTCTTTGAAAAGAATCACAACACATTTATTCTTACAGAGTTGCCATTATTTAATTCTTTTTTTTTTTGAGGATTTGCCCTCAGATTCAGTTTATAACAATATGAATGCCTACAACTGAATGGGCATTTACCCTGTGCTAGGTTCAGTGCTGAATGATTATAGACATCATCTCAATAACTTTCATTTTTATATCTTTTTAAGCCAAAATTTACTGCCTAGTTTATCTACCTTGTCCATCACATTTGACTTCTAATGCCCTTTTACTATTTCCACAAATTAAATTCAACCTTAAAGGGTAGATATTGTTCACCATAGGAAATATTCAAATGAACTGCTATAGGCTCTGAAAGCCATAAACTTACTTAATTAGCAAATATCTGCTGAGTTCTACCCAGTGTAAGACATTGGATTAGTCGTGGTGGGAGGCAAGATCTTTTATGCATGATCCTTTCCAAAGGAATTATTTTGAATAGTAGTTACATTATAGAAATCTCTCACACATTCCTTATAATATCTTTGGCAAATGGTATACAGACTCTCTGAAAATCTTTAGTAAAAATCCTTACTTCCTAAGGCAGCCTTTCCTTAATACCATTTTTTGGGTAGCTCATCCTCTTAAAGTATTTCAAGTCCATTTTCCTATAATTTTGAAATTTTTGCCCAAATCTTTTCTTGAGACTATATGAGCCAAGCTGCATCTGTTTACAACCTACAGAATTTCAAGTTTTTTGTTGATTTGAATTATGTATTGTACTTGAATGTAACATTTTATATATTCAGCAGATATTCAACCCTTGCTGTGTTCGAACTCCTGCATGTTATCACTTCATAATCATGTATCTTTTAACTCAGAATTCCAGAAAGACTCATTAGCTGTGCAATTTCAAGATTTAGGATTTGTCAGTTTATTGTATAGATATGTTACATGCTCTAAAAACATACAGTCCATTGAGAAGTTGAGAGTGTGTCCAAGTGTTAGAACAAAACATTTTAGACATTAAATACAGGGACTCACTCAGTATGCACATGCATGTGTGTGTGCATAAACATATAATATGTAAAGCTATATGAAGCAATATACACACACTTCATGTAGATATATATACTTATACCAGTATATACATAGATGTGTCTGTATATGTATAATTTTACTATGTGCCATTCAGTATGCCAGTCACAGGAGATTTGGGAATAAAACCACATATGGTTTCTGCCACCATCAAACTTACAGTCTAGTGATAGAGACAGACACCCAATAATTACAGAGACAAACGTCAACTGCTACTATGGCAGTTTTTATGACACAGTAGCATGAGTGTTTATAATAAGGGTTTTTGATTCTGGTAGGACAGGAACATCTTCCCAGAAAATATGGTAACTAGCCTTTTAGGATTGAAATGTAATTACATTGGTAAAAGGGGAGGAAAAGCACTTCTAAGCAATGGAAAAAGAGGAAACATGGTGAATATGAAGAACTTTAAAAAGACAAGTAATCTATGGCAGGGAAAAGAGATGGAAAGGGACTGTGGTGTGAAGGAGTAGGGCAGGTCCTATAGGCTACCCATAAGGGGTTTTGCATTTATCCTGTAAGTAATGGGAAACCATTGAAGAGTTTCAAGCAGGGAAGTGACATGACCAGAGTTTTCTTTAGTGAAGATTGCTTTGGCTGAGTATAGAAGAAAGGTTAGTAGAGAGCAGAGTTGTTGGGAAAGACAGTCTCAGGGGTATAGCATTTTGGCCTCCACCTTGCTGCATAAGAATGGACCTTGAGCCATTCTCTTACCAAGAGATGAAGACCACACATGGCCTATGCTGGGTTTATTGCCTTGTATGGAAATATTTTCTCTGTTGCAAGTCCAGTGTATGTTCTTTTGTTCTACTTAAATGTGTGTGTCACATGAAACCTTGGTCAACCCCACTGCTATATCTGTCTTCCTTAGGGAGGGAACACAGCATCTTTCTCCTGTAGTATGAGAAGGGTGCATGTAGCCAATTGTCCAGCATTGGCTGATGGGGGAGCCTGCTGGGCATGGGGGACTGATACACACTTCTGAGGCTGATCTTGCTCTTCTCTATGTGAGTAAAGCATTGTTCCATCTAGTGCCTGACTGCATTGTGTTTTCTTTGGCAACTCCAATAAGCAAGATACTATAGGCAGAAGTTTTGAGACTCCTCCTCTGGAACTGATAACCAGTACATGGTGTTTCTGTTTCACAGATAATGCTTAACAAAAGTGAATGTGGGCAGAGCAGTTAGGAGACTTGACCGTGCTCTGATGGAGAGATCACAGTGGTGTAGGCTAGGATGATGGTGATGGAGGAGGTAACACTGCCCTTTCCTGGGGGCTGTCTTTATTGGATATAGAGGATCATGTAGAGGAAAACGCAGAATGACTACAGAATTTTGAGCTCTTTCACCAGGTTGAATGGTGATTCCATTAATTGAAATTGGTCATTGTAGAAGGTGACTGGGCTTCTGGAGAACAGCATGAGTTCACCTTACATAGTTTGAGACTTCCAAGAGGATGTGCCAAGTGAAAAGTCATAAACATGAGTCTGGATTTCAGAGGTGAAGTTTAATAGGAGACAGTCTTGTGAGGTATTTACATGCCTAAGGATGAATGAGGTTGAATGGGTAAGAAGAAAAGAAGGACTAGATAGAAACTTGCAGAATTTTAGCATTTTGTGGCTAGCTACGAGAGTACAGCTGTGCACAGATGATTGTGAAGGAATTGCCAGAGCAGTAAGAGAAGAAACCAGGAATTTACTATTTCATTAAAACCAAAATGGAGGAAAAGGGTGATTTGAAGAGAGACTGTCACAAAGGCTAAATTCTGTTGAGAAGCCATCTCAACTGGCCAAAGACCTAAAAATTGTCTGTTGACTTAATGATTTAGAGGTAAGAGGGATGATCTCAGGAATATTTTTGTTGTTGGAGTAGAAAGAGTAGAAACCAGATTATAGATTCATGCAAAAGTAATTGCTGTTTTTGCCATTAAAAGTAATGAATTTACCGCTAAGTGGAAGATGAAGAAATGGAGACAGATTGCATATCAGCTCTTAGAAAAATAAGCTAATATCCCAGGCATGGTGGTGGGCGCCTGTAATCTCAGCTGCTCGGGAGACTGAGGTAGGATAATCGCTTGAAACTGGAAGGCGGAGGTTGCTGTGAGCCAAGATCGCACTACTGCATTCCAGCCTGGGTGACAGAGCGAGACTCCATCTCAAAACAAACAAACAAACAAAGATAGAAAGATAAGCTAATTTCATTCCAGAAGACATTATATATTTAAGAAAATCTAGAAATCCCCATTTTCTCCTGGATAAATCAGGAGATTGTGAAATTCTTTATAAGCACTTGAAAAATTAATTTAATCAGGTTTTAAACTGTAATTGAAACAATGTTTGATTACTCGAGGATTATTTGTAGTAAATTTCTAATATCCTGTCCAATAAACACACTAGGCATTACCACCAACAGAGAAGGTTCAGGAAATATAATTAATTTTAATATTAACCTAAGCAGCATGGAATTAGGAAGGCAGATATGCTCTGAGTAAATCTTACCACGTGCTTATCATATACAAAGATCAGAAATTGAATTTTCGCTATATATCCTACAAAAGTCTACAGTATGTAGAGGCAGAATGAAGAGTGAAGGTAGCTTAATGGTACCATTGATTGCAACTAATCCTTGTATTTTTTTTTTTGTTAATTCCTTGGTATAGGCCGCTTTTTGGGAAATGAAAAAGAAGCAGAGTCTGAACTTTGTAGAGGAATGTAAGGTGTTGATTGAAGATGACAACAGCAAGAGTGATTCAGATATTATCCTGGTGAGATAAACTACACACTAAATGACACCTTGACATTTTCATATTCACAAAGGTTAGAGGGATCTGTTAGTGCCTCAAAGTAATGGAAACATTTAGTTGGATAACCTAGTTTTTAGATGAAGAAATAGGACTCAGAAAAGTTTAAGTTACTTGCTCAAGGCTACATAAACTAGTAGAGATACATCTGGAACTTACGCATCTCCACCCCTAATCCACGGCCCCTTTCTGTTTTAGTTATCAGGCTAAGAAAGCCTTAATATATATGTAAATATACAAAAATTTACAAAAGTTATATATATAACTTGAAGGTCATTGTGAAAACTCATTCCCAAATCTGAAGAATATGATCCTTTCTATAATTTGTAATTTGGACTCTCACCAGAAGGTTTACTTCTGAATTGACTTAAATTGGGCAGAGGAAAGTCTACTCAAGGATTATGGGCATGCTCCCCATTTTCTCCTTTAAATAATGTGTTCCTATTTCTAACTTGATAGTTGATATCAAGGAGTACCTGTCTGGGCTCCTGTAGAATCGAGTTGCTTTGCCTTCACTAAACCAAACGTAAAAAGCCCTTGGTGTTTAGGAAGAAATGATTCAAGGACTTACTATATGAGAAATGTTTCATCTGTGAAGCCATGGTGTTCATTATGTTACATAGTGTCCTTTCTGTTAAAAAAAATCACTAAAAGTAATTGACACATGAGAATTTAATGTCAGGGAAAAAATCTGATATTTTCTTTTATCTGAATGTAAATTTTATTACTCATTATAGTTTCCTTTTTACGTTGATTGCCAAGAAGCTTATAGCTAAACTTGAACCTGCGTAAGAGCAACTACAGTAGCCTAGATGGTTCTATTTTTGACATGATAAGTGAGAGTATTTAGAAAAGGACATGGCCTCTTTGGACATGTCTTTAGGGTAAGGTCCCTCAAAATGCTATGTAGAATTGTGGATTAGGTTTAAATTGCACTTGTGCCAGTGAGAGACATATCACTTCTGACTTTAGCTTAATTTATGATAATGTCCTTCACCAGAAAATTATTGTCACAAGGTACATGACATAACTATAATGAAGGTTTTATTTAAAAGTTGTTTCATTTTGGAAAAATTTAAACATAGTGCAACCATGGGAAGTGTGCCCATTTCCCGGCTCCAGTGGTTATCAACTCATGGCCATTGTTGTTTCATCCATATCCCCTCCCTGCCCCCATTACTCCCAGACATCGTATCATTTCATCCAGAAACTGTAATCATTTGAAGAAGCCATTTGAAGGGATGTTAAAAAGGTATAGACATGATTTGTGAATGGGAACAGAAATAGCCTCACTACTAACAGTGAAGAACAACTAAATGAAAAAAGTAAACACCAAAGTATTTTCAAAAGGAAAAGGGTCAAAATTTAATCAGAGGCTAGAAAGAAAGACACAACTGCAACTGGTGTTGTAAATAATGCCACCTCTCTTGACCTCTTCAAAGCAAAATGTAATATAGTTGTACCTGTGAATATTACTATTCACCACTTGCTTTTCAGAAGTTTCAAAGTCTGTGTGAGTTTTCATGTAGCCTTTACTTTGTCACCTCTCTCAGCTTTGCACAGAGCTTTTGGCAAGTGCCTTTTCATGAATTAGAGATGGCATTTATATTTAAAATATTGTCTTTTTAGGTAGTAGTTCTCAAGTTCTTATATTACTGTGTGTAGCTATGTGGTATGATTTGTGTCTCTGTGATCCTAGCAAGATGTCTGTTTTCATACTCATGGTGTCTAATTAACTTGGATAAACACGTATTATCCAGAGATGCACATTAATTTCTGTTTGGCTGGAGTTGCAATAATGCAAGTAGGAAATAATTGCTCCTCAATGTTGTCTGTCTGTACTTTCTTAAACCTAGAAATTAAAAAAAGATAATCCCATCCCCCACGCTCCTTCCTAGTTATCTTCTAATTATAGCATGTATCTGTGTGCATGTGTGAGTGTGTGTGTGCCCCTGTGTCTATTAAATTTCAAGAAGGAAGGCACTCAGTGCTAATGGTGGTGCAGGAAGTTGTCACTTAAGAAAGAATAATTAGCTACCACAAAAGACTCCCTCCCCTGACCCCCAAATGTGGCATTTATTATTTTGGCAAATTTACTGGATGTGGGACCCAGGGTCTTATTTTAGGTGTAAAAAACTAAGAAAACTAAGAAATATAGTATATTCAGCACACCAAAGAAACTTCATCTCACAGGGATGACTTCACGTTATCCAAATTCATAAAACTGTTGTATTATAGCATAATATCAGTTTAGTTATTTAAAAGATAAATACAGCCTCAGTTCAATTGGAAGGCACATATTGACTTAAGCTATGCATTCTGTCCCATTATGCCCATCTGCGTGGGCTGGCCTATTATAATCTGACAGTTGCTGGTGAGCTGGGTGCCTGAATATTTAAAAGGCATCCAGCTAAGACAGCCTGCTGTGTCCACCTCCCCAAGAGACATGACGGAGATGATGTTACCAATGCAACTATAATACTAAAAGAGCACTGACTCTGGGAACCTTTGCCTTATTCCTGCCTGTGCTTCTATAACTGTTTTTTTCATGCTTTCAGGAGAATAACTCCATTCTGACTGGCAGATTTGTTTTTGCTATGTTAATAAAATTAATAAATGTCTATCAGTCTGCCCTTTGAAATGTTTTTTTTTTTTTTTCATATTAAGGCACTTTATTTTTCTTTGTTCCATGTTTCAGGCAACATCTCACTCTGGTTCTTGTACTTATAGTTATGCAATTTCAAGTGAAATGACAAAAGTATTTGTTACTTTCCAGATTCATATTTAACCCTACCATTGCTGATTATTTCAGCCATCTGATCGTTCATTCTCCAAAATTATCTCACTGCTGTGGCTTACTGTTATGTTTTATTTGTTTTCCTAACTTCTTCTCTCCCTACCACCACTGAGCCCCTCAATTCTTGATTGAATGCTCTTCTTATTACTTTTATTCTAAGGCCTGTGATCTATTGAAGGGATTTTTTATTTTTTTATTTTACCTTTAAAATTTTTTTGAGACAGAGTCTCCCTGTGTCGCCCAGGCTGGAGTGCAGTGGCACAATCTCCACTCACTGCAAGTGATTCTGTTGCCTCATCCTCCCGAGTAGCTGGAATTACGTGTGCCACCACATCCAGCTAATTTTTGTATTTTTGATAGAGACGGGGTTTTGCCGTCTTGGCCAGGCTGGCCCGAACTCCTGGCCTCAAGTAATCCACCTACCTTGGCCTCCCAAAGTGGTGGGATTACAGGCATGAGCCCCATGCCCGGCCTTATTGAAGCAATTTTTAAAAACCACATTCTTCTTGTTTCCTCTTTTCCCAGTGGGGACAATCCTTATTTTCTGATCATTTCTAATGTCTGGCACTTTGTTCTGCACCATGCCTCCCATTTAACATGCTCCAAATCATTCATGTGGTATGGAGCTTCATTTGTCACATCTCTAGTTACTTCTGCTCATATTCTTTGTTGGTATTGCTTCCACAGCATTTTTTCTTTTTCTTTTCTTTTCTTTTTTTTTTTTTTTTTTTTTTTGAGACGGAGTCTCACCCTGTTGCCCAGGCTGGAGTGCAGTGGCGCAATCTCAGTTTACTGCAAGCTCCGCCTCCCAGGTTCACACCCTTCTCCTGCCTTAGCCTCCCAAGTAACTGGGACTACAGGCACCCACAACCACACCCAGCTAATTTTTGTATTTTTAGTCAAGGTGGGGTTTCACTGTGTTAGCCAGGATGGTCTCGATCTCCTGACATCATGATCCGCCTGCCTCGGCCTCCCAGAGTGCTGGGATTACAGGTGCCAGCCACCACACCCGACCACATTTTTTCTTTCTGATATTTATGCTTGGCCTTTTAGCCAGTGTAGGCCATTCATTTTCAAAGTCCATGCAACGAGCGTGTTCTTGGCAAGACCTTGCACATCATTTGGAGCTGTAGAAGTTTCCAACTGGGATTTGGTTAAAGCTCCAGGCATTTTCTGGAGATTTAAAAAACTGCCAGGAAAATAATGAGCAGTTTTTCTCTAAAAAATCTTAATCCTCTTCCAAATGCTCTAGATAGCCTCTCAGTTGTTCCTTCGGAGATATTTGGTATGGGACTCTGCGTTTCAGCAAACTTCTTATTTTTCATAATCTTGTTAGCACAGCTACAGCCCTCTCCACCATTTTAGGGTAGCCAGGGTGGTCCATATTTGTTATCTCTGACCCTGTAAAGCTGAATTGTCCAGAAATTCATGTGTGTGTGTGTGCGCACAGGCATGTGTATTCTAGTAGAGTCGGTCTTTTCTCTTTCTGTGTGGCCATGATGAAATTCAGGTACTGTTCTTCCATCATCTCATGTCACCTCTTCATAACCTGAGAGGCAAGTATTCTTTTCACCCCTATTTTACAGATGGGGAAAATTAAACTCACTAAAGGTCACACTGCCAGGAGGTGGGCACCTTGAGCCCCAGCTGTCAGACTTTGCTCCTCCTTGTGTAATCACTCTTCGTGTGACATCTCCCTTTACCTCCCACCTTCATAACTGTCCCCTACATCCATTCAATCAGCCCATTCCACTTGGGTCAGTTGAAGTACCTAAATACACTTTACTCAGGCATGAGAGTTTCAAGGTCTACCTATATATTGCACTGGCTAACATTCAGCATTTTGGCTTGTGTTTCCAAAGTTTTTTAGATGGGCCTCTCCAGCCAAGTATCTTGAATCAATTTTAAAAGACCAATCCATCATCCATGCCTTGCCCAGATTAAGCTCTCTTAAGCCCATTTCTCTCTGTATTCACCCTAAATCTGACCTAAACAATGTGTTAATAGTTCTTTTCTTCTAACACCCAGCTTTTGTCCTTCTAGTCAAGCTAGAGTCCAGTCATAGTCATGAGGCTCATCTTCTTGGGGTCTCCACTAGTTCCTAGCTTCTAAAAAAGAAAGTATTTTTCTTGTCCAAGATTATTACTCTAGCAATATGGTTGTGGTCATAACTTTACCACCAACCCCTTCCATGAGCTGTTGTTGCTTTACCTTTGGCCTCCAGAAGATCTACCCTTTATAAAACCATCAGGTCTCATGAGAGTTACTCACTATCACAAGAACAGCACAGGAAAAACCCACCCCCATGATTCAATTACCTCCCACTAGGTCCCTTCTGTTACGGGATTATGGGATTATGGAATTATGGGATTATGGGAGCTACAATTCAAGATGAGATTTGGGTGGGGACACAGCCAAACCATATCAGCAGGACTTTGAACTTTTCACCGTAATACTTTCTGGCCCACACTAGAAACCCAATGTTAGTGAATAAATACTGAGTGAAGGGGAGGGCCTGGAACATAATGTTAACTGCGGATGAGTGCAAACAGAAGGAGTCTTTGAAGTTGGCCAAAAGGTATTTACTGGTCTTATAGCCCTTATGGCTCCTTCATAATAATAAGTGCTTGAAGTAGGCGTGGAGGGGTAAGGGAGTAGAAGTATGAAATCAGATAAAGTGATATTACCCAGTTTTTAAGTTTCCTTAACAGCAATGAAATTAAATAGGTGTTGCACAGCTGCCTGTGGTATGTTCTTTTTTTCAGCTGACTTATTTATGATTTATTTATCTTCTTAAGTAGATACTTTACAAAATTGAGCATGCGGTATTATGTTGATCCATTGCATCCCTTGGAGAACTGACAAATCCCACCCTGCTCATTGTTAACATAATTTTAATTAAGACGTCTTAAACTCTATGTTAAGACTTAACTATAATCTCACTTACTTTGTGTGAGGTGTTGTCTATTTCATGATATAGGTAAAAATCTCAGGCAAGAGGTTTCCTCCAGCTTCAGAATATGAGATACAGTTAAGCCTAAGTGACTGAAGAACATTTCTATAAGGAAACCAATTAATGTAAATGAAAGACCTTTGTAAGTAAGATCAAATATACAAGCAATGTAATTGAAAAAACAGCTGTGTGTTTTCTTGTCTCATCTTGAAAAAATTCAGACTTTCAACTATATTGTAATAGAAGGTAGCATCCTATAAAATCAGATTTACACAATGTTATTTCAAAGAAAATACTGTAGGCTTTAAATCATTTATCCAAAAATCTTTTAAACATTAGAATAAAGATAATACAACAAAGGAAAAGAAAAGAAATTTTTCGTGTTATAGAGATGGCAGAGCTTTGTACAAGTAACATTTTTGGGGTAAGAGGGCATATCTGATCCTAGAAAAAACAGCCCTTCAGAGCTCAAAGCAGAGAACTAAACAATAGAATACAAACATAATTAATTTCATGAGGCTGTGTTAATAACACCAACAACAAAATTTCTTTTCTGGGAGTGCTGTCATTTTTGTTAACCTTGGATACTTTCATCTTGTCTGATTTTATCATAAAAGAAAGTTACCAAGAAAATTAACACGTTTTGATATAATCATCTTGGATTATAACAAAGTGCTTATAACAAAAGGCATTAAATAGTTCTTCTCATAAGCCTATCTTGTGGTTCCTATTAGCTATTGTTGATAATAGTCTATGCTGCTGCTTATAAACTGGTCCGAAAAAATCTTTAGTCTGAAGTTGGAGACACTTAATATCATGTAGATTTTCCTTATATATCAGCGCATCAGAAAAAAACTTTAAATTTTATGTTGATCAGAAGTAAATAAAGCATAGACTTTAAGGTCACTTTCAAGATGTTTTGCAAAATGAATCTTTAAAAATTACACGTTTTGATTACTTCCTGGGGCAGTCACTTATTTACAGTTTAAATACAAAACTTTTTTGAAATAGACAAAAGTAGCTTTTAAGTAGTCTTATTTCTTTCCCCCTTATCCATAAGGCTTTTCTTGCTGTTGATTTAGGTGAAATGGAAAATGGCAATGATAGACAGCTACACAGTTATTGTGTTGCTAGGCTACGTGTGTGCCCATTTAACCTGCTTCCTGAGAGAGCACAGTTTCCAGAATGCTATGTAAAAATACTCCTTTGTTTCCTGGGAGGGGGAAAAAAAGCAAGTTGACATCCTCTCTAGACCACATTTGTTTAGCAGGTTGGAGGGGGCACGAAATATGAAAGATATATCTACAATGAGCAAACTTGAAAAAAAACTGACAGCTCCCTGCAGATGGGGACATGGTTGTGTGCGTATCAGTGTGTGTTTAAGGGTCTTCAGAACAAGGAGCAGACAGGAGCTTTTGCCTTCTGCTTACTTGCTTTCTTTCATAACTGCCTGTTCCTCTACCTTCTCACAGATTTACAAAATACATAGAGGGAGCATTCTGGTTGTCTTTTCCTGAAGGCATAAACAGACACATTCTCTCTCTTTCTCTGTCTCTCATCTAAGGTATATTCCCAAAGTGTAAGTCAGCTTTATGTGAGCCTTGTAAAATGGATCTTAACAGAATTCCCAAAGTGATCATAGACCTGGCTTATGAATGGTGCACTCCACCCCTCAAATGTCCCCTATCCACTCCCACCCTCTCAGTCTCCCAATCGCACACGAACACATATCCATCCTCTCTCTCCAGGTGCCAGTAACCCTCCTGGCTCCAGCAATCAACACACTAAGGCTCTGCAGCCCCTTTCAGGCAACTTGCCTGGGATTCTGTCAGAAGATGAGATATCCCATCCCCCAGTATTCCAGGTCAACTCCCCGTCCCCATCTCCTTATCTATTATGCTTTGGAACTACAGGCCCCAGCCCCAAACTCTCCCAAGTTTTCATTGCACGGATGCTGAACTCCTACTCTGTCTGCTTTGCAGCAACCAGAGGTACCCTAAGCTTCTTCAAAACAATAGAGGCTCAATGATTGTTTCTGGTGAATCAAATACTTGACCCATTTGTTGTAGACATTGTTACCTCCATGTGTAATACCAGTTTTTTAAATACCTGCACAAATATTAGTAGAAATACAAAAATCCCTTTAAAGAAATCAAATGAGTAAACATGACTATGATAATGCAATCATCCTTGAGATTTATGCCATTATTGTTTTGTACATGTACCATTTGTTCCCTTTATAACAAGTGCATAGCTTTACTGCTGCTAACATTATGATCTCTTTTCTGCTGGGGACACTGCTTTTCAAGGTCTTTTATCAGGTTTATAATATGTCCTATGTTTCTGTACAGTTTTAAATAAAGAGCTTATTTTTCAGGTTTCAGATAAAAGCAACACTGATGCTTCACCGAAACAAGAAAAAAAGGAAATTCCTCTGATAAACCAAGGTAAAAAAAATCAGCTCATATATATATATATATTAGCTATAATGTTTGAGGCATTTTCAATATGGCTTGACAGCCTAATATATAGATCAGAAGTTTGTCAGCAACTTGGATTTTAAAAAATTAAGTTTGTTGTTCTAGAAGTGACAGGAGTAGAGAGAGGGTGAGCTGCCAACATTGTGTGTTTTGGCGGAGCAGAGAGACACTTTCTGACTGAGGACAGTGTCCCCAGCACTGCCACGCTGCCTGAAATTTCCGTAGACTTATGCCACTCTCTGTCTTGAATTCTCATTCTAATGTTGATTAGGATGGAAATCAAGTCAATACTTTTCAAAATCTGTGTTGAAAATTATGATGATGACAGTTCCCGTGTTTTCATCTTTTAGTAACTTTTTGCTTTTCATGATTCTTCTGAGGTCCCTAAAAGTAGTTCAACAAACACGTTTATTAAATAGTTTCTTCATGTCCAGGTGATGTAATGTGTCTCAGGTAAAAGACTTGAACTTATTTAAGGCATGAAGTTGCCATCTTATAATATTCAATCCAGTAATAATTTCCTGGATAGAGAAGCTGAAAACAAACTGGATTCAAAATGTTTTATTTTCTTAGTGTTCATTGTTATTACTGTAATTCTTTTATTATGCATTCTAATATTATTACGCCATTATCTTTTTATTTTGATATTATACCATGGGACCCGAGAAGCACATCCATTATTTTCATTGTCTTTGTCTTATTTTGAAATAACTTTCAAAGATCTTAGTCTCAGCTCATTTGTTTTCATCATTCCTAATCCTTTTTTTTTATCAATCCATGTCATGGTTTTATGTTCTCTTTTGGTGGCATGTTTTTCCTTCCTTCATACTTTGTTGCTTAGGTAACCTAATCAGCTATTCATTCACAACTTTATGTTTGAGCCCATTAGTGAGGTCCCTAAGAAATCACACTTTTTCTTTTTCATCTTAATTACAATAATTTGCAATTCCACCATCAGGATTTTTTTTGTAAGGGTATCTTAATTTTAAAGCCAATCTTTTATAGACAGTTCAGACTACTACTGTGCCTTCAAGTATGGTTCTGTTGGATTTCCAAATTGTACTAGAAAAATTGCTAATGTAATTTTATCCTAAAATTAGTATTTAATTTTAAATACTCTTCCTAGGTTTGGCAGGAACAAATTGTGAAATGTTTTCAAATGACTGTTATTTTGAATTAGTTAGCTGTTGGGTTAAAAATTTTCACTTTGCATTGCACGTCAGTGAGTAAAACCAATGGTGCCTGCAGCATGGGTGGAAAACATCTGTCCATTCATTCTTTTTCCTTAAAAGGGTCAGGCAGATCCTCAGCCATTTACCCACCATCTAGAACTTTGCTTGTTGATGTCCTCTGCTACTTAGCCTTCAATAACCCTAAACTTGTTGGTAAAGGTTTACTTAGTGGAACAAGATATCTAGACAGTGAAAATAAAGACTTCTACATGGAAGACGGACACATTGACTCATTGCTTATACTGTCCCCAAGACACTCTTAGAACAATCCAAGTGGATCATAGAATTTCTGCTTTGCCATGAACTGGAAATAAATTACCAAACTCTGTGAACCTATAATTCTGAGGTCCTCTGAATGAGGAGACTAACTAAATGACTCTAGGTCTCTTCCCGCTTTAAAGTTCACCTTCCTACTGGAGACACATTTTGTATTGGGATCTGTCAGAATGTCTTTGAACCTGAACCCCAAATAGGAGAGAGTGGGATGTTAGGGGGAAGACGGTTGTCTTGGTAGAGGCTGGCGAAAGCAGGGAATCAAAAGTTCTGATCAGTACTCCAGGCTCTGGTAAAAAATGTCAATTTAAAAATTACCAAAAAAGAGTTACAGAGTCTCTTGGATAACTGTCTATACTACATAAACTTTATTTTGAAACATTATGAACTACCTTAAGAACATATTGTAAATCTCCTTACAATTGGTACAGTTTTATAAATGGATGTTTGAATACGAATCCATATTATACAGAGGTAGATAATGAACTGCTAACATTTCTTTTGGTTCAGTTTATTGTGTGATCATCCAAATGCGATTGTTTGTCTATGTTCTTTTGAAGAAAAACAGGAGCTGTGCAATGATGTTCTAGCAATGAAAAGAAGCTCTTCATTACCTAGGTGGAAAAGGTGAGTGTACTACAATTATACAAATTCCAAGTGAGTGCAATTATACTGCTGAAAAGTAATTATCAATGTTTAAATACAAGAAGAAAGAAAATAATAGCAACAAAAGCAATCAAGAATGGAACCAAATTTTACAACAGAGATATGAAAGAATTAGCAATACACCTTTCCCCCAAACCTTTTCATTTCTTTCATGAAGAGTTGGAAATAATGAAATGGAGCTGGCTTAACTTCCTACCCACAGCAAGTAACCAATTCAAATTACTTTAACGTAGTCAGAGAACTGAAAATGTCACACATATATAAGGTATGATTATGAAATCATTAACTGATTTTTTCCCCTGTGGTTCATTATCTTATTGTCATACATACATGTAATTATAATCATTGCATGCTAGAATTTTCTTGACATAAGAATTTTATCACTTTTAAAATGAAATCAGCTGAATGTTTTAGATATCCAATAGAATTAAAAGAATGTTTTCAAGGAAGCAAACCCTTATCCTCTGTTACACACCTAAGCTGCTTTCCAGGCGTTCAGACCCAGTTTCTCTGAATCCAAATCCTGTGCTCTTTGCATAGGAGCACATTGAGTTAAGAGCAAGAAAAAACCCTGCACTTGCTGACAGGGTAGTGAGTCAATCCAGCACTCATACCTCATCACCTTACTCTTCTACTCCAAAGCCTTTTCAGCCCCCACTACTTTTAAGGTAAGTTACAAACTCCTTAGCATGGCACAAATCCTCTTCTCTACTGCCTCTACTTTTAGCCCCCACTTTGCTTCCCAAAGGTTCTAAATTACTAGTAATTCTGTTTTATCACATCTCATCCCTTTGTCTGTACCACTTCCTTTACTTGAATGCCTCAGCAACTCATATGTCAGTGTCAGTCACCCTTTCATTTAAGTCTTAGTTCAAGTTTTCCCTTCTTTAGGGTCTTCTTGACTCTCCTCAGCAAACTCAGGTATTCACAGAGGCACTGTTGCAATGTTGAGATTGTATTGTAATTCGTTCAGTAGTTATTTGTTAAATTCTGTGTTCTGACACGCAGTGGTGAGCAGTGATCACAGTCAAATGGAATTATCTGTTTGAATCTCTGTCTTCCCATTGCATACAGGCTCCTAAAGGACAGAGGCCTTCTTGTCTTCTTCATAATTCTAAGCTTTTGAAAGATCTTCTCTGACAACTCCATCTAAAGTAGCCCACCCCATTTCTGATAAGCCACACTTTTATCATCCTGTTTTATTTTTTCAAGAAGTATATTACTATTTTAAAGTATCTCCTTTACCACCTATTTCTTTTTACCATTTTTTAATTGTAGCTTGCTTATTTTCTCTATTTTTCACTAGATGCCAGTGCACTCCATGAGAGTAGGGACTGTCTTGCTATTATCCCTGTGTCTCTAATATCCAGAATGACACTGACTCATATTTGGCACTCAATAATATTTGTTGGTTAAATAAGTGACATAATTTTTTTTCCCCAGTGCTGTTGCCAGGCCTTCCCATGGCCGATACTTTGACTTAGAATTATTTATGAAAATTTGCTTTACAATTTAAGATTCATCCAAAAACAAACTAAAACACATTTATGTGTATGTGAGTGTGTATATGCATGTATATATTATTTCATGTAATACTTTTTGGTCTTTATGAGATTGTTGGTTTTTTTGTAATCACTGTTGACTTGTAAACACAATATGAATGTTAGAAACAATCCACAAAAAACAATCTTTTTTTGCAATAAAAAAAAATCAAAATCAGTATATTCCTTTATGTGAATTTCAAGAAACAGCAAAAATAATACGTGGAGATAGAAATCAGAATGGTGATTGCCAGAGTGGGAATGGGGTGAGGATTGACTGGAAAGTGGCTTTAACGACTTCTTGGGTGAAATGTCCCATAACCTGATCTGGGTGATGGTTTTTTTTTTTTTTTTTAGACTTTAACTTCTAAGGTACACGTGCACAATGTGCAGGTTTGTTACATAGGTATACATGTGCCATGTTGGTTTGCTGCACCCATTAACTCGTCATTTACATTAGGTATTTCTCCTAATGCTGTCCCTCCCCTGCCTCCCAGTCCCACTACAGGCCCCAGTGTGTGATGTTCCCCACCCTGTGTACGTGTGTTCTCATTGTTCACTTCCCACCTATGAGTGAGAACATGCAGTGTTTGGTTTTCTGTCCTTGTGACAGTTTGTTCAGAATGATGGTTTCCAGCTTCATCCATGTCCCTGCAAAGAACATGAACTCATCTTTTTTTATGGCTGCATAGTATTCCATGGTGTATATGTGCCACATTTTCTTAATCCAGTCTATCATTGATGGACATTTGGGTTGGTTCCAAGTTTCTAGTATTGTGAATAGTGATGCGATAAGCATACGTGTACATGTATCTTTATAGTAGCATAATTTATAATCCTTTGGGTATGTACCCAATAATGGGATTGCTGGGTCAAATGGTATTTTTAGTTCTAGATCCTTGAGGGATCGCCGCACTGTCTTCCACAATGGTTGAACTAGTTTACACTCCCACCAACAGTGTAAAAGTGTTCCTATTTCTCCACATCCTCTCCAGCACCTGTTGTTTCCTGACTTTTTAATGGTCGCCATTCTAACTGGTGTTAGATGGTATCTCATTGTGATTTTGATTTGCATTTCTCTGAGGACCCATGATGATGAGCATCTTTTCACGTGTCTGTTGGCTGCATAAATGTCTTCTTTTGAGAAGTGTCTGTTCATATCCTTTGCCCACTTTTTGATGGGTTGTTTTTTTCTTGTACATGTGTTTAAGTTCTTTGTAGATTCTGGATATTAGTCCTTTGTCAGATGGATAGATTGCAAAAATTTTCTCTCATTCTATAGGTTGCCTGTTCACTCTGATGGTAGTTTCTTTTGCTGTGCAGAAGCTCTTTAGTTTAATTAGATCCCATTTGTCTATTTTGGCTTTTGTTGCCATTGGTTTTGGTGTTTTAGTCATGAAGTCCTTGCCCATGGCTATGTCCTGAATGGTATTGCCTAGGTTTTCTTCTAGGGAGAAACAATCTTAATGGAAGAAACTTATCAAATGCATTATGAATGATGGTGATGATAAAGATGATCATAACAACAATAATAGGTATTATTTACTGAACACTTACGCTAAACATTGAGCTACATTCTTTGTATATCCTCAGTATAACTCTATGAAGTAGGCCCTATTATTATTCAACAGAACAAGAAAGAGAGGTTTAAAGAGGAATCTCCTGTGCTCTAGTATAGTACTTTTTACCCTTCAACCTCAATGCCAACGTGAATGAATCTTTAACATCCCTAAAATGGTTAAAGAAAAAGACTTCTTTAATAAAATGTCAGCATACAGGAGGTTATAACTAATGAGCATTCAGACGTTGTGTAAGTATTCTTTAACAGGCAATTAAGCATTAGTTTATATAATGTTCTTAATCTCAAAAAAATCAGCTGAAGTTAGACGGTATAATTAATGCCAAAGAGCTGTTGACAGTAGAAGCACATTCCATTTGATATAAACTGTTACCCAATTTTAAAAGATCCTCATCTTATAAACATGTAAAAGTCTCTGGAGCTGTGATCTTAATTTATGGACATCAGCATGAAAGGATTACCAAAAAAAAATGTTTTTATTACTTGACAAACAAAACCCTTCATGATCTGACCCCTACTCGCCCTCCCCAGCTTCATTTCCCATTTTGTACTGCCCCCAGACTCTTGTACTTTTTGTTCCCTATGATACTGAAAGCTTTAGTCTCATCAACAAACTGCACATCCTTACCGTGAGTTATTTTTCATGCTGCAGCCATGTATCTTTTTAAAACCTGCATCAGCTCACCTCGTTCCCATGCCTGAAAACTTCCAATGGTAGTGCCCACTCTGCTTAAAAGAAACTCTAGTTCCCTCCCCATGACCACGATGCCCTGTGATCCCAACACTGACCTCGCTCATCTCATCTCTTTCCATTTGCTTCCTGTTTACTCCACCCCAGTAGCTCTGACCATTCTTCTTCCTCTTCCAGGTCATGACTAAGTATTTCTCTCAACTGACTTGGTTCTTTTTTTGTTTGATTTCTGTGCTTTTCTCTCAGGCTAAAATAAACTTTAGTTTAAAAGTCTCTTGCATTCGTGGTTAAGTGATTTTTTTCTGTATTGTAACCACATTGCAGGTTCACTTGCCCGCTGCTTGCAGAGTCTAATTAACAAAAGCTAGGTCTGGTGTAAAGAAAGTGACTTTTTATTCCAAAGCTAGCTTAGGGGAAGAAGTACAGGCTTACTGCCTTCAGGGTACCACTTCACCTTTGGAGCAGAAAGTGAACACTTTTAAAGGGGGCCTATCATGAATGGCACCTCAGGGGAGGAGGTGAGCAGGTGTGTGGGTCCCCATGCTAGCTTGGTGCCTTATCTACTGGGCAGTAGAGTTAGCATTTCGTGGGCAGAAATAGGTTTTAAAGGTGCCTGAAAACTTTCTAGGTGGGAGAGAGTTTCGTAATGGGACTTTGGATTGTAAATCAACTGTTATCTCTGGAGGCAGTCTCCTGGTGGCTGAAAGTTCCACTCGAGCTTCTAAGCATACAGTTAGATGAACTTGCCCTCTAGGGAGTTTCTAGTGAAGGGGAGGTAAAAGGTTTTAATTGCATTTCTAAAGGACTATGTAGGAAGTGGGGAATGGGGAAATGGAGAAAAGAGAAAATAAGAAATAATAAAAAATAATAGTAACTCATTTTCTTTTTCTTAGAAAAATGGGGCTACTTGGTTACAGTATGTTTTAATTTGTTGCTTTTTAAGTATATCCATTGTAGATTTCTGCTGTATGGTTACCATGAGGCTTACAAAAAATATTCTGTAGTTGTTTAACAGGTTTCAAAAGTGTCTTTCAGCAAATGAGAGACAAGTAGTATATGACTACTGTTAAAAATAAATTATCACCAATTCCATTTAGTTGTTACTACCTAAAAACTTTGAAAAAATATGTGACTGGAATAAATATAAATTCTTCTAATTAAGAATTTGTTTCATGTAACTACAGTGGTGGCAGTTTTTAGCATTACATGTATGTTCTTGTTCTCATTTGCTGTATATGAACATTTCACTCCTTTTTGTATATTAATGTTTCTGAAATTGTTAATACCTAACATGATTTCTACTTTGAAATGATAAACCACAGCTTGCTTAATGTGCCGATGGAAGATGTGAATCTAAGTTCTGGACGCAAAGACAGAGTTTGTGTGAGTGGCAGTGATAAAGTTGCTTCTTTGCCAGCGTCGTCTCAAAGCACACCTGTCAAGGAAACAGTGAGAAAACTGAAGTCTAAATTAAGGTAAAGATGTTTACTCACATATTTCCACATGCTTTGTTTCACTTTCTAAGGAGTTACAACTCCTGTTGTTTTCCTTACTGAGTTTTAATGATACTGAATAAATTCAATGGTGTGACATTATGACTTTTCTCGTAACTATTTACGAGAAAATAGTTACGTTTGTGCTGATTTAGATATACTATGGGTTAAATGTCCCTTATAATAGAACTGGTAACTGCCTGTTGTTACATAGTTTGGCAGTATGGTAGACATTAGTCTTCTCTTGAATGTAATAAATAATTTTTACTGAATTTTCTTTCTTTTTTCCCCAACAAAGACTCTTATGACATTATATGGCCTTTTTAAAAAATCTGGGTTTTTTTGTTTGTTTTAGTTTTGGATACTGAACTTATTGAGGGAAGTTGAGTTTTGCTTGCTTTGTTCTGTGTAGAATGTTAACATTTGTGGGCACGTTATTTGAGGAATTTAAATGTCTGGGTCTCATTTCTCAAAGGATGAAGACAAGGAGAGGGAAAAGTTCATGATTCAGGGTTTTTCCAAATAGAGACTGATAATAGATGGGGGCCTTAAAATCAAGTCAAAGAAGTCTGTATACCAAAGCATGCTCTAAAATAGGTGCCATGTGGGAGGGTGGGAGGTGGGGCCAGTAGCACCACTAAATCACTGTACCTCATTGGTGGTGTTGGGATCCACAGCCTTTTGTTGGGTTTTAAAGATCTTGTGTGGGGTAAGAGGCTCTAGGCGAGAGAAAACAAACACATGCCCTACCTGGAATAGTATTTTTCCTTAGGATAGCTGCTTGATTTTTTCATCAGTGATTGACATAATCTTCCTGAAGATGAGAGTTCTCAAACAGTAGAAGCAGTTAGGAAGAAAGAGAAAGATGGAGGAGAAACTTACATAGGGACTGTAGCCTCTACTAAGGCTCAGGCTGTGGTCCCGTTTGTGAGAGGAGACTGCTAACCCCAGTAGACTTGAACCCAGTTCTACAGATGCCATGGGCTTGGTGAAAGTCTCTGTAGCAGCATCCAGGGCTGCAGGGCTATGATTATGACATGGGCATGAAGGCCCCACCTGCTGTCTCATGCCTAACAACAGTCCTGCCCCAGGAGGGAGGAAGCACTCTTGGTTACATGTGGATGGACCCACCTTGGACTTTGTAGAGGGACCTATTTTCACTACTGACACTAGGGATCCAGAGACAAGTTGTTGATAGAGCAATGAAGACAGACTGCTACATTCCAGAACACCAAGTTCTGACCACCAAATATCCCATTCTGTCTGGTTGGCAATCTTCCACTAGCCTGGAAATGGGACAAAAGCAGGCCAGACCTCAGCATGGTTCAGGCATTATAAGGTTGAAAAAGGCCACTTATCCAATGATCTAGGTAGATGTCAGTATTATACTGCTGTAGCTTACAGTATAATCCCTAAATAATGGGATTCTCTAACTAATTTCCTACACTCTGCCTGTATTTTTCTAGAAGTAGTATTTAAGGTCCTCAACTTTGAAGGTGGGTTGCTATAAATTTGAATTCTGATGTGTTACTGGTCCTAAAATTCAGGCCTATTGGTTGATCACTAAAGCATAGTAGTATACAGTAAGTTATATATGCATGTACCTGTATATATTTGAATAAATGTGAATATCATTAAAAATGTATGGCTATGACTACATATCCAATTATTTGGACATTGCTACAAGTGAACCAGGCCTTCTTAATAATAGTAACTGTCACACCAGGCACCGTGGCTCATGCCTGTTATCCCAGTACTTTGGGAGGCCAAGGTGGGAGGATTGCTTGAAAGGAGGAGTTCGAGACCAGCCTGGGCAACATAGCAAGACCCCGTCTCCATAAAAATAATAATAACAATAGCTAAACAGTAATAGTTATCAGGTTTGAACCTTTATATTTCAGGCATCCACCCACTTACTTTTTATAAATTAATTTATATTCTCACAAATTCATGAAATTGGTGTTATTTTTAAATATTGTGTATGGATGAGGAGACCGAAGCTTAGAGGAACTAACTTAACATTACAAGTCTCATGGACAATTACATAAATATTAAGGATGGGGCTGGGGTTTAAGGTGAGGCTTTCTGATTTGGAATCCCATGCTCTTAATCATATATAGTACATACCCTCTCTTCACACTAGGAGACCTATAGGTACCTGTCTGAGTGTGTTGCAGTGTGTTGCAGAGTTTGGATGCATAGCTACTTAAATTTCTTTTTCAGATAGATCAATTTTCTTTTTCAAATTCATTATTTTCCTGATTTTTTTCTTGGCTAATTTTTGTTGTCTAAGTGTAACATTTCTATTATTTTAGTGAGTTACATGTGATCAAAAAGGGGATAATCTGATTGAGTGTACTAAGACTTTAAATTGCATCCACTTCTATCATCAGGCATCACTAGAAAATTAAAATTTCCCAGAAACTATCTCTCTAATGAACAGGCAGACTCTTTACTGCTTAGAATCATCATACTGTTACCAGCTGAGCACTCTGAAAGCTGAATGTGTTAATATATCAGCTCTATTCTGTATCAGCTTACATTTTGTGTGGTGATTATTTTATTAAAAATATTCAATGATGAAAAAAATTTGGACAGATCACAGCTTTAACTAAAACAAAATGAGCTCCTTGTCATACCAGTTTTCTCTTTTGCCTTAAGCAACATGTAGTGTGTTTTCTCAAAGTTCACCAGTGAAAACAGATTTCTTGTTTTCTTTGTTAGGTATTTTGTTGTTTTTCTTGTTGTTGTTTTTGTAGTATTATTTGCTATTTTATATCTGGTCCACATGTAATTTCTTGAATTTACTAGACTTTAAGTTTTTCAAGGCATGAAGAATGTGGCTCACTGTGTACAATGTAAAGGATATAAAGTATAAAGAAATACTCAGAATTGTTTACCATATTTACCTTTCTTGTCATATGATAAAAAGAGTAGTAGTTAGAGACCTTGTAAGTGTGAAGGGTGTTCCCTCCATTTGGGCCACTTTGGACGTGACATCATCCTTATCCGTTTCCACAATGCCAAGATAGTGTCTGGCCATCTCTGTGTAATTAATGCTAACAATTAATTAAAAGTACAGTTTTTAGTGTACCTACTCATTACCTAATTTTGCTCAGTTAGGCATTTTCCTCTCTTATATTACTTCTTGCTTTTTGTGTATTCATTTGTTGACTTCCCAAATAAAGTAACATCTTTGAAAACAGATTGAATTGTCCACAGTATGTCTAACATATATCGGCATGTATTTAAATAATACTTTTAATTTAATTGAAAGGGATTCATGTAAAAAGTAGTAAGTGGTATTACTGAATGTTAAAATACTTTTAAATATTGGAGTGCAACTGAGTTAAGTTAGTGGTAAATAAGCTGAACTGGTTCCAGACTATTAAATTTTATCAGATGATCCTAAATGTTGGAGTAGTATTACATTTCAAATCTCTTTCAATAATAATAATAGCAATAATATTAGTAACAATACATATTTTTATGCACTTACTATATGCTGGGCATAGTCCTAAGGGCTTTGCATATGATAGTTCAGTCATCTTACAACAATCCTATAAATACACACTTTTATTATCCCCATTTTACAGATGAGAAAACTGAGACATGCAGAGGTTAAGTAATTTGCCTAGCACTTGCTTAGATTTGACTTCCTGGCAATCTGACCCCACAGTCCTTGCTCTTAACTGTTGAACTGTAATGCCTTGTTTTGGTTTATTGTTGTATATGTAAACTTGATAAGGCAGACTCCGTTTATTTCATTTCTATAAAAATATAAACATGCTTTTTGTTATCTTAGATTTTTAAAATACCAAAAATAAGTTTAAAAAGAAAGTCACTTTTTAACATTTCTGCCAGTTGTTAAAGGAAAAGGCCATGAAAATACATATACTAGCACTTGAGGTCTGCCAAAAAAACATTATTAGAACTGTGCCATTTCCATTTCATACTAGTCTTTTACTGAGTTGAGGAAGAAAGTTTTGGTCAACCTCCAGTAGGAGGCTTGCTCTTCTCCTTAGCCAGGACTAAGCTAATTAACTAGGTTATTGTTTAAAAAGACAAGCTGGATGCCCAGGTGACTCTATGGACTCCTGTCCATGTCTACCATGTTTAGAAAGAGTAGAGTTGTATCATCATGAGTCAAAGATTTTTCTTAGTAAAAATTATTTTGTTGAGAAAGGAATATGACTATGGAGTGAAATGGAAATAGCCCTTAACTGGAACCTTTCAAAGGTTGGCCATGATTTATAGAGATAGTGTTGATTTAGTGGTTCAGCTCACTTAATTGAACTCTATAAAAACCTCAAATTCAAACTTGCAGATATGGATGTGGATTCCACAGAAATTCAGCTGAGATGGGCATCATAGCCAAGATTCTGGATGAAAGTAACAACTTTGGACGAGATCTTTAGGATATTTATTTCTTGAATTCTTGAGAAGAAAGACAATGTTAAACAAAAACAAATTTCTGGTTTTATTATCAACTCTGGGGTTAAAATTCTGAGCAAATGCTTCAAGGGAAGGACTATTCCTGTTCCTAAGTGGGACAGAAGTCCTATTGAAATGGCAGCACTTGGTTCAGGAGTTGCCCCAGATGCATCTATTTGATGCAGTGGCTCCTAGTGAATGAATGCTGGTTTATTCCTATAATTTTGTGCTTCGTGTCTCCTGGCCCACGTTGAAATGTACTTTATGGATTCATGGCTCACTGTGTCTGTTCTAGGGGAAATCTCAAGTTTGAGGATAGAAAGAGGTTTGATAAGATGTACCCTCAAGAACAAAGAAAGTATTGCTGAAGAATATCATTAAAGAAAGGGACTCAAGACAATAAAACTGAAGTAATTTTTAAAGAGTTCTTAAGCATCTACAATCAGACCCTAAGTCTATGATTTTTGGTATCCTATAGGTTTTTACAGAATCTAATTGTTTTCCTGAATTAAATTTGCAGGAAAAGGGAAAGGCCTGTGTGTTTGTGTTTAGAGACTGCAAGTTGCTGGGTAATTTGTCCTCCTCTCTAGTCAGTCTTACAGACCAGAATCTCCAAGGGAGAAGCGATTTAGGAGCAATCTGATGTAGAAGAGAGTAAAAGGCTCAATACCAGGGAGTCCAGGAGGGAGACAGACATTGAAGGAGGGTACAGGGAACTGACTTGGGCCTGGTGGTGGGGGTGTCTTTAATAGCCAGGAAATCAGAGAAAATAGGAATAATTCCTCAATCAAAGAGTTTCCATAAAGATTGCATGAAATTATGTGTAGAAAATTATAGCAGTGCTTGGCACGATTCTAGTACTTTATAAAGAATAGTTGGATTGACTGGGTGCGGTGGCTCACAACTGTAATCCCAGAACTTTGGGAGGCCGAGGTGGGTGGATCACTTAAGCTCAGGAGTTTGAGACCAGCCTAGGCAACATGGCGAAACCCCATCTCTAAAAAAATACAAAAATGAGCTGGGTGTGGCGGTGCGTGCCTGTAATCCCAGCTACTCAGGTGGCTGAGTTGGGAGGATTGCTTGAGCCCGGGAGGCGGAGGATGCAGTGAGCTGAGATCGCACACCACTGCACTCCAGCCTCAGCAACAGAGTGAGACTCAGTCTCAAAAACAAACAAACAAACAAAAAAACACAAAGAAAAAATACTTGAATCTAACCAACTTTTTGGTCAGATATTTTACCAAAGAAAAATACAAAATTCTCTGGTGTATGGTGCCGGTGGCCTGGAATACTTCCTTCACATGCCCCCATCCACTACACTTGGCTAACTCCCACTCTTCCTTTATGGCTACTGAAATATGAGTTAGAGCCCCTTCTTCTGGTCTCCGTGATGCACCTTTCTCGTTGTCCTCCAAGCATTTATCACATGGTGTTGGAATAGCTTGCTTTGTTGTCTCTATTTCCCCACTAGACCAAATCAGTTCAGTAAGATTGTATTGGGTTCCTAGCATGGGGGCATGATGCCAGGCTCTGTGGGGCACTGAAGGTCAAAGGTGTTGTTTTAGTAGGGGTTTAAAGAATGCCTGTGGAATTAATGAGTTGAGAAAATGCAAAATGGCAAAAGATACTGTGATTTCAGTAAACATGAAATCATGTTTAAAGATGTCTATTATGTGTCTGTTTTTAGAAATAATAGTACATACGTAAGACAGTATTCAGACTATAGATGATGTTTGCTATAGATTTTGAAATAGAGATGCCAGATTGAAAGTAATTGAGAACTAATCCAGAACTTTTTTCTCTCATCAACCTTCTCCTTTGGTTTCTCCCCTTCGCTAGTAAATGCTGCCATCTAATATTTATTTGTCTAAAAGCATATTCTTAGGGGATTTCTGATTTGCTGTAAATTTAAAGACAGAAGAATTTATACTCACAATGGAAAGAACTAAATACTCTTAAAAGGTTTCAAGCCTGTGATGGGGAAAGGGATCCTGGATTTGACGAGTAGCAAGCTTAGTTTGTGTAAAAGGTCTCTCACCCCTCCTGCTCCAACAAGACGGCCATAATGTTGACCCAGGTCACCTTTCCCAGGAACTCCTGTTGCAACTTTTCTTTCTATGCCATGTGATTTCTTCTCATCTCATATACCCGGAAACCCCCGACCCCACTTTTTTTTAAATCCCATTCCTACCCCATTTATCTTCTTGCTAGCCAGACAAATAGCTCTGACGAGTGTTGTATGTCATATTTAATGTTTGGGCAATGCCAAGAATTTTCAGCTTTTTGGTTTTAATCCCCTTGAAATTATAAATGCGTATTAATACAAATAATATACTTAAAGTATGAGGAATGTAAATTGTATAAGAAAGAGCTGTTTTGTTTTTGGTTTACCATATTATTTTACAACTGGAAAGATGTTGTAAATCCCTTAGATAGTATACATGAAGCTCTTGGAACACATCAGCATTAGAATACTATGCACTTTTAAGATGTGGTGGCTATAAATTTCTAGATCTCATATTCTCCCAGGAATGAAATATGTGTCATATAGGTGATTAATCCTAGAAAAACTGTCACAGTAGAAGGATGGGTGCTACTGCCTTTTGACAAAATGAAGCACCTGTCAGAACAACGGCCACCACTATTTAGAAAGAGCAGGGTCCACGTATGATTTCTAAGAGCAGTCTTGGAGTCCCTCATGAAAAAATTACTCTGGAGACTTAAACTCTTTGGTTTTCTCAGGAAAAAAGTCAGTAAGTCTGTAGTCAGCCTAGTTTCTTCCAGGAAATTTGCAATGTTGAGTTCTTTGCAGAAGAGAACACTCAACTAGGTACAGGCCTTTCCTGGACTGGTTGTTTATGGACTGCGAGGCATTGTGAGGTTGGCTGATTTCTTTTCTTTTCTTTTTTCTCCCTCCCTCCCTCCCTTCCTTCCCTCCCTCCCTCCCTCCCTCCTTCCTTCCGTCTTTCAGTAACCTTTTTATTTTGAGATAAATATATGTTCACCTTAAGTTGTAGGAAATAATGCTGAGAGATTCCCTGTGTCCTTCACCTAGCTTCTTGCAAAACTGTAGAACAGTATCACAATCAGGATATTCACATTGATGCAGTCAAGATACAGACCAGTTCCTTCACCAGAAGGGTCCCTCCTATTGCCTTTTTATAGCCACACTCACCTTCCTCTCCCCAGTCTATGCTTTCTGAAAAACACTTTGATGTCAATTCTAAAAACAAAATGTTTGGGGGTAACTAATATTCGTCTTTGCCAGGATGTTTGATACCCAGAAGACAAATCCAGTTCTGACAGGTGAGTGCTACCTCTGTTATCCTCGTATATTGCCATATCTGCTGTGCTTGTATTCCTAGGGAGATTCTTCTGTATTTTTTTCCTGAGTATCAGCTACCATCAGAATTGGAAGAACCTGCATTAAGTTGTGAGGTGAATTGTTTTTTATTTTTTATTTTTTTGAAACTGTGCGGGAATGATAGAATATCCTGAATTTAATCCTCAGTGAAGAAAAATGTAAAGTGTTTCCAATAACAGGACCTAGAATGGCTTAAGTGAATGAAGATGAACATCTTTACACCAAATGGTGATTCGTAATTAAACCTATATTTGAAATCATTGTGACTGTGAGTTACATAAGGTGGAAAAGATCTTACAGACAGATAGTTGCAGAGATGAAAAGAAACAGGATGTAGTCCCTGAGTTCCCTCTCCCCCACCAAAAACAAAGTTTCTGTTCCTTAGGTACACCTCATCAGCTGCTTATTATGAGGAGCTGAGCTGCGGATTGGGTAGGTCAGGCACATTAGGTATCCAAAGCACTCATCTTACTGGAATCACCAAGACATCACTGAGATAGATGAAGAAAATTGTGTCGACCAAACCTCCTCTCAGAAACAGTACCAGATGTGATTGGAAAAAAATCTTCCAACAGCTACTTGGGGTGCAAAGAGTAAGCCTCACATCTATGGGCTATGCTTCAGTAACAATGAGTAGTCTACAAAGGGCTCGCGCAGGGCTGCGGTGAAGTTGAGTGAGGTGCGCATGCCTGACAAGCAAGCTGCTCAGCAGAAGTGGAGGGAAGAGCTGCCTAGTGCAGGAGGATGGGAGGTCTCTTCTCCATCTCCATGCTCACTGTTGCCTGTGGAGATGATGGATATAGTTGGTATTGGTGAAAACAGCACAAATTATGAATGCAAGAAGGACTATATGAGTCTGATCCTGGGCACCATCCCTAATTTTCTAGTCTGTAATCATTGTTTCTGCCTCTTTACCCTCTACTGTCACCTCATCCTCTCCCATGGGGCTTCTGATTCCACAGCTGAACTATGACTGTTCTTGTCAGGGCCACCAGTGACCTCTTGATAAGTGCAGTGTCACTTTTACCTGACCTGTCAGAGGCCTTCAACCCAGGTGACCACTTTCACCTTCTTGAAGCACCTTCTTTTTGTAGCTCCCTTGACTGCACACTGCCCATTTTTTTTGCTTTCCTCTCTCCCATCTTCTTTGTGGCAGCTCCTATTGTATGTGGTTTCTCAGTGTTGGCATGTCTAAGGCTCGTTCCTGGGCCACTTTCTTTTCTCTATTAAATGCTGTTTGTAGGTGACCTCATCTAATCTCTAACTTTAAAACATTAATACTACCCCCTACATGCCAGTGACTTCCCCATCTGTTTTTCTGGCGCTCCCTTCCAAGAAACCTGGACTCCAGCTGCCCTCTTGACATCTCCCTTTGAATATTTATTATTTTATCGCTTCATTTTTCTTCACCTTGGTTTCTGTATCTGTACAGTTTTTTTAACTGTGCTGTATTCATTTATGTAAGCTGACTTAATCCTTTTTTGGAAGGAAGTAAACTGTAATTTAGTTAATTAATTGAATTAGACTCAGACTTAAAAGGCCCATAGTGCCAATGTTGGCCAGTTCTAGACTTTGATGCTTTTTATACTCAATGCTTGCATGATATAACTCTGCTGTAGACAGCAGATTCTCTAAAAGCTAATATCCTGTTCTATTATCATTTATGAAAACAGCTGGAGCAGTGCCCAGAGCATATAAACAAAAAGCTGAAAATGTGTTTCAACCAGGTAAGCATCCTTTCAGTATCGCCATTTATATTCTAAATGATCCTGTGTTCCAAAGGATAAATAATGTACATTTCCAAATGTTAGGTTTGAAAGGAAATCAAATTTGCATTCACTTATCGAGACTTATATTAATGTATAGCGTATCAGATGTCATAAAGCAATATCTTTTTGAATTTTAAGATACTAACATTTCTATAACATAAAGCTATGAAACACTTGGAATAGGACTGTATCTTGAATAGGAAACAGGACATTCTGAGCTTTTAAGAAATATTTTCACTGAATCCTCAAAATGCTAGACTGAAGCATAAATTTTAGATTCAAGTTTTAAGTTATTTCAAACAATTTGATATCTGAGTTTTTTAATTACCTTAGCAATAGTTTTTTAAGTTAGTGATTTTTCCATTCTAAAAGTAGACATAAAGGTAATTAATGCTAATATAAGAAGTAAAAGCAGTTTTTAAAAATTCATCCATAGCCTCAAACCATTCCAAGATCACTGATACTAATATTTTTGTGTATTTCCTTACAACCTTTCTCTTTCTCTGGGTAGATGTTTTTTAACAGTTATCAATACTGTGTATCTGGTCCTTAAGGATTTCCTGGGGGAGAAAGAGTCCAGAGTGCCCTTCAGTTCTACTACAGAAATATCTCAAAAAATCATATGCCCTCAAATCCCTTATTTTACTCTTAAAAAAAAAAAACCCTGGGACTCCAAGTTGTGAATTTGGCCAAGCTGACATAGGGGATGAATGTTGGAGCCAGGATGGCCATGAAGGTTCCCAGATTCATCGCACAGGCCAGAGTAGCCAAGAACTTTGACACCAGGATCATACTGAAATGTTGGGTCTTTGTTGACACTTTACCTGTGCTTTGTCACCTAGCCACCAGCTCCATCATTAGTGCAAACATTAGCATCTTCTTCTGTATGCTTATGTTTACAGCCATCTTTGGAAAGCTCTCATAACATGAAAATCTGTAAAGATGAAGAGGTGACTGGCACTTCTTGGAGTTGTGCAAAGAATGACTCTAAGCAGAGACACTGCCTCATTCATAGTTTTTATAGCTAATGGAGTACATTTGCATTTGATCTTAGCCAAAAGTCCAAGAAGCAATTATAATGGAAGACATCTGAATATTCTTGTGTTATAATTGAAAAAGAATGGTGAAATAAATTCCCCAGAGACGTACGATGAGGCAAACTTGACAAGTAGAACCTAAACCATATTCCTTCTTACAAAGACAGTCTTAAAGTTCAGACTGGGCCTAAATTTAACAACCCTTGTTGATAGGTTTGCCTTTGATGTTTCTATCAACTGGATGGTGATAAACAACTGGAAATGAAAGAGGGGGGTGTAGTTATTGGTCTCCCATTACTGTTCAACTAAAAAGTCAATTTATTTTCTGAATAAAATTTTGCTGAAAAAGTAATAACTGAACATTTTCAGTTTGAAGTTACTTGTCAACATTTCCTAACAAGAATAAAAGACAAAGTTTACTTTCAATATATTTTGATGCTGTTCTACCACTAATATTATTTTCATCAATAATGTAAAACTGGGATTAATTGATTGAGAGCCACTAGAGCCAGGCACTGAACTAGGTCTTTTCTACATTAACTCACAACTTTGGTAGGTAGGTACCACTATCTCTTTCAGTAATGAGGAAATAGAGATTCAGAAAGATAATATTCCAGTGTCATGATCAGATTCAGAATTGGAACCCTGATTTTCCCACTCCAAAGTTCTTTTCATTCTACTTTTTTTTTCAACTTTTTTTGCCCACCCCCTCTATTTTTGTGTTGCTTTGTTTTTGTCTTGAAATAGGATCTTGCTACATTGCCCAGGCTTGTCTTGAACTCATGGGTTCAAGCAATCCTCCTGGCTTAGCCTCAGAGTGGCTAGGATTACAGGCTTGTACCACCACACCGGGCTATTTCATCTTATTCTCATCCAGACTTTAATACTTCATCTTTGTGATAGAGGTCTCATGTTTTACTTGCAATAAGTATATTACAACTTCTCAACCTGTTGGTGTAGAAGAATTATTTTTAACTGGCTGGAGACCTGACATTACATCATGAGACATATATGGAGGAGATGCTGACAGTGATATATTTATGTGGGGTGTGTGTGGTAGATGGGTTGGCTTGTTGGCCCACCAGGAATTCATTGTCCTAACTGAAAGTCTGTGGCAGTCAGCTTGAGGAGCTTATCAGTAAGGCTCCTGGATCTTCCTGTAGCTCTCCATTTACTGGCTAGGGTACTCTGATTTGAATACACTGTAAAACTTATAAATGTGCTAAGAATTATACTGTCATATAGCTTTTTATCCAAGCTTATATATACCCTTTTATATCTGTTTCTAAATATTTTTTCCAATGTCTACACCATTAGTAATGGAGCCAGAGTGAATAAGATACGTGTTTATTCAGGGTGAACAGTGTTAGCGTAGATGATGAGCTGTATCCCCTTAACATGCAGGGCAAGTCGGGTTCAAAAAATCAAAGCAAGATAAACAGTCAGGAGACCAGAAGTTTCTGTTGAAATGAGATCTTGTAAGCGAAACACAGAACAACTTGACTGAAGGTGTGTACATTTAATGAAGAGAGCCACATCACAGCATAGGAGAAACTTACATAAGTCACAGGCTTCCTTGGTCACAACTGTGGTTTTCATAACTACTATTGTAGTAGTAGCTGATTCATAATGGCACTGGTGGTCCTGCATCACCTGACTCAAACCATCATCTTTTATTCTTTCCTCAGAAGCCGTCTGTTCCAGCTAAAATGAGTGCCCCAGAGTTGTTCCAACTTACTTACACTGGTCTACCTCTGAGCCTTTCCCCTCCTGATAGTCCCCAAAATACTCCTATCCACTCTCCCAATACACAGTCGGCCTCTTGAAATCCTTCCCCTCTGAGCTTGGTCAATATTATCTTTTACGTGAAGACTCTCAGTTTCTCCATGAGAAATTAATCTTGACCTATCTGTGTTCTGGGAGAAAGTTAAAACTTTGTTTAGCATTAATTAACATTTCTACCTTATAATAGTTTATTGTATTTCATTTTCTCCTCAGTTAGATGATAGAATCCTTGAAGTTAATAATTCTGTCATCAAACTCTGTATTCTAGCAGCATGCAACCAGTGCCTTTGAATGCATCTGGATCTTCATAGTTACATGTTGAATCAAAGTCGATTGTTTCTGCTTTAGTGCCTGCCAACATAAAAACTTAAATGAATATTCCTGTTTGTATGCTACAAAATCTATAGATGTTGTAGGCCTTCCTTCCTTTGCACAAACTCATTAGGATTTTGGAGCTGTGAAACTGCTAGAGCTCCTACTCTTTGAATTCAAGGCAGAAAATTAAAATCTCAGTTAAATATCCTTTCTTTCAAATACTAATTCCATTCTGAATTAATGTAGTTCGGAAAGAATTTGGTTTGTGATCTGCAGATAGTGGGTTTAACCAGCAGAACTAAGCCTCTCATCTTGCTACAATTGTTTTCTCACCTTAATTAAAATGTTAACACAAAAAAAAGCTAATACAACTAGATGTCCTTTTACACTGAGCTTGAAAAGTTGTCAAAATCGTTACCTTTCATAGAAACTTCCTGGAGAGGTTAGCAGAACCTCCTGGAGAGAAAGGGAGGAGAGTAAACCAAAAAGCTGGCCTGTAGTATTTGACAAAAACATAGTTTACTGGTTACTAAAAGGTAAACTTTCAGAGACTGAATGACTTTGTAGTGTACTATATAAACATTCTTGGTCTCATCTCGTATTAATAGTGTCGAGGCTTTTTGTTTTTGCTTTTTTCTTTTAATTTCAAAATAATTATAGATTCATAGGAAGTTGCAAAAATAATACAGAGAGGTCCTGTGTACTCATCGCCCAGTTTCCTCCAGTACATAATTATGCATAATTATGGTACGATATCAAAATGAGGAAATTGAATTTGGTAAAATGTGTGTGTATAGTTCTATGTCATTTCATCATACATGGAAGTTTGTATAGCCATTACCGAAACGAGGGTGCAGAATTCTCATTACCATAAGTATCTCCCTTATGCTACCTTTTTATAGTCATATCCACTCAGCCCTTCCACAATCAACTGTAACTCCTGGCATCCAATAATCTGTTCTCCATCTCTATTGCTTTGTCTTTTCAGGAATGCTGTAGAAATGGAATCATATGTATATGTCATTTGACAATTGCCTTTATTCAGCATCACTTCAGGTCCATTTAAGTGTGTCAATAGCAGGTTCCTTTTTATGGCTGATTTGAGCAATACTGTTGTTTTTTCAAATAATATTTCCATAATGTTTGCCGTTTTTGATATTTCTTTGATTTGTTTTGGTTTATTTTACTGTGGCTTTTATTTTTATGAAAAAAGTGTTTTCTGACTATTATTCAGCATGGCAAAAGCTGTAACATTCTAGAGTTCTGAAAACTGTGAGTGGCTAGTGACATGTGAACTGTATGTAACGCTGTTCTCCTTATTCCAGCTGAGTTGGATTATTCCTCCTACGCTACCTTCAGGCAGTAGATGTCTCTCCCTGGGTTTGCCTGCAGCCTCTATAGGAAGCATCTCTGAAGCTTCCTGGTGGAGGTGGTGGTTGCCTTAGTTTTAAGGCATCAACTTGTAGGTTGAATTAAAGATGTTCAAAAGTGGATTCCCTTCCAGGATCTTTAAATATAGCCTGGGTTTCAAGGCAGGATTTACCCATGTGTTTGAAATTCCCTTGCTGTGAGTGCTGCATTATCTGCTGTCCTGAATCCCTGCTATTTAGTGCCTTACTTGTGGGCACAAGGTCCTTATCTTCCATAGGATTTATTTGCACACTTGTATTATCTCATGCTGTAGACTAGAGAGTTCTTGAGGGCAAAGACTGTACCTTATATATCTCCACATCATCTATAATCAAATGCAGTGCTTTCGAGTTAGGAACTAGTTAGTGAATATTTATTAAACAGAATTTCCTACATGTAGGGATTTTCGCTTGCTTGTTTAAAGGATTTTGTAGAAAAAGGGGAAATTTGTGAGGTCAGTGAGTGCTAAAGGAGATGATGTGGACATCAGAGAAGGGTCTGCACATAGTCAATGTAGTGGAGGGTCTGAAGAGGGAAAGGTAGGCCCAAAAGACAAATGAGGCTACCTCACCACTTTCTTGGCAACCCAGTCATGTTAGAACACAGAAATCTCCTTATTACATAAACATCCAAATGCTTATCAAAGTGGAATTTGCCCTGTATCTCTTTTCTCAGAATATCACTTGGCCTTCTAGAAATGTTTATACAAGCAATTAATGTCATTCTGAAACCGAAGCATTTGGCCTCTCCATTACCTCTTTCTACTTCATGAGTACCTCTGGCACAGCATGAAATTTTGGAACACAACCAAGATTCTTCAATTAATGAGGGTCATATATATAACTGCCTGTACTTTTTGTATCATGGTAAGGAACCCAAAGAGAGAGAACAGGAATTCCTCTTTCTGTAGTTTCTGTGCTTTCTAGATGCTACGGCCTTGCCTTACAAGTAACACTACATCATCTGCCAGACAGCCCCAGGTGGTGGGCCATTCTGTCATTGCCTGTGAATTACTGGTGTTGCGGAGAGGGAGTCACAGGCACCTGCTCATTTTGTGCCTTAAATAATCTGGTGATCACCATTGGGAGAACAGATTCAACTTTTACAAGGTTTCTTCTTCATTCCAGAGCAGAGGTCTCCAAACTCACTGTCATGTGTCTCTTTCCTCCTCATAATTACAATTACTGAAATATTATACATTTTTCTCTTCTTAGTCTTCCATCAGAGTGTATGTAAGTTCCTTAAGGGTATCAACATTTCCTAAATTTAGACCACCTGTAGTACTTACCTACAAAGTTGACACTTGGTGCATGTAGGCAGAGTTGGAATATGAAATTGTCTAGTGATACTAGGGGGAAAGTAATATTTTAAAAACATGCTAAAACTGTTTTTAAAACATTCCCAGATACAGAATACTTACATGGTCCAATATGAAAAAAAAATAAAGAGGAAATTGCAGTCCATTATCTATGATTCAAATACAAGAGGAATACATAATGAAATCTCTGTGGGGCAATGTGAAAATAAAAGAAAAATCTCTGAGGATGAGTTGAAGAATCTTCGTATAAAACTGGCACTATTGTTGCAGAAACTTCAACTGGTGAGTGAAAAAATTGTATTTGAGCAGTAGGAGTAGACTCTCCGGAACGAGAACTCAGCTAACTTCTCTTAACATTGTCATTCACTTACTGACCTGGACAAGTCACTTAAGTCAGTCCTTTCTCTCCACATAAGGATTTCAAAATCCTAAATAAATGAATTGTGAAAGCATATATTAGAACATTTAGAAACTTTGTGTTCTTTCGTATCTTTTGTTTGTTTGTTTTGTTTTGTTTTGAGACGGAGTCTCGCTCTGTTGCCAGGCTGGAGTGCAGTGGCGCGATCTTGGTTCACTGCAACCTCCGCCTCCCGGGTTCAAGTGATTCCTCCTGCCTCAGTCTTCCAAGTAACTGGAACTACAGGCGCACGTTCTTTTGTATCTTAATTCAGAATCTTTGCTTGTGCTGTTGGTATAGCATGATCACCTTTGGTGTCCCCTTAATAACATGTGACCAGTAGGTAATTTTTTCAGTTTTTTCAGACAGCGAAATATTTTACTTTACTTTTATTTTAATGCATAAATAAAAATAAACCCTCTTAATCTTAGAGGACAGTTTGGGAGAAGTCAGGAAACATCATGTAAGTATGGATTACTGTCAGTTTTGTTTGTGTGTTTTAATGTATAAAGAATTGAGTTATGTGATAGGTTGAACTAATGAGGAAGAGCCCGTCTTCTGTAATACATGGAAATGCTGCATACAATACAACAAAACTGAAAATACATGTAGTCAAGATTGAAAGTCTTCCTGTGGATTCTAGAAGTAAATTGAGAAATCCAAGCCAGAACAGTGAGCCTGGGGAGCCTGTGGCATTTTGTCCTCAAATATAGGCCCTGAGTGCTGGAACAGGAGACAGAGCCTTCATGGGCCACGGAAGGTGAGGGGACAGGAACTGGGACCCTTATGGAGGATTGGCTAGAGGATTAGATTGCCTGGCCCTTGAAAGGGCTGGGGAGAGACAAGGAAACTCGCCATACATACATCTGTATAACGTGTGAAGAACATGGACCTTGAAGCCAAACTGCCTGGGTCTCAGTCCTGGTTGTAAACATTTAAAAGTGGGAGTCCTTTCCCACTTCAAAAAAATAAATCTTTTAATTCATCTGAAATTTATATTAAGTACAAGACAAAATGCAGAAAAGCTTTTTTTGTTGTTGTTTTTTTGCTTAATTTAAGTATATTGCCAAAAGTCCCTCTGCCCTTTGATGGTCTAGGCAACAGTTAAAATGTTATGTTATTAAAATTTAAAAGGATGTTTAATACTAATTTTTATATAAAGGTAATTGTATGTGTGCTTCTATCAACCATAGCGCTTCAGCCAATTTGTCTAGTTTATTTATTGCTATGAGAGTAGGATTTCAGTAGAGCTCCTTTTGGTTCTTGTGGCTGTGAAGGATGCCAAATGTTTTCATGTGTTGAAAGTCTGGTATGGAGCCTAGCACATGGTAGTGTTTCAGTGACGATTATTGTTTCACTTAACAAGTAAACTAGAAAGACCAAAGAAATTCTGTATCCTTGAGATTGAATACCACTTCCTGACTATTAAACAGGTTTATAAAATAATTGACTTTCATAATAGCAAATCCACATTTGGCTAAGAAAAACTGAAAGAATAATCATTTACTACTCCTCTGCCAAACCTCTAGGTTCTTAAGCAGCAGCCAGAGTAACCATACTAATTTAATTTACTGTATTCATAAAGTTTGGTAGGCGGGTGAAGGGCTTCAGCCAGCAGAGTATGAAACTCTTTTGCCTAGTCTCAGTGGAGAGGCACTTAAAGGGCTCCTGCCCAAATGTATTACTCTCATCCCCCGACATGAAAGTTCTATTTCACAGTCTCTGATTGCCAGAGCCACTGCAGTAGAGTACAGCAGAGAATCGAGATGAGGGACCCAGAGCAGATAGAGGTGGGGCAGGCACATGAAGAAGCCGAGCATGGAAATAATGTAGCATCCTGGAAGAAGTTTAGTCCACCAGGCAGAGGATAATAGCCAAAAGATCAGATTATATCTAACAGGACGAGAAGTGCTTTGTGTCAGGGTCACAGGGCATTCTTCAGGGTCAGCGAATATTTGGAAGTCAAGGTAAATATCAGCATCATTGTAATCCATCTGTAGGAACAGTATCCCAGTCAAAAGCTGGAACTCAGTACAATTCAGCCTTGTTAGAGCAAATCTATGGTAGAGGGAGTAAAGCTGAAGCACATTTTATGGAACCAGAGAAGAGATGCAGAGGCAAGGTTAATGGTGCTAGACACTTAGTGCTGGGATTGCTTCTGAAAGGCCCTTCCTAAAAAATCCTCTTATCTATCCGCTCAGTTGGAGAGTTAGTTGATGCCATAGTTGGGCCCAAGGGAATGAGATTTAGATCAGTCAGCCAAGAGGGAACATTCAAGGGGAGCTCAAACAGTTTGTGGAAAAATGGGATTAAAAGTTAAAAGTAAAAATGTAAACTTTATTTTTCAACATAATCTCCATCAAGGTCAAGACACTTATGTAAACAATGGCAGCAGCCTTTCAGTCCATCTCTAAAGATCTAAGAGTTCTTGGAATTTAACCATGTTAATGCTGTCTTTTTTACATTATTAAAGAAAAATGGATGCCCTTTACAGATTTTTTTAAAAGATTTTTTTAAAAAGAAGTCAGAAGGAGTCAGATCAGGACGATAAGGTATGCCTAATGATTTCCCGTCAAAACTCTCACAAAACTGCCCTTGTTTGATGAGAGGAATAAGCAGGAACATTGTCAGGGTGGAAGAGGACTCTGATGAAGCTTTCCCAGGCGTTTTTCTATGAAAGCTTTGGCTAACTTGCTCAAAACACCATTATAATAAGCTGGTGTTATTGTTCTTTGGCCCTCAAGAAAGTCAACAAGCAAAATGCCCTGAGTATCCCAAAAAACTATTGTCATGACCTTTGCTCTTCACCAACCACTGTTGCTTTGACTGGACCTCTTCCACCTCTAGGTAGCCATTGCTTTGTCTTCAGGATCATACTTGCAAAGCCACATTTCATCTCCTGTTACAGTTTTTTGAAGAAATCCTTCAGGATCATGATCCCATTTGTCTAAAATTTCCATTGAAAGCTTTGCTCTTGTCTGTAGCTGATCTAGGCACAGTGGTTTTGGCACCCATTGGGTGGAAAGTTTGCTCAAGTTTAATTTTTCAGTCAGAATTGTGTTAGCTGAACTACTTGAGATGTCTGTGGTGTTGGCGATTGTTTCTGCTATTAATTATCATCCGTCTTCTCCAGTTAGAGCATGAACAAGATTAGCTTTTTCATTGCAAAGGGATGTGAACAGTCTGACACTGCCAGCTTCCTCTTCAACATCATCTCATCCGTTCTCAAGTTATCCGTTTATAAACTGCTGATTTCTCTGTTTTTAAAAATTACTTGCCATAGTCCTATAGCCCCCTGAGTCTAATCTCATCCTTCTGTTATAGGCTCTCTGTTGGGGACATTGTCCCCATAAACTTTTCGTAAAGCATGAATGATTTTACCGTTCTTCCACCCAAGTTTCACCATACATTTGATCTTTGTTCTTGCTTCAATTGCAGCAGAATCCATGTTGGTCTGATAGTGGCTTCTTTCAAACTGGTTATCTTATCCTTTTAGTGCCTCAAACCACATCCTGGTCAAATATGTCATAACAACTTAGTGTGAGTTTATTTTTGTTCAAAAATTTTGAAATCCGTGCCTACATAGTTTTTTCATAATATGCATTTTCCATGAACTTTTTGAAGACCCCCCCTCACACGTCTAACTGTTCATTGGATCAAGAAGCCCAGGAAAGGAGAGCATGAAATCGCCTCAATAGGGAGCTGAGTAAAAGAGAGAAAGGGAGGATAAAGAGAAGGAGACAGACCAGGGTAGTAAGCCAAGAACTGAGGGAAAAGACACTGCAATGGAAATAGAAGAAACAGAGAAGACAAAATTTGGCTACTTGTCTATTTTTTTCCTATAAGGCTAAAGATTCATTAATTTTAAAAATAGGAGATGACAGCCTATAACAGAGAAGGATGAGATTAGACTGAGGGGGCTTTAGGAATATAGCAAGTAATTTTTTAAAAAGAGAAAAAACAGTTGTACTAACTTCCACTAAAGAATAAAAAAATGAACCAAGTTTCTAACCACTTGTTAGCATAAAATGACATTAAATGAGAAAACATTTTGAACGGTTAAAAGCATGATTCAAATGTAAGGTGGCTTTTGTTGCAGCAGGAGTCATAGGGAAGACTGTTAGGAAGCTGCCCAAATTACAGGAATAAGCTCTACAGCTTCTTTCCGTAGTGTGACTGTTGCTTCTCTTTTCCAGGGTGGTCCAGAAGGTGACCTGGAGCAGATTGACACTTATTTAGAAGCTTTGCTTAAAGAAGATAATCGCCTCCTCCAGAACAATTTAAATAAAGTGACTATAAATACAAGACATAGACTCCCTTTAGAAAAAAAATGAAAAGATTCCTGAAAATTAAGTCAGAGAAGGTATTCCCTTTTAAAAAATGCTGATAAGAAAATTAGAAGATTCTTTTAAAAATTTTTCTTTTTTGTTGTTACTGTAAAGTCTATTCTGTTTAACAATAAGAAATAAGAAATAATTTTTTTCGAATAAGAAAATTGTACACTCTAGAAATGGAGACCAATTTACAATTTATATATCCCCTAATCCTATTGTCTAAATCTTCCTTTTCTTTCAGAAATATTAATAATATTTAGAGTTCTCTAATTTTCTTGTGAGCTACTGAAAAAAATGAAAATGTCACTCAAGCTTAAATTTTGTTATTCCTTAAAATATTGTTATTGTAATTTTGTTATTCCTTAAAAAAATTTAAAGGCAGATGTTTTCAAAATCAATATGCAAAGGACTAGAGACTCACCTCCTCTTGAAGATGTTGAAAAAGAAAGACTTTATGCCCTTTCTCCACTATAGCCAACACTCAGTAAAGCAGAAAGTACAAATCCTCTCAAAACTGAGATATAGCTTATATAATTTTATTATTTTGTCATAGTAAAATAATAAATCTCCTAAGCATAATATGTATACATATTACACATAGGTAAAAATTGTTGTTTTACATTTACATATACATAAAGAAGCATGTTTTTACACTTTTCTTGATAAGTGGTTGGTTTTTGTTCAGAAATGTCTGAAACTTTAGACAAAAATAATAAAACATTTAATATTCATTTGTGAAACTGTATAATTTTAATTTATGTATATGAACATAGCAAAAGCCTGGAACATGGAAATGGAATATGGTAAACTCTTTATTTCATTTTTGCCTTTAGCCACTTAAATACTCTTCTCAAGAGGCATGTTTTTACCAGTTACTTGTAAATCTATCCGCAATCAGTTATCTGTAAAACCATATATATCATGATATAGCTATAGATATGGATGTAATGGCATCCAAAAGATGGGGCTGTTGCTTTTTCCACTCAATATACCTTCAAGATCATTCCATATTGAGACCAATACATGTAATAATACATATGTATCGAGAGATAATGAGATAACCTCTCATTATCTTCAGCTGCTCCTTATTATTTCATTCAATGGAAATACTAAATCTGTTTAACCATTTCCTTATCAATGCATGTTTAGGTTTTTATTGTTCGTTTGGATTTACATATGCACAACAGTGAATATCCTTATAAATTTGTTCATTTCACACAGGTACAATTATGTCTGTCAAATGTCTCAGCAAACGAATTTCTGGATCAAAGGGTATATGCATTTTATTGTGAATAGATATTGCCTAATAGCACTTTGAAAAAATTGTGTTAGTCTACACTCCTACAGCAATGTATGAGTTCCTGTTTCCTCACACCTTCACCTACCTGGTGGATTACAAGATTTTCTTATCTTGCTGATCAAACAGGTGAAAAGTGGTATATCCTTGTAGTTTGAACATACATTTCTTATACTTTGAGTGTGATTGAGCATCTTTTCATATGTTTAAAAGTCATTCAGATTTTTAAATTTGGACTTTGTCAATTTTTCTACTTGGTGGTGGGTATTTTTCTTATTGATTTGTAAGAACTATCTTCACAGTAGGGATATTATCTTTTTTATGTGATATATATTACAGATATTTTCTAACAAACTTTTAAGTTTTGTTTTTATGGTGTTTTGAGTCATCTGGGATTTTTTAAAAGATTATGATTGAATTTCCTTTTGTTTATGGCTTCTATGGTCATATTTAGAGAGGACTCTCCCATGCTAAAATTATAAAATAATTTTGCTTTGTTTTCTTATAGTGATTTATATTGTTAAACCTATGATTCATCTAAAATTTATTTTGGAGTGAGAAGTAAGTTAGAAATCCTTTGTGTGTGTGTGTGTGTGTGTGTGTGTGCATCTCCACATAGCCATAGCTTTGTACCAGAATTATTCATTGATAATCAGTTATTTCCTATGTCTTACCATACCACCTTTACTGCATATTAAATTCTTATTTGTAATTGAGCCTAGTTAAAAAAAGAATCTATTTATTTTTCATTGAGTGCTTCATCTTTTCTCATGCCAGATTCATGTTGTTTTTGGTAGGGCTACTTAATAATTTTATTTTTCAAAATTTTTTGTGTATTTTTTTATGCTTGATTCTCAGAATTACATTTTGTAGCCACCACTACCCCTCAAATTCTATTTATATTTTTTAGATGGGGGTTTGTGGTGATAATACAGATTAATATGGAGAGAACTGATATGTTTTTAATATTAAGTCTTTCTACCCAAGACCAAGATATGCCTTTGCATATCCTCAAGTCTCCATTGGAACCTATACTACCATTTTAAAATTTTCTTCAAATACATCTTGCACATTCCTAGTTATATTTATTGCAGTTAGATTTATTTTTTAGCCTATCATAAATGGAGGCTTTTTCCCATTATCTTATGACTGGCTAATGTTCTATACAGCAAGACTCCTGATTTTTGGACTTCAATACTGTATTCAATATTAGAATTCTTATTTTACAAATAACCTTAAAGTTTTTTTCTGCATCAGCAAATGATCATTATGCAGGTTTTCTTTTTGTTTCTTTTTTCTTTTTCTTTTTTTTTTTTTTTTTGAGACAGAGTTTCACTCCTGTTGCCCAGATTGGAGTACAATGGCACGATCTCCGCTCACTGCAACCTCCGTCTCCCGGGTTCAAGCAATTCTCCTGCCTCAGCCTCCTGAGTAGCTGGGATTACAGGTGCCACACCACCATGCCTGACTAATTGTGTATTTTTAGTAGAGACTGGGTTTTGCCATGTTGGTCAGGCTGGTCTCGAACTCCCGACCTCAGGTGATCCACCTACCTCGGCCTCCCAAAGTGCAGGGATTACAGGTGTGAGCCACTGTACTTGGCTAATTTTCTTTAAAGTACATTTATATGAAGAAACAGTTTCTGGATCTCAGGTCCTTATATTCTTGATCCATCCAAAGTTTTCCTTCCTCAAAGGATTTTCTTGCCTCCTTGAAAACTTTTACTACCTTCCTCTGCCATCGTCTGTACCATTTTTTCTTTAATTTAAAAATTAGTGATTAATAAATGTTAATGGTGATAAGAAGTCAGTGCCTCTGAGCATCCTCTGGCAGACATTTAGAAAGAATCTTAAAGGGGACTTCCCCAAAGAATGCTTTTTGAAAATTCTAGCAGGATATTTCTCTCATTCCAAGCTGAATAATCTCAAGGCTGAGTCCTCACTGTCTCCCCTTTGTCCTTTTTGCTGTCTAAAAAAGAATATCATTCACTCTAATGGTTTCAGGTAATTCTTTCAAATTGGTATGATAAGTTTCACATTCTATGACCTTATTTTCACCTTTTTTTTTTTTTTTTTTAGACAGAGTCTCACTGTCACCCAGGCTGGAGTGCAATGGCACAATCTCAGCTCACTTGCATCTTCTGCCTCCAGGGTTCAAATGATTCTCTTGCCTCAGTCTCCTGAGTAGCTGGGATTACAGGCATGCGCCACCATGCCCGGCTAATTTTTGTATTTTTAGTAGAAATGGGATTTCACCAGGTTGCCCAAGCTGGTCTTGAACTCCTGACCTCAAGGGATCCACCTACCTTGGCCTCCCAAAGTGCTGAGATCACAGGCATGAGCCACTGTGCCCAGCCCTATTATTTAATTGTGACATCAAAATGTCCCATTGAGAGTCTACATTGATATGTTTGAAACAAAATTAACCATATTCACCATAACCACCACCACTTCTGGTCAACGCAATTCATTTAGGCCCCGATGGCTCCTTCTTAGGAATCAAGGATTTTATAATAAACAGGTAGTCAGGACTAAGGAATAGGGACAAAGACAGAAACCAGATGTATGAACTGGGCCAAAATGGAAATAAAAGAAAGAATTGAGTGAGGTTAGAAAAGGAGAACTGTAGACCAGGCACTGTGACTCACACCTGTAATTCCAGCACTTTGGGAGGTCAAGGTGGATCACAAGGTCAGAAGATCGAGATCATCCTAGCTAACACGGTGAAACCCCATCTCTACTAAAAATACAAAAAATTAGCCTGGCGTGGTGGCAGGCGCCTGTAGTCCCAGCTACTCAGGAGGCTGAGGAAGGAGAATGGCATGAACCTGGGAGGCGGAGCTTGCAGTGAGCTGAGATCGCGCCACTGTACTCCAGCCTGAGCGACACAGCAAGACTCCATCTCAAAAAAAACCACCACCACCAACAACAACAACAACAAAAAAGGAACTATAATTCAGGAGTAACAGAATTATATTCCACCTGGGGTTATCTGGTTCTAAGTATGGTTGGTAGCAAAATGGGTTGAGGACCACACAAAGCATTCATTTCCACTACTGGACCTTGGATACAGTTCTTAGGTCCATTGACCCTGTTCTTAAATTCATTGGCAAATGGGGCTTGGTTAGGACAAGATTAGCCAGATTAGAAAACTGGAGTGAGATAAAGCTCGCAGGCCAATGGCATGTGTAGATACTTGAGAGACCAGAAACAGGTAAGAACAGAGGGTAGGGGAGAGAAGGGACGACCAACACCAGAAGACACAGCCCAATATGTTCCTTTATCTGACTGCTACATCTAAAGTTCTTCTTACTACTATTTGATTCTCTCTACCTATTTTTCTCTCTTATACATAGACTTCTTTTTAATAATACTCAATGTATGATTTTTTCATGTAAAAATGTTATCTAAATTTATCTTCACAATACTCAGGTATGAAAAGGCAGATACTTTTATTCCTATTTCACAGATGAGGAAACAGACAAGAATGTGAGTAATGTTTCAATGTAGTTAATAAGTGGTAGAACAAAGCACAGAATCTAGGCTCCCTGATTGCACCTCAAAGTTCCTGCCATTAGACCCACTGTACCACTCCATAATATAGGCAAAATTGATGGCTAACAATATAACAAGGGTCACCCTCTCTAAAATATTGCCTCTTCCCTTCCCAAAAAACTATGTCTCTGCATGACTGTAAGCATGTTAGTTACCAACTGCCAAGTGACCTTGGTTTTAAAACTGGGCAGATGAGTTAATCTCACTGGCTTTCTATTCTTATTTAGCTTGTTGCTGTAAGAGGTTTAGAGTAGCTTTCTGAGGGCATATGTTAGCCTTCAGTTTTAGTGAGGAGTAAGGGACTAAATCCAGCGAAAACTTATGTGAAAACAACCTGAGGAAAAGCTGTAGACTGTGAGTCAAGATGGGGAATGGCAAATCTATAGCTGGTGATCAGAGAGCAGTTCCTACACAAGGGACCCATGTGTGGTACAGAACATTTATGACGGAATATCCATCCGGCCTGCAAACACTACATGAATTTAAGACACTTTTGGGTCTGCAAGGTCTGAATCAGAAGGCCAATAAACATGTTGATCAAGTTTATAATACCTTTGACACGAACAAGGTAAGGTCTTTTACTTTTCATTTCATTGGAAAATGCTATGGTTCTGCTCTCTTTCCTTTTTTTCCCTATAAAATAGCCTTAAGTAAAATGTGTGCATCCCACTGAATAGAGAGGTCTTCAGACAACTCACAGCTTGTAGGTAAGTGAGTCATTAAACACTTTTAGTACTGACGGCATGAAAATAATTGGGAACTAGCCTCTCCCACCCTAGGAAGTGTTCTGCATGTAGGGGGTTATTTTAAAACCAAATTAAATCTCGGCATGGAACTCTAATGCTATCATTTAAATAAATCTAATAAGTACAGATTGATTTACAAAGACTGTTTTCGAAGTATTTAATGCATTGGTGACATTTTATAGAAAAGCGAATTACAGGACTCTGCTTTTAAAAGTGATTGCATCTAGATTGGCAGATATAATCAATACAAATTAGCCAACATGTTGTCTGTACTCAAAAGTTAGAATGCTTCATATTACTTTTTTCCCCATAGTTGACCAATTTAGTTTGGGGAAAATGGAAACTTAACAGTTTTAAATTCAGACAAATTTTTATTTCTAAAGATGGTTACTCAACTATTATCTTGAATTTACTCATTTCTGAGGAGCCATAGTGCATTTAATTTCATTTCTTGAAAAAATAGAGAAAAGAAAAGAAGATATGGAATTGGAAAAAAAAAAAAAAAAAGAGAGAGACAAAAAAGCAACAACCTGAAATATCAGGCTCAGGTTCTGCCTGCTTTTACTTGTTTATTTTGGTTATTTTACTGTGGATTTGTATATTTCAAAATGTGTAGATGTTGATTCGAATAAAAAGGAACAGAGAAAATACTAATAGAAAAGAAATGACTTTAGAAGGCCATCCAATTGATAATAGAAGAGAAAAAAGGGGAAGTAAATTGAATAAAATTTTTAAAAAACTGGTTGTTCGATAGGATGTTTAGAATTTAGCACAATCCTTTAAACCAAGAAGCAGGTGACTTAAAAGGAGATATCAGGCAGGAACTTGGGAAAATTAAACCTGTGCAAAATTAACAGCTATTTTAATCCTTGTAGCAATGTCAGGAACAGATTTCTTTAGGACATTATGGTATGGTCTTTTGTGCTTTGTTACCAAACATAGTTAAGCACTGCCTGTTTAGCATGACAGTGCTTTCCTCCTCATAAATTTTACTTAGTGTCGATGCAAGCAAAAGGCAATCTTCAAGGAGCTGACAAATCAATGGGAAAAAGTGGCAGATTCCGCTTTTGTTATTAATCCTGAAATGTGTTCCAGATACTATAAGCATGCTGCCATGTTGTCTTTATTTGCCTCTGCCTGTGTATGTGTCTCTCAGCTCTCAATCTCACTTCTCTCTTTCTTTCTCTCTGTCATTCTCTGTGCTTCACTCTTTGTATGGCTGCTATAAGCAGCCCAATATCAAGATGAAAGTCTGTTGCTCTAGACAGCAGCTTCTTAGGCTCTGAGTACTCCTGAGAGGTTAGAAAATGAGCTATCATAGAGTTTTACTCCAAAGGCATTGATGTCATATCCCATGCCAGCAGTTTGGTTGCCAGCCCAGTATTTGTGAACATTTTACATGTCAGGGGTTCACATGCAAGAACAGGAACATGCGGAAAGGAGTGCTGGGTGGAAGCAAGGATCTGCTGCCAGATGAAGCAAACTGGCAAGGAAGCAGGGGCAATGTCCAGACAGGTGTGTGTGTCCTCAGTGTGAGAGCCCTCTCAGTGTCCACCACAGGAATGGCCTGACCCATCCCGGGAGCTTAATTTAGATGGCTTGGAAGTTCTGCTGCTATTCCTCAAAGACATTTTATGTTTGCTTAGGAAGGAAGTGAGCCGAAGCAGTAATGACAAATGCCACAAAAGGTGTGGGGAATCTCAACATAAAATCAGGTGGTAAAATGACAAGAGTAAGGATTGTTCATTATCAAGTGATACTAAGAAATGATGTGCCATTATGCACAGAAAAAGTCACATATTAGATGAATTGATAAAACTAGCATCTGTCCAGAATCCCCAAAGATTTACTGTTCCTATGCAACTTCTCTGCAGTTTTCTTTTTTTCTTTGTGATTTTATAAGTTTGACTTTATTTTTAAAATTTTATTTTTAAAATGAATTTTGTGTATGTCTAAGGTATACAACATGATGTTATGGGATACATATGCATAGGAAAAAATGTTACTGTACTGAAGCAAATTAACATATCCATCATCTCACAGAGTTACCCATTTTTTTTTGGTCTTTGTGGCAAGAGCAGTAAAATCTACTCATTTAGCATGAGTTTCATATAAGTACAATTTTGTTACTGTAGTCCTCGTGGTGTGTAATGAATCTCCAGACTGGTTCCTCCTACATATCTGCTACTTTTATCCTCTGACCTACATCTCCCCATTTCCTCTTCTCCCACCCCACTCCTTGTAACCACTCTATTTGATTTTTTTTAGATTCCACATGTAAATGAGATCATGCAATATTTTTCTTTTTCTTTTATGTGCTATAGATGGAAATTATTTAAAAATGCATGTCATACTTTTCTACCTCCTCAAAGTGCTGGTAAAGCACTTTCTTGATATATCAGGGTCATTATTATGAACAGCAGTTGTTACATTCTGTGCAATACCGTGGGACACCCATTCCCATTGAAGTTTCTGGAGCTGTTTCCTAATGTTAAAAACCCTGAAAATTTGTGCTTTTATCATTGTGTTTGCTTTTTCTTGTTGTTCTGTCTTTTCTCCTCCTGTCAAACTCACATTTCACAGCTTTCTTATTGTTATAATATTCATGAGCTTTTGATTTTTAATGTGCTGTTTCTAACCTGGCTTTGGATTGTATTCAAGCTAAGCAACCCTATTAGGATAGTGCTTAAAATAAAAGTAAATACATTCTGAGATTTAGAGCATAAAATTTATAATAATATTTTTTAGCTAATCACACAGCATGGTGGGTTTCTCCTTGGCATTCAATAACAATAACACTTTCTGAGTTCAAGGATGTGGGGAAAAGAGAGACCTTACACACTGTTGGTGGGAATGTAAACTAGTACAGCTATTATGGAAAACAGTATGCAGGTTCCTCACAAAATTAAAAATAGAACTACCATAGGAACCAGAAATCTCACTTCTGGGTATATATCCAAAGGAAATGAAATCAATACGTTGAAAGGTTATCTGCACTCCCATGTTTGTTGCAGCACTATTCACAACCGGCAAAATATGGCATCAACCCAAGTATTATCTATCAGCAAATGGATGGATTAAGAAACTGTGCTGTGTATATGCAATGGAATACAATTCAGCCTTAAAAAACAAGGAAATCCTGTCATTTCCACAACATAGATGAACCTGGAGGACATTATGCTTGGTGAAATAAGCCAGACACAGAAAGACAAGTACGGCGTAATCAACCTCACTGATAACGTGAAGCCTAAGAAATTCAAGCTCGTAGAAGCAAAGAGTAGAATGGCTGTTGCCAAGGACTGGGGTTGATGGGGCAAAGGAGTAATAGGGAGATGTTTGTCAAAGGGTAGAAAATTTTAGTTATGCAGGATGAGTAAGTTCTGGGCATCTTGTACAGCATGGTGACTACAGTTAATAAAATATTTCATACTTGAAAATTGCTAAGAAAATCTTAGATGTTCTCACCACAAAAAAGATAAGTATGTGATAAGGTGATGGATATGGTAATTAGCTTCATTTAATCATTTCACATTGTATACACATATAAAAATAACATATTGTATACCATAAATATATATAATTTTTGTCAACTATTCTTTAATAAAGCTGGAAAACAAAACCCACTTTTTGAGTGGTTATGATGTGCCTGACACTGTTCTAGGTGCACTGAATAGATGAACACATTCAACCATCACAATGGTAATGGAACCTATTTTATAGTAATGTCCATGGCCTTGGCACCTCAGACCTTTGGGTCTTTAGAATTCAAATTATGCTTGCCCTGAGTCCATGCTGCCTGGGCTTAGACTACTGCCAATGATTGAGTGCAATAAAAATACTAAGGCTGGGTTATTCGTAACAGACAGGAGAGTCCTCTGTCTACAGGCTTTGGCTCAGGGATTCCCTGGCAGCTTTGCTGGACCTTGGGTTGCAGGAATGCTTAGGACACTTCTACCAACCTTCCCTCCCTCTCTTCTTCACCTGGATCAGATTAACATCATGGTCTGACAGCTGACTCAGCTGTTACAGACTCCCTCCCTATTTCCTTCCACACATGCATTTCTCCAAGTAAAATACTTAAATTGAGTTGAATAGGTCTACTATCCTATTAATAAGACCTATTAAAGAGAGGCCAGAGAAAATAGAAGATTATGACAAAAGAAATCAGAAAAATGGCCACTGCGGTGGCTCATGCCTGTAATCCCAGCACTTTGGGAGGTCGAGGCAGGCAAATCACTTGAGGTCAGGAGTTCAAGACCAGCCTGGCCAACATGATGAAACCCCATCTCTATTAAAAACACAAAAATTAGCTGGGTGTGGTTGGGTGCACCTGTAATCCCAGCTGCTTGGGAGGGTGAGGCAGGAGAATTGCTTGAACCTGGGAGGTGGAGGTCACAGTGAGTAGAGATTGCACCCTTGTACTCCAGCCTGGGTGACAGAGTGAGACTCTGTCTCAGGAAAAAATTTTAAAAAAAAAGGAAAAACCAGAAAAATTTCCCAGATCTATTAGACACAACTTTCACAAGGCCCAGCACAATGTGCAGAAAGACATCAACATACAGCATGTTCTGAGAAATTTTATAAGAAGGGTAAAGAGAAAATCCTAAAGTCTTCAAGAAAGGAAAGAAAACAGAAATAGAAACCAAAATAGCATTGAGTTTCTTAACACCAACACCAGAAGCTAAAAGTGGAAAAAAAAAAACCTTCCAAAATTCTGAGAGGAAATTACCGAGCCAAATCAAACATGAAGAGAGAATAAAGACATGCAAAGACTAGAAAATTTATTTCACACTTACTTTTTTTTAAGGAAGCTCTGGAGTAGGTGCTCCATCAAAAATGAGGGTTTATTTATCTGTTCTCAGTGCTATAAAGATCTGAGAGTGGGTAATTTATAAAGAAAAGAGGTTTAATTGGCTTACAGTTCTGCAGGCTGCACAAGAGACATGGCTGGGGAGGCCTCAGGAAACTTACAATCATGATAGAAGGGTGAAGCACGTCTTTACATGGTGGCAGGAGAGAGAGGGTGGAGGGGAAAGTGCTACACACTTTTAAACAACCAGATCTCGTGAGAATTCACTCACTATTGCGAGAACAGCAAGGGGAAAACTGCCCCATGATCCAATCACCTCCCACCAGGTCCCTCCCACAACATTGTAATTGAAGATTACAATTAAACATGAGATTTGGGTGGGGACACAGAGCCAAACCATATCAGAGGACATATATCAACAAACAAGGAAAGAGGAATCCAATGTAGGAAATCAGGTAAGGGCAGTCTCAGGATCATAGAACAGGAAAGTCCAGATCAACAGCTATATGCCGAAAACCCATTCAGCTGCTAATCCCAATTGAGAAGGAAAAAGGGGGACCCTGGGAGGAAGACCTTAAAAAATGACATTGATGAATCAGCTACTATGTTTGTGGATTTCATAAGCAATATTAAATTGTTAATAGATATTTAACAAATCTGGTGCTGCATTTGACTAAAAATAACAAGGCTAAGTACAAGAAAAACTACCAAAATTTAAAATGAAATACCTTAAACATGTTTATTGTGAAAATTTTCCACATACAAAAGTAGAATAGCTCTCATAGACCCATCACTCAGCTTTAGCAATTATAAAAATTTTGCCATTTTTGTTTCATTTGTCCTCCTACATGTTTTCTGTTTTTTTAAAAAGAAAAAATATTCCAACATTATGTAATCTGTCCTAAAAATATTTATTATTCATCTATACCAATAAGGACATTTTTAAAACATAAGTACTATGCCATTAGCATACCTAAAAATAACAGTAATTCTATCTTAAACTTTAAATTGACAAATAATGGTATATATTTATGGGGTATATGCTATAGTATGATATACGGTTGACCCTTGAACAACACAGGTTTGAACTGTAAGGGTCCACTTACAGATTTTCTTCCTTCTCTGTCACCCCTGAGACGGCAAAACCAACCCTTCCTCTTCCTCCTCCTCAGCCTACTCAAACGTGAGGATATCCTGATGAGGATGAAAACCTTTATCATGTTCCACTTCTACTTAAAGAAGAGTAAATGTATTTTCCTTATTATTTTCTTCATAACATTTTATTTTCTCTAGCTTTATTGTAAGAATACATTATACAGTACACATAACATAGAAACTAAGTGTTAATCAACTGTTTCTGTTAGAGGTAAGGCTTCCAAGCAATAGCAGGCTATTAGTAGTTAATACATTGTGAAATGATTAACTCAAGCTAATTAAAATATCCAGCATCTCACATACTTATCATTTCTTTGTGGTGAGAACACTTAAAATCTACTCTTTCAGTGATTTTGAAATACACATTATTATTAACTAATAATTGCTAATACCATCTACTACCCAGTCTATGGACAAACTTTCCTGATTATTTCAATCATACACTTTTTTTTTTAGATTCTTGATTTGAGCTAGGATCCAAACAAGGTGCTCATGTTGCAATTGTGATTATGACTCTCAAGTCTTCATTTTTTTTCTACAATAATTCTCTAATCATCTCCTTCCCTTTTCAAGCCGATGATTTGTTAGGGAAAGTGAGTCATTGGTTCTGTAGAAGATCCCGCATTCTAAATGTATCTGATTGTCCTCTTGTTGTGTCATCTAACTTGCTTTTGGTTCTTCATATTACCTATAAACTAGTATTTAGCTGTAGAAACTTAAATTCAGGTTTGTTTGGAAAGAATACTTCACAGGCACATAATTATTGGTTGTCTTTAGTGAATTGTCTGCTAGGTTCAGGTGATGTCAGGCTGATTACAATGAGGCAATTACTAACTCCATGTAAAACAAGGAAGTCAATAATTTTGGTATGCCACAGCTATGCAGAGAACAAAATGTACCATAGCCTGGGCACGGTGGCTCACGCCTGTAATCCCAACACTCTTGAAAGGCCAAGAAGGCTTGAGTGCAGGAGTTCGAGACCAGCATGGCCAACATAGCACAACCTTGTCTCTAAAAAAATACAAAAAAATGTAGCTGGGCACACTGGCTCACACCTATAGTCTCAGATACTCAGGAGGCTGAGGTGGGAGGATCGCTTGAGTCCAGAGGGGTTGAGGCTGTGGTGAGCAGTGATTGCACCACTGCACTCTAGCCTGGGTGATAGAGACCCTGTTTCAAAAAACAAATTACCACAATCATTAAAATGAAACTCTGACTTTTAGATTAACTACAATTAAGGGAATCTGGTGGGAGAACAATAGTGTGCTGGTGAATGCTTCGTTAGCTCGGAGGGTTCAAGGGCAGGTAACTCTGGTGACATTTGCTGATTTCCATAGAGTAAATACTCACGCGGTGGCCAATTTTCAAGCTAATGACTGTTTAATACTTGGCTTATACAATTTAACAATCAGCTCACTCTGGCAGATGAAATACGCTCCAGCACATCATTGGGTTATATGAGGGTCATAAAATTAAATACTTCTCTTTTAGTATAACAGGAAGCTAATGTCTAAAATTAATAAATCAAGATATAAGAATAAGCATCTTAATTACAAACATTGAGTAAAGACTAGGAAAAACCCCACAAGTTCAGTGTTTTTAATTATAAGCCTTTTAGTTGTATTTCATTTTAAATATGTACATGTTCTATGTACATGCTTAAAAACAAGAATCTTTAAAAATTTAAAGATAGCACAGAAGACAGCAAATCTGAGTAGGTGAGGGCAGTGATGGAAACTGCTCCTCTCAAAATTAAAGACTTGGCAACACAAGTTCCTTAGTTTCTACAACTGGGAATCGTCCATTCCATTATGAAAATTCTACTGACTTGAAAGCCGATGTCCTAGACTGGTGCAAACGTGTCAAAACATAAAGTCTCCATGATGAGTCCAAAATGAAAGTATGTGGCTCCGTGGTCAGTGTTACACCTAAATCAGGTGAGATGATGGGACTTGAAGTTAGGTGGGCTCCAAAGACCAGCCACAGCAACCACCACTGCCAACGCAAAACCTGTTGACAGCCTGGTGAGCCTTTGAGGGCCAGGTGCGGGACAGCACAGATACAACAGAAACTGTAGATTTTTGTTGCTGGCCATTGGTTCCTTATAGGCAGTGAAAGTGGTGCAGGGCCTGCACTATTCTCACCTAAGCATCTATAGGCTTCATCTGGAGATTGATACCAAGCACCCAGTTCTCGGGAAAGCACTTGCTGTTCTGGGAATGCACCTGCACTCTGGCTCTGCTCCTAGGGAGTGCACAAAGTGGAACTTGCTTCTGCTCTGCTGACATCCATGCAGAGGCTGAGGATGAAGGAGCACCTGGCCCTGCCACTCATCCTGCACTCTGCACTTCAGGCGTGCTGCCTTCTTTCTCACCCTCCGTTTACTCCTCTCCAAGTCTCCTTTCTCTTTTGAAGGGCAAGTGGTGCATCAATTCATCCTCATGAAACAACAGTACAGAAATATGAAGAATAAGAGGATTATTGGCCCGCTGAAATCCCACATTTCCCCAGAACGGGCACCTATTATAGCATGATGGCAGACAGGAGACAGCAAACATATTTACCGAGTGATTACATAAAATGATAGGGAGATGTGCTGAACCCCTGTTAACCTTCATAAGGAAGGCACCAGGTTAAAGAGGCCAAACAAGCTGCCCAGAGCCAGCAAATGAGACATGGGGTTCCATGAGGGTCTTGTATACAAGAGAGAGAGCCCAGTGGCAGGGGCTGGACAACATGACTACATGGCCCAGTGGTGGCAGGCTGGTTAGGAAAACTGCAGTCGCTTCCCAACAGCATGCGGTTGCTATAATGTTTTCAGTTCAGATCCTCCCCTTAATGACCTCCACCTGGCAACCTTCATTTAACCTAAAACTCCTGGCCTCAATCACCTGTGACCCATGTTCCACAGGACGGGACAGGGGCTTAGATGTTCCTCATAGACAAGAAACAAATCTCCGGGTTGGCCACTCCCGATTCTCTAGCTTAGAATACATTCAGGTGCATCTGCCAGACAGGGGTATCCTCACGTTTCTCTGAAATTATTCCTACCAGGTGTGTTTACCCTGCAGGAAACAACTGAAGTAGCCTCAGTTCTACATATGCACTTCTTTCCTTTCCATTCCTCTCTTTCCCTCCTTTTTTCCCCCCATATGTATTCCAAAGGAGGCCACCATATCTTCCAAACTGTAAGTTAGTGCTTAATTGGAGTAATTATCTCAAGAAGAAGTTTAAAATATATTTATTTTCTTTACATGTTTATTTTTTATTTGGATTTCTTGTTTTGTCCACAGAATTTATATGCTTATTTTAAATTTGGTTTATCATTATTTAATTAAAAATTTTTTTCCATAAGTTATTGGGGTACAGGTGGAGTGACCTGGATGAGATTGGAGACTATTATTCTGAGGGAAGTAATCAGGAATGGAAAACTAAACATCGTATGTTCTCAGTAATATGTGGGAGCTAAGCTATGAGGACGCAAAGACATAAGAATCATACAATGGACTTTGGGGACACGTGGGGAAAAGTGAGAGGGGGGCGAGGGATGAAAGACTTAAATGCATTTCTTATTTGTGTATCTGCTAAGAATTTCAGCTTCTGTACTCAGGCATTCAAGAAATGTTACTTTAGTTTTCTACTAAATTTATATTTTGAGTCCTCCTTTACGAAGGAGGGCTCTCCCGCCACTCTCCAGGATTGCATGTAAACCCCAAATGTGCATCCAAACCTCAAGGTGTTGGGGGAGAATCTGTCTACACCAGTATTAGTGGAGATAGTCCCCCTCTGTATCTCCTGATTCATGCAGAGGGCTGTTGTTTCTTTTTTTTTTTTTTGAGACGGAGTCTCGCTCTGCCGCCCAGGCTGGAGTGCAGTGGCCGGATCTCTGCTCACTGCAAGCTCCGCCTCCCGGGTTCCCGCCATTCTCCTGCCTCAGCCTCCCGAGTAGCTGGGACTACAGGCGCCCGCCACCGCGCCCGGCTAGTTTTTTGTATTTTTTAGTAGAGACGGGGTTTCACCATGTTAGCCAGGATGGTCTCGATCTCCTGACCTCGTGATCCGCCCGTCTCGGCCTCCCAAAGTGCTGGGATTACAGGCTTGAGCCACCGCGCCCGGCCAGGGCTGTTGTTTCTTCACAGCTATGCCTCCTAAGTCAGATTCTCTCTTAGCTACTTTATACTCCAAGGCTTCTTAGTCTGGGTCAGGCTTCTCTGGCCAAATACACCTACAGCCTTTTCTCCCCATCTACGCTAGGTGCAGGGGAACTTCGTGTATGTCTACCCAGGAGGTGAATCACAGGTGCTTCTGCTCTTACAACTGCCAAACGTGGTGTTTCTATTATCTGTCATCCAACCATTCTTGGCTCTCACATATCAGTGCCTCCCTCCCCCTCAATATCTGGCAACTCTCTCTTCCTTCCTTTATTCCACACCCTCCCAGCCTATGGAATCTTTATGTAGTCTGGGAGTAGACTGGAGAAACTAGAAAAACTGTGCCTAATTATACATCCTTCTAAATCTTTTGTTTATGGCATAAACTTTATGCTCTGAATCCTGAATGGCTTCAACCATTGAAACTTGAGAGCTAAGAATGAACTCTTGATTCCTGCTTAATTTTCTGCTACAGTGACCTATCTCTTAGGCAATGAATGTCTTTATGAATGTGGGGAGAGCTGGATGACAGGAGGGATTACCAGGAGCAAACTCACATAGTTAACATTCTGTGTTATTATCTCACTGCACTTGCAAATATTTACTAAGCACTTGGAGGCATGGAGGAGGGAAGGATGCCACAAAGATGGATAAGAATTGGTCTCTGTCCTAAATTGACTTTACAATCTAGTGGGGAAGACAGGCACATCCTCAAAAAATAAAAAGAAGTAAATAAAGAATCAAAGTTTGAGAGGGGGAAAAACATTGTACTAACTCTGTGGTTTCAAGGTTCCAAATGGACCCGTGGTGTTGAGGGCTGCTTTTAAACCTGGTAATGTGGTCAAGGGTCCCCTAGGGAAATTCTTCAATCCCATCCCAGCAGGGCAGATAAGAATAGAAAAATTACATTCCAATATTAGGGTTGTGTGGGGCTAGGGGTGTGTAAATAGGTAGAAAACATGATTTTCTGTTCCCTCAAAGAATTTATAACCTAGTTGAGGAAATAAGTTATATCGAGATTATATAACCAAAGAATAAAACAAGATAGTATAAGCAGGACTGACTGTGCGATCCAAGGCTCATTTACTGGGATCAGAAGATGTGGCAGAGGTTGAGCGATGGACTTAGTTAGGAAAGGCTTTCTGGAGAAGTTGAGGCATTTGGGGATCTTGAAAGAAGTGAAAAACTGTGATTATTACTAATAAAGGCTAACACTCAACACTTCTGTGCCAGTCACTCTTTTATGCATTTTATGTTTATTATAGAATCCTTACAACAATATTATAGAGTAGATACCATTTTTCTCATCTGCGTTTACACATGAGGAACCTGAGGCACAGAGAAGTTAAGTAACTTGCCAGAAACTACACCTCAGGATTAGAATGCTGACTGCACCCTTGAATTGGTGTGTTATTCCATTAACAAAGGAGTTGAGAATTGCAATGAAGAAAACAGCTCTAATTAGAATAGGAGGGAAGAGGGAGACGGCATGTGGGGGCCTAGTTGAGGCAGAGGGTTACGGCTACAGCATAACTGGCCACAGACTCGAGGTGTCTCATCTAGAACTTTTGCTCCATGTGGGTAACCAGACAGTAGTCAGGACTACACTTACATCCTAGCTGGGAAATGAGGCACTGAGAGCACTGAGATGCCTGGAGAGTCTCAGAGCAGAAGGTCAGTCTTTGAGATACCTCTAGCTTCTGGTCCATTGTTCTGGTTGCTGTAATAGGTGTGAAGGTAAATAAATGGCCCTCAGGACCACACCTAGGCATCTGGGTTTTATCCAAATAGAGTGTCATTATTACCCTTAAACTAGGCCCAAACTCCTCTAAGAATACTCACTTGTCAGATGCAGGAAGGCAGGGATGAGCCCATTTCCAAAGGGCAAAATTGGACTAATAGAAGTCTGATTTTTGGTGGCAGGGGAATGAAATGGAGGAGGAAAACAGGGGTCTAAAAGACTTGTCAAAAGTCTTTGCCTCTTTGGGGACTCCAAAGATCTTACAGAGGGAGGTAAAATGGTTTCTCTACATGTATGGGTTTGGAACTCAAACCACCAATGGAGTGCCAGTTTAAGCCAGAAGAACAGTTATCAGCACTAGGTCCATGTAAACTCCAGAATAAAACAAAACACCCAGAAAATCCTTAGGTTGTTATTTTCAGTTAGCAGCTTCGGACAAAGCCTGGGCATCAGGAGTGAGGGGATGATGAGTGAATTCTTACAAACAGGGCAGAGGTCTATCCTGGACGGGAAGAGGAATGAGAAGCAGCGGGGCTGTGGGATTTGAATAATGATTATTACAGTGGATGTGGTGAAGGTTTACCTACAAATCTATTCATAAACCACATCTTAGCTTTAATGTAGCAGAAGTCCTTGCTGTGTTTTTTGTTTTGTTTTGTTTTGTTTTTTCATTGAGCCCCTTAGGGAATGTCTTTATGATATAAATCACAGCCCAACAACAGGACGGTGGAGGCAGCACCTTGGGAAGAATCAGAATGTCTGGCCTCCTGTCCCCGCTCTGACCCTTACCTGGGGTATGTAATCTTGGACAAGACCATTAACCTCTCCGTGTCTCAAATCATTCATTTCCAAAACTGGGACAACAAGACCTATGCTGCCTGCATTATCATTGAGCTCATGTGAAATAATGCAGTTGAAAGAACTTTGAAAAAATGTGCAATCTAGTCCACAAATGAACAGAATGTTTATCTGTAAAATGCAGATAACTCTGACCTGAGCCCCCACAGGTTTGGTAACAGGGCAGATTTAACAGTACTTCTTATCAAGCTTGTATTTCCAAACGAAAGGTGTTTCTACAGTTGCAGGAGTTGCTTTCCTGCCATTTCTTGTTTTTAATTTTTCTTAATGCTTTGGACATTTATTCGTGCTGTTCTGGGCAACATTTGCCCCTTGCAATGGCTGCCAATCATGGAATGAAATTCATTAAATAAGAATCATCTTAGTATTTTGACTGTCATCTTACTCTAACCCAGGACTCATGCTTGGGAGCCCCAGGTCTACTTGAAATTCAGAAGTGACCTTTGGTTATCCCTGGCTTCTTTGTGTAGGAGCCCTTAAAAATTGGAGCAGGCAACATGCCTTTTAACTTGTGTCATAATCACTGCTGTTCATTAACCCGTGGCTACCCTGCAACCCTATAACACTGTACTGGGTTTTCTGGCCCACAAAGTGACCACAATTAACTGTTGATATTCATAAGATACGTTTACTGGAAACAAATGATCTTATATTACATTGTAAATCATTAAGTTGCAATCTCTTAAGGGTTAAGAGCAAGAGTTCAGAGCTACTGGCATGGAAGCTCTCAGGAAGCATTTGTTGTGATAATAAAATACGTCATATTTGCTCGGCACTTCGTAATTTGCAAAGAATTTTCATATATACTATCAAACACGACATTTTGGTTAAGCTTCTCACAGAATTTTACCTGTTAAAGACACCAGCTTTACCCGCTGACATACATTTAAATGTAAGCTGTTGTAATTCATGTATTTTAACAAAATCTATTGAAATCGTGGTTCTTAATTCTGGCTATATATGAGAAGCACCTAGAGACATTATTAAAAATACCAGTGACTGTGTTGCTAACTCAGAACAACTAAATCAAAACAATGTTTTGTTTTTTAAGCTGCCCGATGATTGCAATGTGTAGCCACACATGAGGATCACTGCTATCCAAGAAAGATTGCAGTCTAAGTGGCAGAAAACTAAGTGGCAGAAAACTAAGGGGCTGTCTATATGTGTGCCATGGGTACATAAAGAAAGGGGATTCTAAGTCCAAAACTACTAATTCAGAAGCATTTCTTCTGACTTTTAGTTTAGCAGTGGCTCACACCTGTAATCCCAGCACTTTGGGAGGCTGAGGCTGGTGGATCACCTGAGGTCAGGAGTTTGAGATCAACCTGGCCAACATGGTGAAACCCTGTCTCTACTAAAAATACAAAAATGAGCCAGGCATGGTGGTGGGCATCTGTAATCCCAGTGACTCAGGTGGCTGAGGCAGGAGAATCACTTGAACCCGGGAGGCAGAGGTTGCAGTGAGATCGTCACTGCACTCCCACCTGGGCAACAGAGCAAGACTCTGTCTCAAAAAAAAAAAAAAAAAAAAAAGCCTTGAAGCAAGTAGTATATTAATAGTTATATCCATCCCACCATCGAATTCTGCCATTTTCTACATCCTCAACTCACCTCTTCTATTCATTAAGGAGCAAGGATCCAGGCTGTTACAAGGGAAAGGAAACACTTGTAGGAGACAGGCCGATTGAGTAAGGGTAAAGCTGGGTTTGACTTTATCTGTTGCACTATCAGTTTAGGAAGACAGATGCTTACAAGAGGAAGCCCATAATGCCTACCTGAGGAAGTTCGTTGCAAAAGGATACTGTGACTATAGTCCTAGGTCTGCAGTGATTAACTATAGCATTCAGAAGTGGTCAAACTTGGACAATTGTCTTCCTTCTTCAAACCCACATGAGATGACTTCTGATTCACAGTGGACCTGCTAAGGTGGCTGCATTCTAGGGGCTGATGGTTAGGGTTTTCTGATATCCAGAAAACCTACTAATAATCAGGAGCTCGTTTGGTAAATATTATGAGAAGTCATTTGTCTCAGAACCCCTTGCATTATTACAGTCATGGTCAAGTCAAGAACAACAGTGTCTGATCTCAGATCTGCATAAAGATCACATTAGGTAACCAATTACCAAGCCAGCAGTGTATTTCTGATCTCACAGAGGCAAGCCTCTCATCAGGACATTCCAGCAGTTCCATGTTTCATAGAGACTGTGTTTGCTGTTAATATTAGTGGTATCTGTGGGTGAAAATAGGCTAGGTCATAAATCCTGTACACAACATTTCCCTTATGGATTTTTAAAATTCACAAATGGTATTAACATATATTTAACATGACAGGACCTTATATTGCCTATTTTTAAAGTTCGTAAAATGTAAATTAAATACCACTGACAATTATTGATCAATTGTGAAGCGTGCTTATGCTCGCCATCTGGGTTTCCTTACTTCTGACCATCTGAGTAACCATTTTCAGACAGACATTTCAATTCATATGTTGCTACCAATTCACCACAGCTGGTAAAATGTCATTGAAAAGTGTCATATGTTAAAGAAAGCATGCAAATGTCTTCAGGTTATGGGGTTGTGAAAATTCATGAATTTTTCACAGATAGCGATACTATGAAAAATAACTGAAAGTTAATGCTGTGTGAGGAATCAGTTTTGATCTAAGTCTATAGTTTGGTGAATCTTTGTTGGAGCTGGATTGTTTTCCTAAATTAGAGGGTACATAGAATAAATGGGTTCATCCCTAGTTGCTGTAATAACAGTAATTTCTATTTCTGTGGGGTTTTTTTTTTTGTTTTTTTTTGTTGTTGTTTTTTTTTTTTTTAGACAGAGTCTCGCTCTACCAGAGTGCAATGGCGTGATCTCGGCTCACTGCAGCCCCTGCCTCCTGGGTTCAAGCAATTCTCTGCCTCAGTCTCCCAAGTAGCTGGAATTACAGGCACCTGCCACCATGCCCGGCTTATTTTTGTATTTTTAGTAGAGACGGGGTTTCACCATCTTGGTCAGGCTGGTCTTGAACTCCTGACCTTGTGATCCACCCGCCTCGGCCTCCTAAAGTGCTGGGATTACAGGTGTGAGCCACCGTGTCCAGCCGTTCTGTAGTCTTAATATGACTAGAACTCTAGATGCTATGGTTCTTGGTTAACACTGTGTAGGGTCTTATTAGAACTCTTCATTAACGCTGTGTTGGCCTCATGTGTGCAAAGCACAATGCCTGGTCTTATATGGATAGCAAGTATTACATCAACACCAGTAATTATAATTGTCATCATGATAACTTATTATGATTGTTATTATTACTAGTTCAGTCTGTTTCCCATATAAACACAAAGGACTGTTTCTAGAACTAAAATTCTAAGATTTGAAGCAATGAAATGAAGCCAAGTTCCCTTAATGACATTACTCAATTTATAAATTCATAGCTCTATTATTGGGACAAAAGCCCCAATGCAGATGTCTCTGAAATACACTAAGATAACATTTTAGTATCTGTTTCTGGAGTTACTCAAGCAAACAGAGAGGGAGCAATGGTGGGACCATACTGGGCATATCAGATGGTATCTGCGGTGCAATTTCACCCAGGGATTGCACAGGGTGGGGAGAATGGAGGAATTAGTCGGGCCTATAATGCAGCTACGAGGCCCTCTGGATGGCAGGTGGGTGGAGAGACGCTGAATCAAAGCAAAGACAGACTGCACAGCAAAAGCCAGCTGTGGATTCCTAGTTGAGAGTGTGGGTGAAGATTAACAACAAGATCAGTGGAGGCTGGATGAGGGTGAACACATCAGGCCTTGGAAGGGCATTTGGGAACATTTCCTGGGAACACTGTAGGCTGAGGGAGACTATGGTCTATGGGGTGCTGGAGGTTAAACTTACGGGCAGGGGTCAGAGGGCTAAGAATTCCAAAACGGATGGAAGAAATATTCATAAAATACACCAGGAAGCAGAGGAGGAGAAAAAGAGAATGAGCCAGATGGCACTGAAGGTGAGGTGTGGGAGGGCCCTAGAAGTGGCGGCCCCAAGAGCTGTCTGGGCTCAAGGTCTCCATGAGGCTGAGCAGATAATTGTACTCAGACCAGACTTCCCTTGAGCTAGTATGAAAATAGCATAGGCTCCAAGGTGCAGCATCTTCATCTCCAAGCACCTCTGAATCTCCTTACTTTATACAATTCTGTCTACTACCAAGTAGCTCACACAGAGGAATCCAGAATAGCGCACTGCACTGAATGTGTCCCATCTACTCAAGTCTGTGACGCCTCTCCTAGAAAGAGAATTCAATTGTAATGAGTTCTGAGGGTAACGGTGGGTGGTACCAAAAAACCAAGGCCTTACAGTATGGCTGACTGTGTTTAAACCCTGCATTCACCCCATCCTCATTTTCTTTACCTTAATTCCTTTATTTAATGTCTCTGAAAATCAGTTTTATTCTCTGTAAAGTAAGAATAATAAGATGACCTGCAAAATTGCTGTTACAATTAGAAATAATGCATTGAAAGGGACTTACACAGTGCCCAGGACATAGGCTTTTTTTTTTTTTTTAAAGTAATGGTAGCTTTTATACTTAGCAATAAATAATAAAATAATATTTTCACATGTACATAAGCCTTTTTTTTTGAGACAAGGTCTCACTCTGTCACCCAGGCTGGAGTGCAGTGTTGCGATCACGGCTCATCTCAACCTTCAACTCCTGGGCTCAGGTGATCCTCCCACTTCAACCTCCCAAACAGCTGGGACTACAGGTGCACGCCACCATGCCTGGTTTATTTTTGTATTTTTTGTAGAGACGGGCTTCACCATGTTGCCCAGGCATGTTGGTTTCAAACTCCTGGGCTCAAGTGATTCACCTGTCTTAGCTGCCCAAAGTGGTGGTATTACAACCATGAGCCGCCACACTCCACCTCATATAAGCCTTATAATTTAACTTTTCACCTGCCTACAAATTGATCGTATCCTGAAAACACCTGTGATTTCTGGGCGCTCATGAACATTGCCTGAAGACCATATATTCCACTTCTGGTTTCATTATTTTGATTATTTCCTTATTTGGACTTTTTTTTTTTTTTTGAGACAGAGTCTTGCTCTGTCACTCAGGCTGGAGTGCAGTGGCATGATCTTGGTTCACTGAAACCTCCACCTCCTGGGTTCAAGCGATTCTCCTGCCTCAGCCTCCTGAGTAGCTGGGACTACAGGTGCATGCCACCATTCCTGGCTAAATTTTTTTTTGTGTGTGTATTTTTAGTAGAGACAGGGTTTCACCGTGTTAGCCAGGATGGTCTCAATCTCCTGACCTCGTGATCCACCCACCTCGGCCTCCCAAAGTGCTGGGATTAAAGGTGTGAGCCACCTGCACTCAGCCTTTATGCTTTTTTTATAGATATAAAAATGTGCTTATATTTTCCATGGTTTTTTTTTTCAATTTTTATTTTAGATTCAGGAGTACAGATTTGTTATCTGGGTATTTTGGGGGTACTACTGATCCCATCATCCAGATAGTGAACATAGTACCCAATAGGTAGTATTTCAACCCCTGCTCCCTTCCTCTTCCCTTAACCAGTAGTCCCCAGTTTCTATTGTTGCCATGTTTATGTTCATGAGTACCCAATATTTTGCTCCTACTTTAGAGTGAGAACATAAGTGAGAACATGTGGTATTTGGTTTTCTGTACCTGTGTTAATTTCCTTAGGTAATAGCCTCCAACTTCATCTATGTTGCTGCAAAAGACATGATTTTGTTCTGTTTTTTTGGCTGCATAGTATTCCATGGTGTACATGCACCACATTTTCTTTGTCCAGTCCACTGCTGATGGGCACCTGGGCTGATTCCTTGTCTTTGCTATTGTGAGTAGTGCTGTGGTGAACTTACAGGTGTGTATGTCTTTGTGGTAGAATGATTTGTTTTCCTTTGGATATATACCCAGTAATGGGATTGCTGGGTCAAATGGTAGCTCTGTTTTAAGTTCTTTGAGAAATCTCCAAGCTGCTTTCCACAGTGGCTGAGCACATTTACATCCTCACCAACAGTATATAAACATTCCTTCTTCTCTGCAGCCTCGCCAGCATCTATTGTTTTTTGACTTTTTAAAAATTATACGTTCTGGTATACATGTGCAGAATGTGCAGGTTTATTACATAGGTATACATGTACCATGATGGTTGGCTGCACCCATCAACCTGTCATCCAGGTTTTAAGCTCTGCATGCATTAGATATTTGTCCTAATGCTGTCCCTCCCCTTGCCCCCCACCCCCTGACAGGTGTGTGATGTTCCCCTCCCTGTGTCCATGTGTTCTCATTGCTCAACCCCCAGTTATGAGTGAGAACATGCAGTGTTTGCTTTTCTGTTCCTGTGTTAGTTTGCTGAGAATGATGGTTTCCACCTTCATCCATGTCCCTGCAAAGGATATGAACTCATTCTTTGTAATGGCTGCATAGTGTTCCATGGTGTATATGTACAACGTTTTCTTTATCCAGTCTATCACTGATGGGCATTTGGGTTGGTTCCAAGTCTCTGCTGTTGTGAATAGTGCTGCAATAAACATGAGTGTTCATGTGTCTTTATAGTAGAATGATTGATAATCCTCTGGGTGTATACCCAGTAATGGGATTGCTGGGTCAAATGCTAGCTCTGTTTTAAGTTATTTGAGAAGTCTCCAAACTGCTTTCCACAGTGGCTGGACTAATTTACATTCCCACCAACAGTTTATAAATGTTCGTTCTTCTCTGCAGCCTTGCCAACCTCTATTGGTTTTTAACTTTTTAATAATAGGCATTCTGACTGGTATGAGATGATATCTCATGGTGGTTTTGGTTGCATTTCTCTGAAGATTAGTGATGTTGACCTTCCACAGGTTTTAGAAACCAGAAGAAATCTTATATTTGAAGTCTCCATATAGTTTTTCTTTCTTTCCTCTCCCGCTTATGAAACAATTCATAATTTATAATGGAGCCAAACTCCCATAGGGGCCTGAGAAGCTGTTATGCTTTCATATCCTGACACCTCCTCCTCTAACCCCCCATTAAACTTTCCCTGGAATCCATTCCAGAACAGGATGTATACATCGATGAACATGTTGGGGTTAAAATTATTTTATATGTATGCTCCCAAACTCTCCTTTCCTGAGGCTCACTAGAATGGGTTCTGGCTTTGTGAGCTCTTAATTTCTTCCCCTCCTCAGTTTCAAAGGGGTATTCTACCATTGCCAAATAAATTCTTTACAATTTTATGATGTAGAATTATAAGAAAAATTGGCGAGGTAAAAGGATAAAATGTTCTCATGCTAGGGCTGGCAGTGAAAGATTAGGAAATGGAGATTATTGAAAATTGAACAGTATGACATATGTGGAGAAGCAGATGAAAGGAAGGGGGTGTTCTGAAGAAATCCTTAAAATTTCTTGCAGAAATGCAAGCAAAGACCTTCCATTATTTTGAAATTAATTTTTGACTGCTGGACTTCATTCTCTTTTTTTTGAGATGGAGTTTCACTCTTATTGTGCAGGCTGGAGTGCCATGGCACGATCTTGGCTCACCGCAACCTCCGCCTCCTGGGTTCAAGTGATTTCTACGGCCTCAGCTTCCCAAGTAGTTGGGATTACAGGCATGCGCCACCACGCCTGGCTAATTTTGCTTTTTTAGTAGAGATGAGGTTTCTCCATGTTGGTCAGGCTGGTCTTGAACTCCCAACTTCAGGTGATCCACCTGCCTCAGCCTCCCAAAGTGCTGAGATTACAGGTGTGAGCCACCGTGCCTGGCCTGCTAGACTTTATTCTTGTGGCATATATCATTTTGAGACTGAGCCATGTGGGTCATAATTTTTCAAATTACTTTTAATAAGGTTACATACATTTACATTGGAATAAATAAATAGCCACTTGGAGAGATGGCTAGATGATAAAATTGCCTACAGAGAAGGGTGTGGATTAGAAAAACAGCTTAGGTCCATGGTTCTCCACTCTTAGAATATGTAAGACTTATCTGAGGAGCATTTTAAAATGCAGACTCTTGGACTATATTCCAAGGAGCTTTGATGCTGGGTTTTTGTTGTTGTTGTTGTTTGTTTGTTTGTTTTTTGGTGGGGGGCCTAGGAATCTGCATGTTTCATTATCCCCCATATGATTCTCATGAAAGGAATTTATGAACCCCACTCAGGTTCAGGCCAATAAAAATTCGTCATCTCCAAACAGTTATGTATGCCAGAGGACTCCTGAAGTTCAACTATGGAAACATGAGCTTAAGAGTGTTCCCAGCCAGGTGCGGTGACTCACACCTGTAATCCCAGCACTTTGGGAGGCTGAGGCAGGTGGATCACGAAGTCAGGAGATCAAGACCATTCTGGCTAACACAGTGAAACCCCATCTCTACTAAAGTTACAAAAAATTACCCGGGTGTGGTGGCGGGTGCCTGTAGTCCCAGCTACTCTACTCGGGAGGCTGAGGCAGGAGAATGGCATGAACCCGGGAGGTGGAGGTTGCAGTCAGCCAAGATCGCACCACTGCACTCCAGCCTGGGTGACAGAAGGAGACTCCATCTAAAAAAAAAAGAGTGTTCCTTTGGTTCACCTTTGGACTTTCTCTATTAAATCCTTCTTAGTCACATTTGCAGGGACATCTCCTCACCTTCGCAGTGATAATTATCCCCCTCTCCAGCCTTTGAAATCCATAGACTAATTGACAACAATACTTTTTTTCCTCCCGATTCATAGAATAAGCATGTACCCTAAACCCTGTTCAACGCCAACACAAGTCATTAAATCACATTTGCCAAAGTCATTTCACCAATGCAAATTTCTACAAAATCTTAACAGAAAGATAATGGAACAGAAGAATTGGCCATAAATTGTAAAGATCAATTTGCCTGAGTGCATGACAGAATACTGAAATGAAAACACAAAATGTTTTGCTTACAGAAGTTTTTGAAAGAGGATGCCCTTGTCTAAGTAGAAAGGTTTGATTAACCAGGTTGTTCATTTAAACACCGCACAGTGAAAATACTTATGTGCATCTCATGATAAGGGCTTGCCCAGAGCTCTTAAAGCCTGAATTGAAAGATATTAGTACCACCCATGCACTGTACCTAAAAATAAAATACCAGATGTCCTAAGGGCAACATTGCTCTATTTAGCCTTTTGCCATTCATCATGCAGGTGACATTGAAAAATGCAGTCACTGAAGTGGAACTTGTAAAGTGAAACAGACCATCATCAAATAAAAGGCTATTATGGAAACTCTGGAGGATCAACTTAATAACAAGCCAGGCCTCCAGGGAGGATGCTCCTGTGACTCTTTGGTAAATTCACACAATAACTGTCCAGGAGACTGCTGAATTGATTGGTCAACCCTAAAGACCCCGGAGGAAGGCCTGGGAGTCAATGTACCTCTGGTTGGATACTGTCCATTCAGCTTATTTCATCCACACTTCCAGACCTGTTTCTGAAAAATAATGGTCATGTCCTGCCGAATCTGGAGATATGATACCTCGTTGTCATCTTAAATAAATTTCAACCCTATAATAACATATTTCGCTTGTCTCAGTCATAGCTCTGCTGGGGATTAATAAAGTGAAGTGTCAGGGAGCAGTAGGAAAGGCAAGCAGCAATAAGGTAAAATCAGTTAGGTTTTGTGTCTTTGAACGAATTTCTTTTAGGAGACCCATTGAAATAGACGCCTATCTGTCAGAAGAAATCTTATCTCTTATAAGAAGATCAAAGTTACTGATGGGGTAAAGAGGTCTAAGTCGTAAAACACAAAAATCTAATACTAAACGCAGTAAAATGACTTTGAAATGTTTTCTTATCACTTTCTGACTGTAAAAGTAAAATATCCACAGTGTAGAAAATAAAAGTGTAATAAATTTAGAAAACAATGCTATAGTGATTACCACATTAGCTTCCAACGTCTGAAATATTGTGGTAATCTTATTTTTAAAAACCTTTAAAAAGCCAAATAGACTTTGCTTCCCAATTCAGAACTATTGGTTATTTCTCAGTAGCTTTTTTTATAGACGTCGTGAAACTATTCACAAAAGCTTAAGATGCAGGCAAACACATAACGCTTTCCAGACTGATAAATCTGAATCTCTTTATTTCCGGGAAGCAGTGGTTTATTTTTTGTCACATCCCAGTTTTGTGAACAGACCCTGGCATCACAAATACTCCAAAAAGACTACAGCCTGCAGCACGTGTTCTTGTGCTGGATATGCCACCGTCAGCATCAGAACTCACGTGGGAAAATAGCGAAGAATGAGTCACATGCCTCCCTAGAGCTGGCCACCTTTCCTTAGACAGTTGAACATTTACGTATGCCAGGTTTGAAGCATATGATTCTAAAGAGTGACACAGATTGTTTCTGTTTCAACTGAAAATGTTTTACCAATTAAAAACAGGATAAGGCACACCACCTAAACTTGCAGTCCTTAAATAATCTTCTCCAAGATTGATGAATAGGACAAAATCTTTATAGAAAAAGAGCCTCATTAATTTTGATTCATACCTAAAACTATGCACTTAAATCCTAACCTGCAATTTAGCAGCCCAAAAATATCAACCAGTTCCTATTAAAAGGAATATAAAATTTGTCTGCTTGATATGTTTTCCTTCTATTAAAAATTGGTACTTGGTCTTCAGAAGAGGACAAAATCTGAAGAAATTCAGAAGAAGAAAGACATTGAAAAAGTTCAGTGGTGAGGAATTTTATGTTTGTTTCTTTGGCATAAGAAGTAAACATTTTCTCTAAAAAGGTAGTTAATCTCAACTTGAAAAGAATATCTACAAAACCCTGACAGTGAGCCTTATACTTCCTGGTAAGAAACTAAGAACTTTCCCACTAAGATCAGAAACAAGGCAACGATGTCACCTCTCATCACTGATTTTCAACATTTTACTGGAAGTCCTAGCTACTGCATTAACACAAGAAAAGGATATAAAATTTAAACTGTTTGGGAAGGAGAAAATAAAACTGTCTTTGCGAATAACATGATACTCAACTTTGGAAAACTCAAAAGAATTGGCAGAAAAAAATCTCCTAGAACTAATAAGAGATTTTAGCAAGGTTTCAGACACAAAGTTTTTTTATACAAAAGTCATCAGTCATCACTTTCCTATATACCAGCAATAAATAAGCGGAGTTAACATATTACCATTTACATTGGCACCCTCAAATGAAATTATTAGGTATAAATCTGACAAAATATGTACAAAATCTACATGAGGAAAACTACAAAACTCTGATAAAAGAAATCAAAGAACTAAATAAAAGGAGAGAGATTCTTTTTTTTTTTTTTTGAGACAGAGTTTCGCTTCTGTTGCCCAGGCTGGAGTGCAGTGGAACCTCTGCCTCCCGGGTTCAAGTGATTCTCCTGCCTCAGCCTCCCAAGTAGCTGGGATTACAGGCGCCCACCACCATGCCCAGCTAATTTTTTCTATTTTTAGTAGAGATGGGGCTTCACCATGTTGGCCAGGCTGGTCTTGAACTCCTGACTTCAGGTGATCCACCCGCCTCAGTCTCCCAAAATGCTGGGATTACAGTCATGAGCCACCGCGCCCAGCAAGGAGAGAGATTCTATATTCATGGAAAGGGAGACTCAGTGTTGTCAAGGTGTTACTTTTTCCCAAATTGATCTGTAGATTCAATGAAATTCAAATCAAACTCCTAGCAAGTTACTTTGTAAATATTGACAAATTGATTCTAATGTTTATATGGAGAGGCAGAAGACCCAGAATCGCCAATATAATATTGAAGGAGAAGAACAAATTTGGGGTACTGAAACTACCTGACTTTAAGACTTACTGTAAAAGTATAGTAATTGAGACAGTGTTGTATTTCTGAAAGAACAGATACATCAATCAGTATGAGGGAATAGAGGGCCAGAAATAGACCAACATATGTCTAGTCAACTAATCCTTGACAAAGAAACAAAGGCAATACAGTGGAGAAAAGACAGACTTTTCAACAAATGGTGCTGAAACAATGAAACATCCATGTGCAAAGAAAGGCATCCAGACAAAGACCTTACACCTTTCACAAAAATTTATTCAAAATGAATCAGAGACCTGAATATAAAATGCAAAACTCTAAAACTCCTAAAAGATAACTTAGGAGAAAATCTAGATGACCTTGGGTTTGGTAATGATGTTTTCGATACAATGATAAAGGCATAATTCATGAAAAATAATAAGCTGGAGTTTATCAAAATTAAAAACTTCTGCTCTGCAAAAGACATTGTCAGAGAATAAAAAGACAAGCCACCAACTGGGAGAAAATATTTGCAAAAAGCATAGCTGATGAACGACTATTATCCAGAACACAAAAAGAACTCCTAAAACTCAACAATAAGAAGACAATCTGGATTAAGATGGTGGAGAGGGGCAGGACTAGCTTGCAGCTCCTGCTCGGATGGATGGAGCAGCGTGTGGAGACTCACATCATGGACTTTTGCTCCAAGAACTGCCACAGGTACATACCAGGAAAGCCGAGGTAATCCACAGACCCTTTGAAGGAACTAGATCACTGCTGCAGGCTCCCTGAGATGCTGAAAAACTGTGCTGGTATCCATGACTGCAAGGCCTGAAGACAGATAACAAGACTCTTTGCAGATACTCCCCAGTACCAGCCCAGAGCCCAGTAGCTCCACTAGGTCGCTGGACCCAGAAGAGCAAAAATAATCACTATAGTTTGGCTCTCAGGAAGCTCCATTCCTAGGGTAAGGGGGAGAACACCACATCAATGGAGCATCCCACGGGACAAAAGATCTCTGAACAGCAGCTCTTGAATCTCAGATCTTCCCTTGGATATAGTCTACTCAAATGAGAAGAAACGAGAAAAACAATTCTGATAGTGTGATAAAACAAGACTCCAAGATCATACCAGCTCACCAGCAATGGATTCAAAATAAGACAAAATCTCTGAACTGCAAAATAGAATTCAAAAGGTCAATTATTAAGCTAATCAAGGAAGCACCAGAGGAAGGTGAAGACCAACTTAAAGATATAGGATATGAAAGGAAAAGGAAAATTATTCAGTGAAATAGATTGCACAAATAAAAAACAATCACAACTTCTGGAAATCAAGGACCCAATTAGAGAAATGCAAAATACACTAGAAAGTCTCAGCAATAGAATCAAATAAGCAGAAGGAACTTTAGAGCTCAAAGACAAGGCTTTTGAATTAACCCAATCTGTCAAAGACAAAAAAAAAAAAAATTAAAAAAAAAGAACCTCCAAGAAGTTTGGGACTGTGTTAAATGTCCAAACCTAAGAATAATTGGATTCCTGAGGAAGAATAGAAGTCTAAAAGTTTAGAAAACGTATTTGAGGGAATAGTAAAGTAAAACTTCCTCAGCCTTGCTAGAGATTTAGATATCCAAATACAAGAGGCTCAGAGATCACCTGGGAAATTCATCACAAAAAGATCATTGCCTAGGCACATAGTCATCAGTTTATCTAAAGTCAAGACAAATGAAAGAATCTTAAGAGCTGTGAGGCAAAAGCATCAGGTAACCTACAAAGAAAAACCTATCAGATTAACAGCAGATTTATCAGCAGAAACCCTACAAGCTAGAAGGGATTGGGGTCCTATTTTTAGCCTCCTTAAACAAAGCAATTATCAGCCAAGAATTTTGTATCTAGTGAAACCGAGCTTCATAAATGAAGGAAAGATACAGTCATTTACAGACAAACAAATGCTGAGAGAATTCTCCAATACCAAGCCAGCACTACAAGAACTGCTAAAAGGAGCTCTAAATCTTGAAACAAATCCTCAAAATAAACCAAAATAGAACCTCCTTAAAGCATAAGTCTCACAGGACCTATATAACAACAACACAATGAACAGAAACAAAACAAAACAAAACAAAACGAGGCAGGGCGCAATGGCTCACGCCTGTAATCCCAGCACTTCGGGAGGCCGAGGAGGGTGGATCATGAGGTCAGGAGATTGAGACCATCCTGGCTAACATGGTGAAACCTCGTCTCTACTAACAATACAAAAAGGTAGCCAGGCGTGGTGGCGGGTGCCTGTAGTCCCAGCTACCTGGGAGGCTGAGGCAGGAGAATGGTGTGAACCTGGGAGGCAGAGCTTGCAGTGAGCCAAGATTACGCCACTGCACTCCAGCCTGGGGGATGGAGTGATACTCCATCTCAAAAAAGAACAGAGCTTCAGGCAACAAATAGCAAAATCAATATAATAATACCTCACATCTGAATACTAACATTGAAAATAAATAACCTAAAGCTCCACTTAAAAGATACAGAATGGCAGAATAAATAGGACTTAACTAACCAACTATCTGCTGCCTTCAAGTGACTCACCTAACAAATAAGGATTCACATAAACTTAAGGTAAGGGAGTGGAAAAAGACATTCCATGCAAATGGACACCAAAAGCGAGCAGGAGGAGCTGTTCTTATATCAGACAAAACAAACTTTAAAGTAACAGCAGTTAAAAAAGATAAAGGGGAACATCATATAGTAATAAATGGACTAGTCCAACAGGAAAATATCAGAATTCTAAATATATATTCACCTAACACTGGAGTTCCCCAATTTTTTTTTTCAGATGGAGTCTTGCTCTATCACCCAGGCTGGGGTGCAATGGCACAATCTCAGCTCACTACAACATCTGCCTCCTGGGTTCAAATGATTCTCCTGCCTCAGCCTCCCATGTAGCTGGGATTACAGGCATCTGCCACCATGCCTGGCTAATTTTTGAATTTTTAGTAGAGACGGGGTTTCACCATGTTGGTCAGTCTGGTCTCGAACTCCTGATCTCAGGTGATCCACCTGCCTCAGCCTCCCAAAGTGCTGGGATTACAGGCATGAGCCACCATGCCTGGCCTGGAGCTCCCAAATTTATAAACAATTATTACTAGACCTAAGAAATGAACTAGGTGGCAATACAATAATAGTGGAGGACTTTAATACTCCACTGATACCACTACACAGGTCATTAACACAGAAAGTCAACAAAGAAACAATGGACTTAAACTATACCCTAGAACAAATGGACTTAACACATATTTACAGAGCATTCTACCCAACACCTGCAGAATGTACATTCTATTCATCAGCAGATGGAACATTCGCCAAGATAGACCATATGTTAGGCCACAAAACAAGTCTCAGTAAATTTGAGAAAATTGAAATTATATCAAGTACTCTCTCAGACTGCAGTGGAAGAAAATTGCAAATCAACTCCAAAAGAAACCCTCAAAACCATGCAAATACAAGGAAATTAAATAACCTGCTTCAGAATGATCGTTGGGTCAACAATGAGATTAAGATGGAAATTTAAAAATTCCTTGAACTGAATGATAATAGTGACACAACCTATCAAAACCTCTGTGATACAGCAAAAGTGGTCCTAAGAGGAAAGTTTGTAGCATTAAATGCCTACATCAAAAGTCTGAAAGAGCACAAATAAGGTCACACCTCATGGAACTGGATAAACATGAATAATCTAAACCTAAACCCAGCAGAAGAAAATAAATAATGAAGATCAGAGCAGAACTAAATGAAATTGAAAAAAAAAATACAAAAGATAAATGAAACAAAAAGCTGGTTCTTTGAAAAGATAAATAAAATTGACAGGCCATTAACTAGATTAACCAAGAAAAGAAGAGAGAATATCCAAATAAGCTCAATTAGAAATGAAACAGGAGATGTTACAACTGATATCGCAGAAATACAAAAGATCATTCAAGGCTACTATGAACACTTTTATGTGCATAAAACATAAAACCTAGAGGAGATGGATACATTCCTGGAAATACACGAATCTCCTAGATTAAATCAGAAAGAGATTGAATCTATGAACAGACCAATAACAAGCAGCAAGATTGAAATGGTAACAAAAAAATTGCCAACAAAAAAGTCCAGGATTCACAGCGGAATTATATTAGACAGTCAAAAAAGAATTGGTATGAATCCTATCGACACTATTCCAAAAGCTAGAGAAAGAGGGAATTCTCCCTCAATCCTTCTATTAAGCCAGTATCACTCTAATACCAAAACCAGGAAAGACATAACAACAAAAAAAAGAAAACCACAGACCAATAACCCGGATGAACAAAGATGCAAAAACCCTCAATAAAATACTAACAAACCGAATCCAACAGCATATCAAAAAAATAATCCACCAAGATCAAGTGGGTTTTATATTAGGGATGCAGGGATGGTTTAACATACATAAGTTAATAAATGTAATACACCACATAAACAGAATTAAAAACAAAAATCACATGATCATGTCAATAGACACAGAAAAAGCATTTGACAAAATCTAGCATCCCCTTATGATTAAAATCGTCAGCAAAATCGGCATAGAAGGGACATACCTTAAGGTAAGAAAAGTAATCTGTGACAAACCCACAACCAACATCATACTGAATGGGTAAAAGTTGAAAGCATTTCCCTTGAGAACAAGACAAGATGCCCACTTTCACCACTTCTGTTCAACTTAGTACTGGAAGTCCTACCCAGAGCAATAAGACAAGAGAAAGAAAAAAAGGGAATCCAAATCAGTAAAGAGGAAGTCAAATTGTTGCTGTTTGCTGATGATGTGATCATATACCTAGAAAACTCTAAAGATTCCTCCAAAAAGCTCCTAGAACTGATCAATGAATTCAGCAAAAGTTAAGGATACAAAATTAATGTATACAAACCAGTAGCTCTTCTATACACCAACAGCGATCAAGCTGAGAATCAAGTTAAGAACTCAACCCCTTTCACAATAGCGGCAAAAAAATTAAGTACTTAGGAATATACCTAACCAAGGAGTCAAAAGACCTCTACAAGGAAAACTGCAAAACACTGCTGCAAGAAATCATAGATGACACAAACAAACAAAAACACATCCCATGCTCATGGATGAGTAGAATCAATATTGTGAAAATTACCATAGAACCAAAAACAATCTTCAAATTAAATGCAACTCCCATCAAAATACCACCAACATTTTTCACAGAACTAGAAAAAAAATTCTAAAATTCATATGGAACCAAAAAAAAAAAAAAAAAGCCTGCATAGCTAAATCAAGACTAAGCAGAAAGAACAAATCTAGAGACATCATATTACCCAACTTCAAATTATACTATAAGGCCATAGTCAACCAAACAGCATGGCACTGGCATAAAAATAGGCACATAGACAAATCGAACAGAGTAGAGAACCCAGAAATAAAGCCAAATACTTATAGGCAACTGATCTTTGAAAAAGCAAACAAAAACATAAAGTGGGGAAAGGACACCCTATTCAACAAATGGTGCTGGGATAATTGGCAAGCCACATGTAGGAGAACAAATCTGGATCCTTGTCTCTCACCTTATACAAAAATCAGCTCAAGATGGATCAAAGACTTAAAGACCCAAAACCATAAAGATTCTAGAAGATAACACCAGAAAAACCCTTCTAGATATTGGCTTAGGCAAAGACTTCATGATTAAGAACCCAAAAGCAAATGCAACAAAAACAAAGATAAATACATCGGACTCCAACTAAAAAGCTTCTGCACAGCAAAAGAAATAATCAGCAGAGTTTACAGACAACCCGCAGAGTGGGAGAAAATCTCACAATCTGTACATTCGACAAAGGACTACTAGCGAGATTTTACAAAGAATTCAAACAAATCAGCAAGAAAAAAACCGAACAAACCCACCAAAAAGTGGGTTAATAAAAAAGAATGAGTTCATGTCCTTTGCAGGGACATGGATGACGCTGGAAACCATCATTCTCAGCAAACTAACACAGGAACAGAAAACCAAACACCTCATGTTCTCACTCATAAGTGGGAGTTGAACAATGAGAACACATGGACACAAGGAGAGGCCTGTCGGGGGGTAGGGAGCTAGGGGAGGAATAGCATTAGGAGAAATACCTAATGTAGGTGATGGGTTGATGGGTGCAGCAAACCACCACGGCACGTGTATACCTGTGTAACAAACCTGCACGTTCTGCACATGTATCTCAGAACTTAAAGTATAATAATAATAAAAAAGTGGGCTAAGGACATGAATAGACAATTCTCAAAAGAAGATATACACATAGCCAACAAGCATATGGAAAAATGCTTAACGTCACTAATTATCAGGGAAATGTAAATCAAAACCACAATGCAATGTCACCTCACTCCTGCAAGAATGGCCATAATCAAAAAAACAACAAATGTTGGTATGGATGCAGAGAAAAGGGAACACTTTTACACTGCTGGTGGGAATGTAAACTAGTACAACTACTATGTGAAACAGTGTGGAGATTCCTTAAAAACTAAACGTAGACCTACTGTTTGATCCAGCAATCCTACTACTAGGTATCTATTCAGAGAAAAAGAAGTCATTATATGAAAAAGATACTTGCACATGCGTGTGTATGGCAGCACAATTTGCAAATGCAAAAATATGGAACCAGCCCAAATGCCCATCAATCAATGAGTGGATAAAGAAAATTATCCGTGTGTGTGTGTGTGTGTGTATACACCATGGAATACTACTGAGACATAAAAAGGAATGAAATAATGGCATTCACAGCAACCTGGATAAAAGTAGAGACTATTATTCTAAGTGAAGTAACTCAGAAATGGAAAAACCAAACAATATCTGTTCTCACTCATATGTGGGAGCTGAGCTATGAGGATGCAAAGGCATAGGAATGATACATTGGACTTTGGGGAAAGGGTAGAGGGTGGCGAGGGATAAAAGACTACACCTTGGGTACAGTGTTCACTGCTCAGGTGATGGGTGCACCAAAATCTCAGAAATCACCACTAAAAAATGTATTCATGTAACCAAATGTCCCCGATTCCCAAAAACCTATTGAAATAAAAAACAAAATTGAAAAAAGGAAAACAATCTGATTAAGAAATACAGGTGGTAAACAAGCACATAAAAAGATGTTCAACATCGTATATTATTAGGGAATTGCAAGTTAAAACAAGGAGATACCACTACACACCTATTAGAATGGCCAAAATCCAGAACACTGAAAACACCCAATGCCAGTGAGGATGTGGAGCAACAGAAACTCTCATTCAGTGCTGGTAGAAATGAAAAATGGTTCAACTACTTTGAAAGATAGTTTGGCAGTTTCTTAAAAGCTAAACCTACTCTTACATATCATCCGAATCCCCTGGTATTTGTCCAAAGGGGTTAAAAACGTAAGTCCACAAGAAATCTGCACATAGATATTTATAGCAACTTTATTTATAATTGCCAAAATCTGGAAGCAACCAAAATGTCCTGCAGGAAGTGAATGGATAAACAAACTGAAGTACATCCAGACAATGGAGTATTATTTAGTGCTGAAAAGAAATGAGCTATCAAACCCTGGAAAGACAAGGAGGAAATTTAAATGCATATTACTAAGTGAAGGAAGCCAATCTGAAAAAACTACGTACCATATACTACACACTATATAATTTTAACCATGTAACTTTCTAGAAAGGTAAAGCTATGGAGACCATTAAAAGATTAATGGTTGTCAGGAGTTAGGGAAGACTAAATAGGCACAACGCAGAGGAATTTTAGGATAGCAAAACTACTCTATGCAATACTATAATGGTGGGTACATGGCATTATATATCTAGACTTGCAGAATGTAAAGTACAAAGACTGGACACTAATGTAAACTATGGACTTTGGGTGATGATGATGTGTCAGTGTAGGTTCAGCAATTGCAACAAATGTACCATTCTGGTGGGAGACGTTGACGATGGAGGAGGCTATGCATGTGTGGAGACAGGGAGTATATAGGAAACCTCTGTACCTTCCATTCAATTTTGCTGTGAGCCTAAAACTACACTAAAAAATAATGCCTATTTACTTAAGGCACTTAATTGTAAAATTAAAGTCACTTGTGTCTGTAAACTTTTTTAAAATGAAACACTAGGGAAAAGTTTTGTGCTGAAATCTTTTGGATTGATTTAAGTTATACTAAAGGCCCTGTTCATGAATGCTGACTTGTCAAATAAAAAACAATTATTCTTCTTAAATATTTATTTTTCTTTTCACCTTAATTTCCATAGGATGGATTTATTGACTTTTTGGAGTTTATTGCTGCTGTAAATCTAATCGTGCAAGAAAAAATGGAGCAAAAATTAAAATGGTATTTTAAGCTGTATGATGTTGATGGAAATGGTTCTATTGACAGAAATGAACTACTGGACATGTTCGTGGTAAGTGAAGCAGTAAAGTATCCTTTTCAGGCCACTATACAGTTAACCCAATTTCCCTTCCTGTGGAGTAGGTAACAGCTGTCTATGGGGTTGGCTGTATTTGGGATATACATTTTGAATTGCTGAAGTAATGTAAGCTTTACTTAACCTATTGATTGCTGAATGGGCAACAGCAGCAAATCAGCTTTTCCTTCTTGGTGCAATCCACCCTGGCATTCACAAATTTAACAGAGCATTGCAATGAAAAAAATGAAACAGATATGATAGTGTAAAACAACTTATCTTTTTCTCTGCCTCAGTGCAGAATGCCTCGTGAGGAATAGCTAAACTATGAGATGGTTTATATATGTTTAACAAGAGACATGGACTAAAAATGAAGGTATGTGAGGACTGATCTTTCTGGGAGCTATACTGAAGTATTTCTAATAGTTGGTTCAGGGATCTCAGATCTTTTCCATATCTAAAGTTCAATAAGTGCCTTTCTAAGCCCCTATACCATCACCCCAATGGAGTAGGAGATAGTTATTATCATGGTATGAAACAGTAAAGAGCCCAGAGTAAAAACTGGTTAAGTGGGACACTATACCTAAATGAAGATAAGAGGTAAAATTAATATTATGAATCCAAGACATTGAATTTGTAACACAGACTCAAAGAGCATTAGAATTAGATGTCTTAGAAATGATCTGGTCCAAATTCTTTGTTTCATAGATGAAGGAGCTGAGTTACAAATAAAATACATAGTAGAAATATTAGCAAAAATGCCAGAAAAATAAGTGAGTAGAACTACATTTATAATTAAACTTTCTCAACAAATGTTCAAAGCAGATAAAAATGGAAAGCTAAATAAGCGAATATAGAGTTAAACAACATATGGAAAGAGTTCAAGGGTAGGATAATACCAATATTGCTAATATTTTAATTTCACATAGATCATTCACACAAAAAATGTGCTAGGATTCACTTGGCAAGTGAACAGTTTAGAAATTCTGCCTATACCTTATAGATTGCAACACAAAATTAGAAATCAGATATTCTACGGAGAATACCCAACCCCATGTAAATTTTAAAATGTTCTTTTAAATACTCAGCTTCTTCTAAAAACAATGAAAATGTAAATACAGCATACAGATCTTAGGATGCCACCAAAGCATTTCTTGAAACAAGGGTTTTTAGTCTGGGATCTAAGAATCAATGGCCTTCAGGAGTCATTTTAGCCCTTAAACTTAAGGACAAAATTTTGCCTGTATGTTATGCTTTTTTTGGGTGAAGGAGAGAGTCACCAGATTCTGAAAAGAATTAGGAACAACAAGGATAAACGTGATTTTGTCTATAACTTACGGGGAAATGTGCTGTAGATTTTTATTAGTTAAAATGTATAACTTCAGTTAGTGAGCGAAGGAAAGAGAAGTAGTAAGTCGCAAATTGAATTTTCCCTCAAAGTGCTTAGAAAGGGGAAAAAAAGAACATAGGAAAATTGAAATAATAGAAGCACAGAACAGAAATTTAATAATTAGATACCATTTGTCTCTATATTAATCAGTACTAAAAACAATAATAGCAAATTCTGGTAAGAGCGTGGTAAGGAAGGCATCTTACACACTGTGGAGAGAGTGTAAGTGGATAAAACGTTCCGGGAAATGTGGTAACCTGCATCGAGAGGCTGAAAGCTGATCTTCATTTTAGAGTTAGCATTACTTATTTTGAGTCAGGGAAAACAAATATTAGAGATGAAAGTCCTATGATTTACATCACAGAATCTCTTAAGATAGCAAAAAATTCTAAAAAACTAAAAGAGGAAATATTTAAATAAATTAATGCAATAGAATATATACTTATTAAGAAATTGGTAGCCTAGAAACATACTTTCTATACAACAGGCAAGTGAAAAAAATCAGCAAGGTAAATAAAAAGTGTACAATCTAAGTTCTCTCTACATACAATACAGACGCTAAAATGGAATTCAGCCCAGGCATTAAGAGATTGCAAGGAAGTACCAGAGCATAGGCAGTATCTACAAAGGAGATAGTTACAGCTTAATCTCACTTCAAGGGTATAAAACAGTCCAGAGAAAGGTTTTTAAGGATTTTTGAGGAAAATTTATTTAGTAGGACCCCCCCAGGTCAATAACACGAGTATGTTAGGAAACCATTGAACTGTGGTTGTATCCTGCATTTTGAAGATCACAACAGTGAGTGTTTGAGTCATGAGTGAGAAGCCTAAAGAAGCAAACAGCGGCAGCAAGAGTGCACACTTTGGAAGTATCTACCTGCATAGAATTTGTTGGGACAAAGTATGCTAGGGTGTTTTCCATAGATCAGGTATGGAACACTGTGAGAGGAAGCTGGCATAGATCTGTGTTAGATCTTATCCTGCAGGGCCACTGGAAGATGTGAAGAAAACTCAAAGCTGCAGGTAGACCTAGAGCACTTGTTCTCAACCAGGAGAATCTCTATTCAGGGGACATTGCACATTGTCTGGAGACATTTTGGTGAGTTGGAGAATACAGAATGCGTAGAGCTGTTGCCATCTATTGCTTAGAGACCAGGGAGGCTGCTAAGTATTCAACAATGCACAGGACAGGCCTGAACAAGAAATAATTGCCTAGTCTAAAAATGGCAATTGTGCAGATTTTAAGAAATTCTTTTTTTCTTTCTTTTTTTTTTTTTTTTTTTTTTTTTTAAGACGGAGTCTCTCTCTGTTCCCCAGGCTGGAGTGCAATGGCATGATCTCGGCTCACTGCAATCTCCACCTCCTGGGTTCAAGCAATTCTCCTGCCTCAGTCTCCTGAGTAGCTGGGATTACAGGCACCTGCCACCATGCCTGGCTAATTTTTGTATTTTTAGTAGAGATGGGGTTTCACCATATTGGCCAGGCTGGTCTGTGAACTCCTGACCTCGTGATCCACCCACCTCAGCCTCCCAAAGTGCTGGGATTACAGGCATGAGCCACGGCACCCGGCCGCAGATTTTAAGAAATTCTAAGCAGGAAAGGGAACAGCTGGAATCAAGATGCATGATTCATGCCTACAGAATTGCAGGAGAGAGCGTCTACACCTACCAGGCCAGGGAGCACTGAAATGAGCTAACCAGGACAGTACTTGCCATGTGAGAACTCTCCTGCTTCCCTTTCTCTCCTGCGTCCTCCTGCTCCCACACAGGGAGTGCTCAGATACTGCCGTTAGGAAACTGGGGAAGGAAGAATGAATGTAGTAAATGAGGAAGGAAAGAAGAAGGAAAAAAAGCTTCTTTCCTATCCCCTGATCCTGCTGCTTCTAATAAAAAAGGAAGGAAAACAGAGCAAGCTGACGATTCCCTCCAAAAATATCCCCTCAGTGCTCCTCCACTTTCCAATCAGTATTTCACTTGCACTTATATGACCTGAAGATTGGTGATGAACAAATCAAGATCTCACAATTTTTTGCTATGACTTTTTATGTGGTCTAATATCACTTCAGAACGTGGGGATACTGGATACCTGGCCAAATTTTCTAGGCTTTTGAAGCCTCTGACCAAACACTGAGAAATCCTTAAAATCTTCTTCAAATGTGATGCTATATGTATGTAACAGTTACTTTAAATATTGTCCTATATTTAACCATGAGATCCGTGAGACCTAAACTTGCTAAAGCGAAGACTGGTGTTTTACCACCATTTATTATGATGAATCCTGGACTTAACGTTGGTAATGCTTGGGAAGCAGCAAGAGAGAGCGAGCCGTATTTATGATTGTGTCCTCTAATTGAAATACATTGCTAGAAGTTTTTCTAAAGATTCCTTCATGTTCAATCAAGAGAGTTATGTTCAAATTCCCAAATGAATAATCCTCTTTCATTTTATTAGGAAGTTCTATATCAAGTCTGGGTCATTTAATTTAATCACCTTGGGGTTAGGGGAGGTTAGCTATGTCTTTCCTCTAGGAAGGCTGGAAATGTCATTTGCCCGCTGGTCTCTGGCAGAATGTGGGAGAAATTCAGCGCCCTTCGAAGCCGTATATATCTGTCTCCCCAGTCAATCATTCTACAAAAAGGCACAAAGAACCAGGGGTGCCAGCGGTGGAAGCCACAGAGGAAGCTTGAGACTCTTACAGCGTTGTGGTCATCCTTTTGCTTTCATCCATAAGACCCAAATGAACCTGTCTGAAATTGAGAGCGATGTCTGTTTTCTGGGTCTGGAATTCTTATGACCATGACCACTACAGTATTTTCTCCAATGGGCTCATTGCATCTGTTGTGATCTAATATGTTGAATGGATCCCTTTATACTGTATAAAATAGGATTTCAGTCTTTATTTAGTTCATTTAATTTCCAAGTCTCATTACACAGAACTGACATACAATCTTTTCTTTTTATTTACTTTTAACAACTGGTACAGGTTGGATAGCAGCTGACATTAACACATCCCCAAATTCTGTCACATTGGAGCAGAAATGTTGCAAAATGTATTTGCTTCCAGAAAAGTTGACCACTTTGATTTAATATCTTTTTGCAGGCGGTACAAGCCCTCAATGGCCAGCAAACCCTGAGTCCTGAAGAATTCACCAACTTGGTGTTCCGTAAGATCGATATAAACAATGATGGTAATGGAGCTACTCTCTTCTGGATCACTTTTCTTACAAAGTAGGAGATGGTGGTAGTGGGGAGTGTCATTTAGACAAAAGCAGGAACCATGCAAGAGAACCCTAGTTGTGACTTGGGCTTCATAACTGGACCAATCCAATGTTCTCAGTATGATTCAACTGAGTAAATATTTATTGACTATATCTATTTCCAATGTGTGATGCTTGACACGTTGGCATATGTAAAGAGTAAAGGTGAGACGAGGAAATAAATCGGAAGAATATAGGATGAAGTACCTTCTGCTGTTTGCTCTGAGACACATTCTATTAATCAGTTCCTCTCCACTGGAGGTTTTCCATCAGCATATAAATAAACTCAAGTTTTCCCTACTGTCGAAAACTTTCCTTCAATTATTCTATCTTCTTCTACTGTCAGACTTTTTTCTTCCTTTGGACTAAACATTTCTGGAGAAGAGTCCACACTTGCCTCCATTTCTGCTTTTTCTACCTTTTCTATCTACATTTCTGCTCTTTCTGATTATTTCTCCATCTGCTCTTTCTACTCTGTAATCTGGGTTCCTGTTTAGCTCAGAGGAGGTTCTTTTCTTCTTCAGTGGTAGTAGTGAAGAGGGAAGACACAGACAGCCCAAGAGAAATGAGTGCTTCTACCATATAGCTTTGATAACAGCAAACAGGTAGTTGAACATAATGACTTGAGATTGAGGCAGAAAATCTAGGAACGGTCCTTGAAAAACAGAAAATTTGACATTGTTAAAAATATAAGATATCAGTAAAACGTTTAAAAAAATGGAAAAGAGGCATTGGCATGCCAGTCACAGTTGTCATCATTCCAAAACTCCTTCCAAAGGCATCAACCTGCCCACCATGCGTCACTTCTTCTGGTGGACACCAGAGGGCAGTAGAGATGCATGATCCCACGTTGAGCGTGGCAGGTTGTTCTAGTAAAATGTGGCAGCTCAGCGTGGCAGGATGGGATGCTGAGGCCAGGAGGAAGCTCAAATGCAGCCACCGCTGTGAACAAGCCAAATGACAGGACAAGAGTATACTGCTCAAGAAAACAATTTGAAGATGCATCAGTTGCATCAATCTTCTCTTAAGGACCTCGGTCTAGATCTGCCTCTCCCGAGTCTCAATTCAGTATGCTCACTTACTAGTATGCGACATCAAATAATGAAACATGCCAGTACATGTGAAAGCTTGTAAGAAACAGAGTCAGACTACCCAGAGTAGATAAGGTGGCTAAATGCAGCTAGGAAAGGACCAGAGAAATGGAGAGTGGAGGGTCTGGTGAGGACAATGAAGACTTTATTTGGAATATGCAACTGAAAATGGTGGTCATCAAACTGGAGAAATGCTGTAGATTTCATTCTGTTTCACTTTGTTTTTAATCTTAGAGGTGCTGCAGGATGGCAGGGATTGGAGTAGAGTAAATAATCCATTTCAGCCGGGGGCTGAAAGCACTGATGTAGAAGAATGAGTACTCTGGAAGTAGATGGGACATCACAGTTTTAAGACTTGGTTTAGACAGTGACTTTCAAAAGGGCAGGTCAAGAATGTTTGATAATATCCATGAATACTGCTTCTAGTGCTAGGAGTGAGGGGAATAGGAAAGTGACCTTCCTCGGGAGAAGTACGAAGATTTTGGTATTCTTAGGAAAAAACTAAGATTCTATTAGTTTGAGGACACAGATAATGTATTCCAGAAAATGTGAATATAATTCAAGACTTTTTGTTTACTATCCAAGAAGATTCCCCAAGGGCAAAGTACAATGAATCAATAAAATGGGGACTGTGATTAGAAAGGAACTTGAAATAGAAAGGGCTGGGTTAAAAGAGATGTGAATTCAGAAAAGAGAAATTGTGCCTGGGCAATAGCTGAGGTCACCTGAAGTTAGAGAGATGGGCTCTTTGACCTACAAGAATAAGTCAATGACAGGAAAAAGGGGATGAATTATGGTTTCTAGAATAGTTTATAAAACTAAATACACTAATTGTTTCCTCTCATAAAAATTATTATTATTATTATTGTTAGGATAATAATATTATCCTAAAATAATATCCTAGCTCTGTCACCCAGGCTGGAGTGCAGTGGTGTGATCTCAGCTCACTGGAACCTTGGCCTCTTGGGTTCAAGCGATTCTTCTGCCTCAGCCTCCTACAAGTAGCTGGGACTATAGGCCCCTGCCACCATGCCCAGCTAATTTTTGTACTTTCAGTAGGGACAGGGTTTCACCATATTGGCCAGGCTGATCTGGAACTCCTGACCTTGTGATCCACCCGCCTCAGCCTCCCAAAGTGCTGGGATTACAGGTGTGAGCCACCATGCCCAGCCCCAAAAACTTGTATTTTAATTTAAAAAATTATACACACATCCACATCCATATACACTTCGGAGTAACTATGAATCACTATTTCTTAGCAAATGCATATACAGAACTAAAACTGATAGAACTTGCTTTTGTATAAAAAATTATTGACAGCTGTTACATCGTTTCATCAAGAGACAGCTGGATCATTCCATACATCAAGAAAAAGATGCTAACAAATGTGCTGGTGGACAGAGACAGCCCAGTGTAACCAAAGACAAGGAAGAAAAAGTAATGAAGATATAAAAGGTTGATATTTGCAGAAGTACAAAAGGATTTGGCCAGTATTTGACAGAGAAGAATAATATGAAGTGCTTCATTTACAAATAAAGGGGGAGTTAGCACCACAGAGGAGAATGTCTATCCGCATTTGTAAAAGCTCAACTCTGTATACCTCAAATATAGTTTTTTATTGTTCATTATCATTTTTATCAAAACATCAGTATTGATAGAAATAGAGATGCTCAATTAAGTATACCAAAATGCTGTTGACTATACGCTGACATATATATGTATATATATTTTTTATTTCTCAAAATAAAAAACAAGCACATCACTGTGCCGATAATCTTATGAATATTGAAACCAAAAGTAAAGATGATAACAGCCCACAAATATACAACAAAAAAACTTTAGGTACATATATGAAAATCCCAATTTGATTGTAAATTGTTTGCAAAAGAATGGTCAACATCACATCTGTTGTGACAGAAAAATACACAACTTTTGTGAAGTATTCTAAGCATAATTCTTATAATAGTAAATCAAAGTTAGAAGGTTAAGCAAAATAAAGGTACAGGATTAATGCTAGATTTATAACAAGATGAAGAGCTATGAGGTCCATGAAAGCAAGAACCATTTCCGTTTTGTGTACTTTGATATTTCCTATGCTGGCACACAGTAGGTGCTCTATAAGTAACCATGAAATGAAAGAGCGTCTGCTAAGAAGATGTCATATAAGGAATAAAGAAAAGATTCAATCAAGAAACAAGCACAATATGCAATTCTATCTATAGGAAGAAAGGTATCTAGAATTTTTTTTTTTTTTTGAAATTAACAAATATATGCATATATGTTAAAAACTTCATAAAATATAAACCTTGATCAGTTAGCAGGAGTTAATTACCTATGGGAAGTCAGACCAGGTGCCAGAAAGAGGTTAAAGGGGAATTTTTTTCTTTTCATTACATTTCTGTATTGTTCAATTTTTTTAATCATGAGGACATATTATTGTTATAATTTAACACATTAGTTTTATTTTTATATTACGAACAAAAGCATCAGGAAAGAGCTTGAAGAGACAGAGGCAGAAAATTGAAGCTAAACATTCAATATTATTGAAAAATGAAAACAGAGGAGACGAGACAAGTCAGGCAAAATGATTAAGTGTGGAATTCTGCAGGCTTTACCACCAGAAGAACAGCAATCCATGTTCTACCATGCTCTGGTTAGGCATCATTCTTGACATGATTTAGGGAGATTTATGGATGTTCACAACATCAAGTGCAGAAAGTGCCTCAGTAAGTTTCACATAGAGCCAAACAAGGCACAGGGATAAGGGAGACTTAAGTGGCTCGTAATAACAAATGGTGAAGGTGAAAAGAGGCCAAAGAGGAAATGAAAAGGGTGATTATTATTATTATTATTATTATTATTATTATTAAGACAGAGTCTCTCTCTGTCACCAGGCTGGAGTGCAGTGGCACCACTTGGCTCACTGAAACCTCCGCCTCCTGGGTTCAAGTGATTCTCCCGCTTCAGCCTCCCCAGTAGCTGGGATTACAGGCACCCGCCACCATGCCTGGCTAATTTTTGTATTTTTAGTAGAGACAGGGTTTCACCATGTTGGTCAGGCTGGTGTCAGTCTCCTGACCTCAGGCGATCCTCCCGCCTCGGTCCCCTAAACTGCAGGGATTACAGGCATGAGCCTCCGTGCCTGGCCAAGAAGGGTGATTAGTGAGCAGATATTTTGGGTAAAAAAAAAAAAAAAAACAAGGGCAGGACATAAAGAAATTTTATTGATTAACTAAAAAGAAAGACCAGTGCTTTAGACTAGAACTTTGTGAAAAGCCATGAGGGTCACATTGAATCAAACTGGGAAACTGAGAATTACCAGGAGATAAGAGGGAATTGAGTTTCCACGTAAAGGAAAAGAAACTACTGCATGCGAAAGCTCTCCTGTAAAATGTCGCTAAATGCTTCTAGTGCCACCGTGCTAATAAACACAATAGTGTGTCCTTCAAAATCTTCACCAGCATCCTCCCTTGAAAATTTGGTTATTCTCATCTCCCAAATCTTCCCCACCCTATCTTTGCTAAGGTCCCAGCCCCAGCTCAATGTTTTATGAAGTTATAATGAAAAGAAATTAAAATTAAAAAAAATCCTCTACACAGGCTGATTTCTTTTAAAATCAGGATGACTTCTTCTTCTTCTTCTTTTTTTTAAATTATACTTTAAGTTCTAGGGTACATGTGCACAACGTGCAGGTTTGTTACACATGTATACATGTGCCATGTTGGTGTGCTACACCGGTTAACTCGTCATTTCCATTAGGTATATCTCCTAATGCTATCGCTCTCCCCTTCCCCCATCCCATGACAGGTCCTGATGCCTGATGTTACCCGCACTGTGTCCAAGTATTCTCATCGTTCAATTCCCACCTATAGGTGAGAACATGCGGTATTTGGTGTTCTGTTCTTGCTCAGAATGACGGTTTCCAGCTTCATCCGTGTCCCTACAAATTACATGAACTCATCCTTTTTTATGGCTGCATAGTATTCCATTATGTATATGTGCCACATTTTCTTAATCCGGTCTATCATTGATGGACATTTGGTTTGGTTCCAAGTCTTTGCTATTATGAATAGTGCCTCAATAAACATACATGTGCATGTGTCTTTATAGCAGCATGATTTATAATCCTTTGGGTATATACCCAGTAATGGGATGGCTGGGTCAAATGGTACTTCTGGTTCTAGATCCTTGAGGAATTGCCACACTGTCTTCCACAATGGTTGAACTAGTTTACAGTCCCACCAACAGTGTAAAAGTGTTCCTATTTCTCCACATCCTCTCCAGCACCTGTTGTTTCCTGATTTTTGATGATCGCCATTCTAACTGGTGTGAGATGGTATCTCATTGTAGTTTTGATTTGCATTTCTCTGATGGCCAGTGATGCTGAGCATTTTTTCATGTGTCTGTTGGCTGCATAAATGTCTTCTTTTGAGAAGTGTCTGTTCATATCCTTTGCCCACTTTTTGTTGGGGTTGTTTGATTATTTCTTGTAAATTTGTTTAAGTTCTTTGTAGATTCTGGATATTAGCCCTTTGTCAGATGGGTAGATTGTAAAAATTTTCTCCCATTCTTGCCTGTTCACTCTGATGGTAGTTTCTTTTGCTGTGCAGAAGCTCTTTAGTTTAATTAGATCCCATTTGTCTATTTTGGCTTTTGTTGCCATTGCTTTTGGTGTTTTAGTCATGAAGTCCTTGCCCATGCCTATGTCCTGAATGGTATTGCCTAGGTTTTCTTCTAGGGTTTTTATGGTTTAGGTCTAACATTTAAGTCTTTAATCCATCTTGAACTAATTTTTGTATAAGATGTAGGGAAGGGATCCAGTTTAGACCAGAAATACTAATGTAGGCAAGCACAGTAAATTCTGCTTTTTTTTTGGTGGGGGTTTGGGGGGTGAAGGAGAATTTTTCTTTATAAAAGATTAAGATGTAAATGGGAAGAAATGCATGATTTAGGAATATCAGTAGGATAACTGGATTGCAAAAACAAGACTAAGTAAAATATTCCTGGGTAGCTATTCTATTACTAATGAAACTCCTGAAATTGGTAGTGAGTGATGAAAGAGCTTCAGGGGCCCCAGACATACAGAGTACACCCACCAATACAACAAACAGCACTAAACAACGTAGATTCCAAGTACATATATTTCAACTTATAAAAATAAAATCATGAGGTTTCTGAATAATGTCCTACAAAAATTGAAATATGTTGGGTGGGCGTGGTGGCTCATGCCTTTAATCCCAGCACTTTGGGAGGGCAAGGCAGGCGGATCACGAGGTCAGGAGATCGAGACCATCCTGGGTAACACAGTGAAACCCCGTCTCTACTAAAAATACAAAAAATTAGCAGGGCGTGGTGGCGGCGCCTGTAGTCCCAGCTACTGAGGAGGCTGAGGCAGGAGAATGGTGTGAACCTGGGAGGCGGAGCTTGCAGTGAGCTGAGATCGCGCCACTGCACTCCAGCCTGGGCAACAGGGGGAGACTCAAAATTGAGATGTGTCTGTATATATAAAACAAAGTAATAAAAACTTAGTGATGACTTTAGATTCCTTCTAAGTCCCATGATCTCCCTGCACTATCATCTCTTACAGGCATTGGCTTTTTGCTGGTAGAATCTTTATCTTTTTTTTTTTTTGAGATGGAGTCTCACTCTGTCGCCCAGGCTGGAGTGCAATGGCCTGATGTTGGCTCACTGCAACCTTTGCCTCCCGAGTAGCTGGAACTACAGGCGCCCACCACCACGCTCGGCTAATTTTTTTTATCTTTAATAGAGATGGGGTTCCATATGTTGGCCCGACTGGTCTGGAACTCCTGACCTTGTGATCCGCCAGCCTTGGCCTCCCAAAGTGCTGGGATTATAGGCGTGAGCCACCGTGCCCGGCCTTGCTGGTAGATTCTTTAGTGGGAAGCTCCTGGACCTCCACAGGTGACTCTTTCCAGGGAAATACAGAAAGCATTCTTTTAATTTGTTGGGGCCTAAATCCACAGTCACATTAAAGCAGAATAGGAAGTAATGTTAAAGAACATGAGATAAAGGGAGGCAATTAGTCAGTGTGTGCCTTCTGAGCTCCTACCACATTCATAGCACCGTAGTCAGCTATAGTGGTGGTAGCTGTGTGGTAATAGAAATGGTAATTGTGGTTAGGGCTTAATAAATGTGATGAATAAATGAATGAATGAATGTTGACTGCTAGAGGGAAACAGTGAAGAAAATTTCAAAAGAAGTAGTTTAGATATAGTAAACATGTTACTAAAGGTAGAGTTTGATGATTTGCAACAGAGATTTTTTTTTTATGGTAAGTGGTTAGGTAACATGAAAAAGTTAATATGCAGAGTTCACAAGTGTTTTGAAGAAAGTGGAAAAGTTTTATAACTAAACTAAACTAAACTAGACAGTCAAAACTGTCTCCAGCTCCACTTCCACTTCTCTCTTGGTCATACTGAGCCCTGATAAATTTGAAAAGTCTTTGGGGTTGGGAATTTACCAGCTGTGATTTTCTTTTGCAAAGGGCAGTTATTCTGTGATTGTTTGAGGTTCCCTGCCCCGTTGCCACTGACCCATGGGACTCTCCCCAGCCACGCACGTACCACTTTTTAAAATTTGCAATCTTCTCTACTCCCTATGGTTTCTTCCACGATTGGACCTTTTCTGTGACACACATGGGGCCCTACTCCTGACTGCTGTTAACTGAGGTTTTTCACAGACCTTTCTTTGGCATAAGCATAACATAAGGAACACAGATTAGATTTTTCTCTTAAAAAATGCATTTTAGCATTTTGCTTTGAAACCAAAAGGGAGGTGTCTTACGAATATATGATGATTCATGCTTTTTGACATTTGAATCAATGTTGCAGTATTTTAGATATTTGTCTTCTCCATTAGAAAGTATAGGTACAGCATAACACCTGACTCAGTCCCTGCTGACTTCCTTCCTTGAATGCACTTTCTCCAGTTCTTGAATGCACTCGACCTGTCTTTGGCTGATCTATCCATCCACAAACCTCTCCTGGGTACAGTCTCTTTGAGATCAGTAACTGCATCTGTACCCATCAACTTGAACACACTCATAATCCCAACCCAAATGATTCATATCAACAGAGAATTCCACCTCCCTAAAAAATGTTTAAAAGTCATCTTGTGGGATGAAGGTAGTAGAAAAACATGGCAGCCAGGACACATGGATATAAGGCGATAAATTTATAGCACTGGGCTGGCCAGCACAGACTTAAGACATAACTCAAGACGATAAGATTGGGACTCAAAAACCAGAAAAAGAGAAGAGAAATAATGACCAATAATAACTTGTGGAATGAACACATGTTGAAGCTTTCTCACAGCTTTGGACAGTCCCAAGAATTATTTCTTCAGAGAGAAGAATATTGAAAATAGCCTTGTGAGTAGTCATTTTGTCTTGATCTTAAAAATCTCCAATCTATCATGCTCCTAAGACTTGGTCATATCTTCGAGATTAAAAGTCCAAAAACCAATACTCTGCAGAGATATAATTGTATATGTGCTCTTATTTCATCTGGGGCATTACCTGATGTTTTCAACTAAACGTAAAAATAGGTTTATTATCTTTATTTTCATTGGCAACCCCACCACTGAATGCTTTTATTTATTTTTTTTAAATGAAGATCTTCAAAGATCTTAGAGTCTGGTTGAGAGGAAAGGATATCAAAAGAATATCAATAAACATACCAGTGAGTATATCATTTGTGCCAGTGAGTGGTATAGACAAAGCCTCTTCTTAACTGTTTTGTTTTTGTTTGTGTTTTTTTTTTTGGTTATTTTCTAGGAGAATTGACTTTAGAAGAATTTATCAATGGCATAGCAAAAGATCAGGATCTCCTGGAGATTGTTTACAAGAGCTTCGACCTCTCCAATGTGCTAAGAGTAATCTGTAATGGGAAGCAGCCAGACATAGAGATAGACTCCTCCAAATCTCCTGACAAGGCTGGCCTAGGGAAGGTGAAAATGAAGTCGCTGTGAGAATACCTTTCCCAGCTATCAATGAGCACAACATTTCAATACAGAAGAAATAGAATCTTCCCCATGTACATGCTGTTGATTTCAGGTCTTTGTTATAATTCATATAGGCTTGTGAATATAGCACTTATTTTAATCCAATAGAGACTTCCATAAAGATCCTAAACAGATGCATTGTTGCTTTTCTGTGCTCTCTCTGCGGATTAAAACGTAATAATTACACTGAAGGATTGTCTCCGTACCTATCCATTCAAAATAGAACTCTCATATGTGTTTCCTTGTGCACTTAATCTACACCTTGAAGTAGAACTGGATTATCAGTTGGAAAGTGTTTCCACAGTTTAGCATTCTCAGATTAAACGTGCATGTGGTAAATGTGTTTGCTGCCTCTTTGTTCTTGTTGCATCTGTATATTATAAATGACTGAGTTCTGGTTTATTTGAGAAACTTTTTTTTCTGCACCTATTTCTCATTGGTGAATGCTGTCTTGCATTAGTAATGATGCTCTGCTTCAAAAGAAAAATCTTAAGCTATGTAGTAAGAGGAGAAAACTTCAGCCGGGGCAGTGAGAATGTTTTCATATGATTCGTTATAAATTTGCATCCAGTTGTGCATGAAAATGCGATGTATCCTCTGTAATTATTATGCCAGTTGGAGGTTTGATCAGAACAGCAGACAGCCAGGCTATGCAACAACAAGCACTTGACATTTTAAACGATCCTGACATTATAGCTCTGACATTTCATTTTTTATATCCTTTCCAGAAAATGAAATGATGAATGGGACTTCTTGATGGGTTAGAACTTTTTAAGGTTTGAGTTCTATATCACAGGCCCATTCGTATGTCTGTCAACGACTGGCTTTCTTGTAGAAACACAGAGGAGGTTTCTAAGACCAGATGTGAACCATCTTTAGGTCAAAAGCTTCATAATTAGGCTTTCATATTCAAATTTGGGTTAAAAACACACAACTGGAAGACTACAGAGAGAGAGTTGGACTGTCCATTTCTCCCTTACAGCTGTCTGAGCAGATTAGTGCAGAAATGGAGGCACGGAGGAAATAAACGGCAGTAGAAATGAAGTATAAGTGGAGGTAGAGAAAAAGTTATAGATGAACATATAGATGGAGGTAGAAATGTCCTCAGAATTTTTCCCCAAAAGATTTCAAGGAGATTCACAAAGATGTATACAATGCAAGATAAAATGTTGAAATAAAATTATCACAGATAATATAAGGAAAATTATTGTAGCTGCGGTGACACAAAGTTTACTTGTTTGCAAAAGGTGCATTACTCTTTGCCTCCTAGAAGTGAAAAGGGAAACATCAAAACATCATTGTAAGAGCCAGAGTATCAGCCAGGTAAACAATCCCACAAAGTTGTTGTGTTGCCAGATGACATTATGCCTTAAATTGTCCAGCGTTCCATGTATTGTTAAGATTTGCAAATGCAAGTATAGCAGAGAAGTTAATATGCAGAGTTCACAAGTGTTTTGAAGAAAGTGAGAAAACAGCAGTGAATACTTCCATCTTTTCTGTCTTTTCTGTATAAGGATATATTTCTGTATAAGGATAATGCTAAAGAGAACTCATTTTCCTTGTAGCTTAATCTTTCTCAGAATATCTGAACCTATTTAGGGAAAAGGCAGCAGTTTCAAGGCAGAAGCTGTTGCTTGCCAAGTTCACCCCGTCTTGGCTTTCGCTTACAGAATTTCCACCTAATGCTTCCCTCCCTGGCCTGGCCTGGCTATTTTTACTACTGGCGGTGCCATTCTCACTCCAGGCAAAGTAAAGTATTGTATTCATGGATCCTTTCAATTCAGTGGCCTCTGTAGCCTCAACATCCTCCCCTCCACCCATCTTTCATGGGCACTCAGGGCCCTTCTGTTCCTCTGCCCCAGGACTCAACCACCTCCGCACACCCCACTCAGAGGAAAGAGATGGAGATGATGGGACAGTGCAAAGGGAAGTTGGGACACCAGCAGGCAGCAAGTTGGAATACAGGAGAAGGGCTTGGGGGTCAGGCAAGCCTGGGTCTGAATCGAGTTCTATTAGCAGATTCTAAAAGCATGTACTGTGTGACTCTGGGGAAATGACATGATTTCTTTGAGTCTCAGCTACCAGAATTAAATGGGGATAACAGCAACATCACTGGACTATCAGGATTAAATAAGTCCCCTCAGCAAAATTCCAGAGTAAGTACTCAGTGCATGTAGAAAAAGAAGCGGGTGGGTTCCCCACCTTCAACAGGATTGACCCTTCAGTCAGGCAAGATCCAGTCAAAGAAACACAAGGAAACCACACTTATATTAACAGAGAGCTTAATATAAGGAATTGATTTAAAAGACATTGGAAGACTAGAAATGCAAAGAGAGGACACTGAAATAGCACAGAACTAGTAATGGCAGGAAGCAGCTACCATCCTAGGCTAGGGGAGCAAAGAGAAGAGGTTGGGGTTATTAGAACACAGAAGCTTGAAAGAGGAGAACTGGGACCCAGCTTCCCATGGAAGGAACACAGCGTGCCTCAGAGGAATGTAGGAAAAGTATTGCAATCAACGATCACTGCCAGGACAGGGCTGTTGTTGAGGCGAGGCTGACAGGAACAGGAGGGGTCAGCTTGTTCTACCTCCTCTTACCTAGCAGTTTCCCTCTAGCACCTGCTATGGGCTGGGCCTACCAGGGAAACAACTGGCAGAGGAGAATTGTCAGCAGGGCTCCACCCAGCATCACAGCGCCTATTATAGAAGGATGGGCTTGGAGCTGAGAGTGTATGACTTAATGACCAGCACAGATGGGATGGGTAGGATGAGCCAAGGAGACACCGTCCAGACACCATCACCATCATAGGTAGCATATTAAGAGCACCCAAGCTCAGGTTTAGCCTGGGCCCCGCCTGCCACTGTCTGTTTTGAACCCTGTAGTTTCCCTCTGACTTCCCCAGGCTCCCGTCACTCTGCTGCCTCATACCTTGATCCTCTCTCTCAGCATATAATCCCTTTGGCACCATGACTGGTTTGTGTAGTTTGCCCAGATCTGGTTTCGGTTTTTCCCTAGATGCTGCCTCTTAGATTTCTAAGTTCTATTCTGTGCACTGTACCCAAAGCTCACTCCAGGTCTTCTGCCTCCCAAACTGACCCCCCGGGTTCATAGCAGAGAAGTGAAAGGGGTACTCACTTCCCTTTCCAAAGAATAGCTCTGTCCTGTGTGTCCTCTCTTGGTGTCCCATAGCACACCCTGGTAGGTTTCTTAGGAAAACTTGTTGAGGCCAGACACGGTGGCTCACATCTATAATCCCAGCACTTTGGGAGGCTGAGGCAGGAGAATTGCTTGAGCCCATAAGTTCAAGAACAGCCTGGGCAACATAGCAAAACCCCATCTCTGCAAAAAATACAAAAATTAGCCAGGTGAGGTGGCGTGCACCTGTGGTCCCAGCTACTTGGGAGGCTGAAGTGGGAGGATCTCTTGAGCCTGGGAGATTCAGGCTGCAGTGAGCCGTGATCATGCCACTGCATTCCAGCCTGCATGATAGAGTAAAATCCTGGCCCAAAAAAGCAAAAAACAAAAACAAAAACACACTGGTTGGTGGATTGGGAGAACGTAAAGGTACTAACTGTTCATCGTAAGAAAACAAATCATAAAACAATATCTATGTTATAGTTTTTTCTGAGGGTGGTCCAAAGGAGGAGATAAGTCAGAAATTCAGAAGCCAAATAATTTTAGGGCTGGGTGCGGTGGCTCAAGCCTGTAATCCCAGCACTTTGGGAGGCCGAGATGGGCGTATCACGAGGCCAGGAGTTCGAGACCAGCCTGGCCAACATAGTGAAACCCCATCTCTACCAAAAAACAAAAATTAGCAGGGTGTGGTGGTGCACACCTGTAATCCCAGCTACTCGGGCGGCTGAGGCAGGAGAATCACTTGAACCCGGGAGGCAGAGGTTGTGGTGAGCCAAGATTGTGCCACTGCACTCCAGCCTGGGCAACAGAGCAAGACTCTGTGTAAAAAAAAAATTAAAAAAAAAAAAAGTACGTTAGGTTCATGGTTAGGTGAGGTGGGGGGAAAAGAGAGAGAGAGACTGTGGGGGGAAAGCCATATTTTTTCCCTCAAGTCTCCTTAAAGTCATCTCTACCAAAGTGCTGCTCCTTCTCTGTCATTTTCTCTGCAATTTAACAACATGATGCTGAGTCCAAAGGAAAAGTCCTAATCTACCTATCAAGTCATGGTATTTTAATAAACCAAATATTTTAAAATAAGTGTCTTCCTCTTTCAGATGATAAGCCTTAAGCAGAGCCTACTGTCCAGTGACTTTTTAAAAAACTTTCATTCAGCTTTATTGTTTAATTGGAATTCCATGAATTTTCCTTCTTATGGCTGTACGGCAACATTTCAAGTAAGGGAAACCATGATATGTGGGCCAAGTGTCTGAAGAACCTCAGGAACCTTAATTAATTTCCGAGACTCCCATTGACCAAATGGCACTGACCAAACCAGAATGACATCACTGTTTAAGGAGAACCTAGATTTTCCTATTACTTTCCTGTTTTTTTGTTTTTGTTTCTGTTTTTAACTACAATTTTTGATGCTTTGAAGTAAAGAGATATTATTTTATTTTACTTTTTTCATTAAAGAAATATTTACTGAATACTTTCCAGGTGCATGGCACTGTACGAGGCTGGGGATAAAGCAGTAAATTAGACATATATTGTCCTTGCTATCATAGTGGATAAGAGACATCAGTGAGTTACATGATTGAATAATTCATTGTAATTGTAGTTAAATGCTGAAAGCTGACATACAAGGGGCTATGAGGGCATATAACTGGAATCTAACCTGTATTAACAGTCAAGGAGAGCTTCCTGGGGAAAGTAACACGTTGGGTTTTTTTTTACTATTTTTTTAAGATACATTATTTTAAAAAGAAAGAAAGATGAAGAGAAAGATACTAAAGCTTGTAATAATTTTTGCCTTATAAAAATGACAGAAAAAATTTTTAAATATTAAGCTAACAGCATGTTACTCAAGTTTCTCTGTACAACTGAAGATGCACCAGGAAGAAGATGCCCCGATTCTTTGGCCCAAAATACGGAGAAATAAACAGAGAAGGAAACAGATGAGTTGCTGCTGGTCCGGGAGGAGGACAGCACTGATTTGATTTCCCTCGCTTGGCCACACTGCAGCAGCCAATCAGCGACTGCTCCTTCAATGAAGCCTGGGTTCTCCGGGCATGAACAGAGAACATATTAGCTAAAGAAGTGTTTGTTTAAAGCAGAAGAGTGATAGGAAATGGGGTGTAGCAAATGTTTCCTTCATTTTTCTTTCCAAAATGTGTTGGACTAAAAGTTATTGGGGAAATAAATGAGAAAATGTGGTTTGTTTAACACTGAAAGCATGACTGAGAGGCAAATGAAGAGACCTACAGGATGGGTTAGTGCATTAAAGAAACAATGCGAGTGTGGAGAGAGGCAGCAAGCTCTGCTCCCCCTCCCCCATTTATATTAGAATAACCTTTAAAAATGAAAATGAAATACAGAAAAAAAAATACTGACATTTAAAACCAAGCGAACGTCCTGTGCTTGCTGAAGAAATCTAAATCATTAAAACTGGGTGGACAGGGAATAGCTTTTTCAGTACTCAGAATTTGTTTCTGGGGACAGCTGCAGGTACACAAAACTGAACTTTGAAAGTAAACCCTGAGAATACCAAGTTTTTTCAGCAGAATGGCACACAACGTTGAGAAAAGTATTTAGGGAGGCAGAACGGCTGCACTGGAGTAAGCACCAGATCTGGATTCTAGTGACCTTTGACAAGTCACTTTACCTCTGAGCCCTGGTTGTCTCCGCTCTTGAAGTAAGAGAAACAATCACTGAATTTCCTTCTACCTCTAATATTGTATCATTCCATGAGACTTTCATAATAGAGGAAATGATGCCTTTAGCACCTCAAAAAGGATTAATTGTTTAGAAACAAAATTGAGGAAAATTTCTTAACATTTGATGCAAACTGCAAGCCCAGATTTCTTTGGACTCTTCTGGCCACTGACTCTCAGATTGCTACCTATGGACTCTATGTCACAGGTGATTTACTTTTGTCCCTATACCTAATTCTTTTTTTTTTTTTTTTTTTTTTTTTTTTTTGAGACGGAGTCTCGCTCTGTCGCCCAGGCTGGAGTGCAGTGGCGCGATCTCGGCTCACTGCAAGCTCCACCTCCCGGGTTCACGCCATTCTCCTGCCTCAGCCTCCCGAGTAGCTGGGACCACAGGCGCCCGCCACCTCGCCCGGCTAGTGTTTTGTATTTTTTAGTAGAGACGGGGTTTCACCGTGTTCGCCAGGACGGTCTCGATCTCCTGACCTCGTGATCCGCCCGTCTCTACCTAATTCTGAGTGCTCTTCATCAAGCATGGAATGGCAGGTCAGTGATTAGGCTATCTACATAGAAGTTACCTGGAAATCTTTCAACATGAAAGGAAATGTATATCTCTGATAGTCATGGTGATTGTAATGCAAGACCAGGTGTGGAAACCATGACTTCTCACATCTCTTTGAGCGTCCCATCCCCGGTTGCCATGGAAATGGCCAGAGTCCATCCACACTCTATCTCCTAGCATTGACCTTTAAAGTACCTTGGGGCCATAGAGTTCTGCATATTTCCTTTGTAAGATATAGGAAAAAGGTCACAGACTTCCATGCATGCAGTTTAACTTAAATCTCATCTCCATCACTCACTACCACCTTGGGTAAGTCATTTTACCTTGATAAACCAGAGTTTCCACACCCATGAAATGAGATTTCGGATATTTGGTTGGGTTACTGTGTGGATGACATGAGCTAACACACATAAATGTCCAGCGTGGTGCTCGGCCCTCATCATGTATCAGTGCATTCTGGCACCTCCAACTTTTAGAATCTTTAAGGCCTCAGGTACATGAAGCTAAGGTTGCTTCTTAGGGAATATTTCCCAGTCTGACCTAGAGGAAGGCTATATACTTTCAAGACACTTTAATATTTTGGCTCTTTAGTCACATTTAATTGGCCGTTCCAATGAGGCCTAAGAATATAACCATCTATAAACAATTATCTCTGGATGGACAAAATATATCAAATACCAACAGGCCCTTTCGACTGGTCCTCAAACTATACCATCATTGGTATAAAGATTATACCAATCTTTAAGATTTTCCCCATGTTGTTAAAATGACCCTGAGCCCTCACCTGTTTTCATGGAAAAGTCTTACAATTAGATGGCATGGTTGGCCTCTTTTCCACACATGAATATTACTCCAGCATAGATGTTTATTTCTTCCAAGCATACATTTCACATTTCTGTAATAACTTACACTTTTAAGGAGCATTTTAAGAAATATAACATCAAAATTAATAGCAATTCATTAAGATAATTTTGATATACCTGTAGCTATTATGACTATCATTTAATATCTATTATTCAGATGGGTATATATGAGAAAATTAAATTGAAATATGTCTAGAATTAGAACCCTTTCTGTACCAAGATACCACCTCTTACCCCACTGGCCCACGCTAGGCTGTCACTATGTCTCATCTGGATTATTCTAGCAATTTCCTAACTAATCTCCCTACTTCAACCCTTGTCCCCACAGTCTATTCTCAATAGAGCAGCCAGAGTGATCCAATTCAAGCACAAGGCACACTGACTTGAACTTTACAAATTATATGAATATATCAAAGTATTACATGCACTTCCAAACTATGTATATCTATTATGCATAAATTAAAAAAAGAAAAAAAAATCTTACTTATAGATAAAACGTATATTGACACAGGAAAATGTTCATGAGTGGTTGCGGAATAAAAAAATATTATGCTATAATAAAAATACATATTTTTGTTTTAAAAAAGCATAAGGCAGATCCTGATTTAAGACTCTCATGTGGCTCCTACTTTCATTCAAGATAAAAGCCAAAGTTCTCAGAGCGGCCTTTAGGGCTTTACATAATCCACCCGCTCTTCTCCCCTTATTTTTCTCGCTTCATTTGCTGCCACTCTCGCCCTCATTCACTCCACTTCAGCCACAGAGGCCACTTCTAAACCGCTCCAAGCACAGCCCTCCTCGGGAACTTGGTTCTTGCTATCCTCTGCCTGGGATATTTACCTCTAGAATATCAACATGACTTTTTCTTTCACCTCCATCAAGCTTTTGCTCCATTGAGGCTTTTGCTAAATTGTAACCTTCTCAATGAGGCCTTTCCTGACCACCTTTCTAAATTGCAAATGTCCATTTCCTTCACCTTGACACCCTCTATGCTCCCACCCTACTTAATTTTTGAAGCAGTGTTAGAAGGTACTGTTTGCTACCTTCTAACCTACTATGCCATTGTTTATTTTGTTTATTCTTTGTTTCTCTTTGGAATATGAATTCTACAAGGCAAAGATTTTTGGCTCTTTAGTTTATTAACAGATCCTCAGCACTTATGATGCAGCCTAGCACATAGTACATGCTGAACAAATACGTTGAATGAATAGAGGAAGTACAAACCTTGTCAATCATTATACACCTTAAATGTGGCAGAGCTAACAAAACTCATTTTCTTTTTTTTTTTTTTTTTTGAGACAGAGTCTTGCTCTGTCGCCCAGAATGGAGTGCAGTGGCCGGATCTCGGCTCACTGCAAGCTCCGCCTCCCGGGTTTACGCCATTCTCCTGCCTCAGCCTCCCGAGTAGCTGGGACTACAGGCGCCCGCCACCTCGCCCGGCTAGTTTTTTGTATTTTTTTAGTAGAGACGGGGTTTCACCGTGTTAGCCAGGATGGTCTCGATCTCCTGACCTCGTGATCCGCCCGTTTCGGCCTCCCAAAGTGCTGGGATTACAGGCTTGAGCCACCGCACCCGGCCACAAAACTCATTTTCTTTTGCAGAGTCTTTCATACCATGTGTCCCTTCATTAGATCACAGAAGTCATAATGGGGAAAATAGTTTTTTCTATTATCCTTCAAATTAATTTCCATGGGAGCTCATATCATCCAACTGATGCTGCCATTTAAAAAGTATTTTTGAAATTGACTTTTAAGCAGCTGCTTGATCACACAAGAAAATCATAATGTTATCATCATATTATCCCAGCTGCTGATGGTTTTGGTTTTTGATTTGTAGTTTTCTTACCACAATAACATTTGTTTATCTGTACTCTGGTCACCGGACTTGATTACGAATTGTTTCTGGCTTTTTTCAGAATTCAAAATATATTCCAAAAAAATAGAATAATGTGCCACCACTGAACGCAAAATGGTTCTCAAAATATAAATAGATTTTTAAAATACTTAAAAACACAAAACTATTTAATCAAAAAATTAAAAAGAAAAGAATAAATTAAATTCATTTGTACAAGTATAACAAACACATCTAACACATTTAAAATACAAAACCTCAGACAAATTCACAAGAACAACACCAAGATTCCAAAGATGGGGAAACTATCAGGATAGAAAATTTGCAAAGGAGAAAATACAGTGACTACTAAACATACAAAAAACGTTTCAAGGTCACAGATGATAAGAAAAAAACCCACAAATTAAAACAAAACAGAAACAATTTTATACGTCAAATTTAAAGTTGCTTTAAAATCAATCTGATGGTAACATTCGGAGAAGGGGGTTGACAGATATAAGGGAATTCTTTGTACTGTTTTTACAACTTTTCTGTAAGTCTAAAATTAGTTTAAAGGTTAAAAAAAAAAATGCTCTGTTCAGTTTTATTGATCTATTTGTCTGTTCCTGCATCAATACCATACTCTGTAAATTACTATAACATTACAATAAGTCTTGATATCTGATATCTGCTTTCTTTTTTCTTCTTGCAATTTCCTTGGCTATACCTGACCCTTGGTATTTTTATGTAAAATGTAAAGTCGGCTTGCCAATTTTCACAAAACCACTGCTGGGATTGTCTATAACATTGAATTTATAGGTCAGTCAGGGGAAAGAAAAGTGAAAGACAAAAATGTAAAAGTGAAAGAGAAAAAATGTGAGCTGTAACAACAGCACACTGTGTGTATCTTCCTCTTTTATCTCTGTGAGCTCCTCTCCTAGGTCCTCTAAAAAGAGTAAAGCTGGACTTGACCAGAGCTTGGATCTCTCCAGATTTACTGTCTGGTCTAATTGGTATACAGTTTATTTTTCTATGTGGAGGATTATTTTCTGATAAAATATTAATCTGGTATGAAAGATAAAGCTCTCAGCCAGGCGCGGTGGCTCATGCCTGTAATCCTAGCACTTTTGGGAGGCCAAAGTAGGTGGATTGCCTGAGCTCAGGAGTTCGAGACCAACCTGGGCAACATGGTGAAACCCCGTTTCTACTAAAATAATTTTTTAAAAATCAGCCAGTTGTGGTGGTGGGCGCCTGTAGTTTCAGCTACTCTGGAGGCTGAGGGGGGAGAATCGCTTGAACCTGGGAGGCGGAGCTTGCAGTGAGCCTAGATCAAGCCACTGCACTCCAGCCTGGGTGACAGCGCGAGACTCAGTCTCCAAAAAAATAAATAAAGCTCTCTCTTCCTGTCTTCTAGACTAAGTCCTATTTTAGCAGGTGTTTATATCATTATTTCAGGTAAATTGACAACTTTGCTTACATCAGCTTAGGAGTGGAAGATGAGAATTAATTTCAGTAGAGCAGTCAACAGAAGAAACCTAGCTCGACATAGCTTCAGCAGAAAGGAAAATGTCCTCACACATGTAACTTAAACATTCAGACAGCTGGATACAAGGGCTCAAATGATGTTATCAGCTCTCTGGATCTCTCATCTTTGTTTCTATGTTGGCCTCATACTCTTCTTCAGTGTCCTCCCTAAGGCTGAGATAGATGGCCACAAATGAATCTAACCCAATTCTCCATCCCCCAGGAAAAGAGTCCCTTTCTCCCACCCCCTCTACCAACACCCATGTATCTAATCTGAGGGAAGCCTGTGCTGCTTGGGACCGTTGTCTGTATCAGCCACTGTGGCTACGAAGGTGAAAGGTATGGCTAGCCTTGCTCACACACACACACACCTTCTTTGGCTTGGTGTATGTTGTGGGATGGGGGCAAGCTGTGTGGGGAGCCATCATTAACCTCACCTGAATCTCAGAAATGGGTTTCCTACAGCAGAGAGGAGTTCTGTTTCCAGAAGGCAGAGCGAGCTGAACAGACAAGAATAGCACAGGATGCTGAAGTTACAAAAGTACTGAACCTCATTTCACATCACATATGGTAGAGAGCTAAGTGAATGACAAAGTAAAACAAAGCACCTTTTGTTAAACACTGCAGAAACTATTGTAGAATTAATGCAAATTTTAGGCATTGTCTGAAAATTTTTTGTAAATTTAAGCATGGTCTAAAATATTGTTATGAGTCCTTTCCTATTAGGACTTTTCCCCTAGATTTATCGAGGTAATGTGTCCAGAATTGGTGGGTTCTTGGTCTCGCTGACTTCAAGAACAAAGCCACAGACCCTCACAGTTTGTGTTACAGTTCTTAAGGGCGGCACGTCTGGAGTTGTTTGTTCCTTCCAATGAGTTCGTGGTCTCGCTGGCCTCAGGAGTGAACCTGCAGACCTTCGTGGTGAGTGTTACAGTTTATAAAGGTGGCGTGTCCAGAGTTGTTCATCCCTCCTAGTGAGTTCGTGGTCTCACTGGCTTCACGAGTGAAACTGCAGACCTTTGCAGAAATATTATAGCTCATAAATGCAGCATGGACCCAAAGAGTGAACAGCAGCAATATTTATTGCAAAGACCAAAGAACAAGGCTGCCACAACACACAAGCGCAACAGAGAGGATTGCCACTGCTGGCTGGGGTGGCCTGCTTTTATTCTCTTATCTGGCCCCACCCACATCCTGCTGATTGGTCCATTTTACAGAGAGCTGATTGGTCTGTTTTACAGAGAGCTGATTGGTCTATTTCACAGAGAGCTGATTGGTCCGTTTTACAGAGAGCTGATTGGTCCCTTTTGACAGAGTACTGATTGGTGCATTTACAAACCCTTAGCTAGACACAGAGTGCTGATTGGTGCATTTACAATCCTTTAGCTAGACAGAAAAGTTCTCCAAGTCCCCACCCAATTAGCTAAACACAGAGCACTGATTGGTGCATTTACAAACCTTTAGCTAGACACGGAGTGTTGATTGGTGCGTTTACAATCCTTTAGCAAGGCAGAAAAGTTATCCAAGTCCCCACTTGTCCCAGAAGCCCAGCTGGCTTCACTTCTCACTGGCACTCACCACGGGACTTTGCAGCACCTATTGCAGGCACTCTGGCAGCCCAGAGGGAGCTCATCCCAGACAACCAAGAGGAAAAGAGGGGAAGCGAGACAGGGATGGAGATCTGCCATCATGGCCAACGATCCTGCAAAGAGGGAATGGCGGTCCACACATGGGAGCCAGCCTCCAATCAAGCCCAGCAGGTGCCAGCCGGCCGCGTGGAGTGCGGGGCCCGCTGAACCCGCACCCACCCAGAACCCGCGCCCACCCGAAACCCGCCGAGCCCACGCCCACCTGGAACTCACACTGGTCCAGGAGCACTGCGCACAGACCTGCTTCCTGCCTGTGCCTCTGCCTCCACACCTGCCTGCCAGCAGAGGGAGCTGGCTCCAGCCTCAGCCAGACACAGAGAAGGGCCCCCACTGTGCAGTGGTGGGCTGAAGGGCTCCTTGAGCGAGGCCAGAGCGGACGCCAAGGCCAAGGAGGCGCTGAGAGCCAGCGAGGGCTTCTAGCACGTTGTGTTGTCACCTCTCAATCCCCCGTCTAAACAGGACACCCCGACTGCTGTTGGGAATTTGGCCGATGACTGCTCTAGCTACTTCCTGCTGGATAGGGGCAAAGAAAGGGCCCTGCAGTTGTAGTATCCTCCAGAGGGGAACTCTCTAGGCCAGTGAAAGGGCCAGCGGGTCAGTCCAGGGGTCCTTGGTAGAAGTTGTTGAGCTCATTTGGGGTTCCATTTGTAAGACCATCTGTAGCTTGCTGGCCTTGATTCTAGAGGAAACAAATTTGACAAGGAGGTTAAAAATACAGGGCCCGAAGGTGAGTAATAGCAAGATGGCTGTCACGGGACCTAGAAAGGAGAGCAGCCATGTTGCCCAACCCCAGAGGTTGGTATAAGAGTTTGAAAGGTGTTGTCTGATTTCAGAAGCCTTTTCCTGTAAACGCCGGGCGGCATCTCGTACTATCCCTGACTGATTAGTGTAAAAGCAACACTCTACCCCTAAGAAAGTTCAAAGTCCTCCTTTCTCAGGAGTGAGGCGGTCTAGACCTCGGCGGTTTTGGAAAGTCACTGCTGCCAAAGAGTCTATTTGGGATTGTAGTTACTATCCTTCCTGAATAGATTTTGTTATTTCTTGCAAACTGTCTGAGAAATTCTTTGAGAGTGTGTAAGTAGTAGCATAATGAAGTAGATAAACTGGCTCTTCCGGGTCCTGTAGCAGTGGCCATTTCTAACCCTATAAGTAGGGGTATCCGTTGTATGGCCCTGCACTGACAGACTTGAACTTTGAGGGGCACTGGTAGGGTCTGATTTCTATAAGATTAGAAGTTAGGATAATATATGTTACACGTTAACTTTTAGCAACTTTACTTTTGTTGAAAACCTTGTAAGTTTGGGATTTCAGTTATTCTTTGCCATTAAGAAGACCTCGTTCAGTCCATATTAACTTAGAATTGGCATAGATGGCTCCTTCCTGATTCTGTAAGTAGTTTAAGGTTTGGCTGAGTGCAAACAGCTCACATATTTGAGCAGACCAATTATTAGGCAATTTTCCTAACTCTGCTTCTGTAAGAGTTTCCTTATCACTTACTGAATACCCATTGTGTTTTTTTTCCTTAATTGCCCCGGAGGAACTATCTGTAGTCCTGTCCTGAAGGGAGTTCCTCCTAGATCTGGTCGGACCTTTGTATGGTAATTAATTAAGATTTAGATCCTCCATTAGGAAACCTGCTGGGTTAAGGATTTTTGATAGGAAGGCTACAGGTTGTCACTGGCCTCAGTGCTTTCGGCTATGCCCTTGTTTACACTGACAACAAGGTGGTATTGGAGTGTTATAGTGTTACAGAGAAGACCTTCAATGATCAATTATAGGTTTAAATTTACCCTGGCTTTTAAAGGAATAGGTACACTGTTTGGCACGGCCAGAGCCGACGCTGAGGCCGAGGCCAAGGAGTTGCCGAGAGTGAGCGTGGGCTGCTAGCACGGTGTCATCTCTCAGTAAAATTGATGAATTAAAACTGTACATGTTTAAGAGATACCACATGATGATTTTATATGTGTATACATTGTGAAATGATTACCACAATTAAGTTAATTAACACAACCATCACCTCACATGTGTCTGTGGTGAGAACACTCTTTTTTTTTTTTTTTTGAGATGGAGTCTCACTCTGTCTGTCACCCAGGCCAGAGTACAGTGGCGCGATCTCGGCTCACTGCAAGCTCCTCCCGGGTTCAAGCCTTTCTCCTGCCTCAGCCTCCCGAGTAGGGGGGACTACAGGCACCCGCCACCACACCAGGTTAATTTTTTTTTTTTAAATATTTTTAGGAGAGACGGGGTTTCACCGTGTTACCCAGGATGGTCTCGATCTCCTGATCTTGTGATCTGCCAGCCTCAGCCTTCCAGAGTGCTGGGATTACAGATGTGAGCCACCGTGCCAGGCCGAGAACACTCTTTTCGCAATTTTCAAGCATACAATACAGTATTATTATTTACAGTTGCATGCTGCACAATACATCCCCAGAATCTATTCATTTTATAAGTTTGTACCCTTTGACAAACATCTCCTAATTCCCCTGACTGCACAGCCCCTGGCAACCACTACTGTACTCTGCTTCTCTGAGTTGGACTTCTTTAGATTTCAAGTACAAATGAGATAATGCAGTTTTTGTCTTTTTGTGTCTGGCTTATTTCACTTTGCGTAAAGTCTTCAAGGTTCATTCACATTTTCTCACATAGAAGTATTTCCTCAGTTTTCATGGCTGATTAATATTTATTTAAGTATATATGTACTTAAAGAATTAATAATTAAATATTATTTAAGAAATTTCATATATATATATCTCACATTTTCTTTATCCATTCATTCATCCATGAGCATTTCTGCAAGTACTCAGGACTATTTCTATTGCTAACATGATCCCCATAAGACTTTGGCACTTTCCCACACCAGCTGGAGAATGTACCCCCAGTCACCTACTAATAACACTGCTCCAGGCACTGGGCGAACTCTCCCAATTTCCCTTCATCACTTCAGTGACCACAATCCTGGCTGCCCATTAGAATTTCTCAGGAAGCTTTACAAAATCCCGAAGATCAGGCTATACCTGAGGCCATGTGAATCAGAATGTCTGGGATTGGGACCTAGAGTTCAGCACTTTTTAAAGCTCTTTGGGTGATTCCAATTTGCAGCCAAGGTTGGGCACCTGATCCAGTGGAAGGCGGCCTTTATGCTGACTCATCCTAGACAATCCTTGCTTTCCTACTGGAGTGATAAAACATAGAGGACTAAGACTGAATAATGACCAGAGCGGGAATGGACAAGAAAGTATTATAGCTCTGCCTGCATTGGTTTTAGGCCATGAACCCCAAACAAGAAACTGATGGGCCAGACCCAATCATTTATGGTACCCACAGCATTTTTAAAAAATTAAAAAAAAAATCACATGGATTGTTTTATCTTGTCTTGATATTTAAAGACTGAGGCAATACTGGGCAGCAACTAGTGAGCTGCCATTGAGTAACAACAGCCTTCTCGAGGCAGAATATGGATTTTCCAGTTTGTCATAGTTTCATCACTCTCTTTTAACAAGATATAAAGATGCGGCCGGGCGCGGTGGCTCAAGCCTGTAATCCCAGCACATTGGGAGGCCGAGGCAGGTGGATCACAAGGTCAGGAGATCGAGACTATCCTGGCTAACATGGTGAAACCCCGTCTCTACTAAAAATACAAAAAACTAGCCGGGCGCGGTAGCGGGCGCCTGTAGTCCCAGCTACTTGGGAGGCTGAGGCGGGAGAATGGCGTGAACCCGGGGGGCGGAGCTTGCAGTGAGCCGAGATCGCGCCACTGCACTCCAGCCTGGGAGACACAGTGAGACTCCGTCTCAAAAAAAAAAAAAAAAAAAAAAAAGATATAAAGATGCACTGATGCAGATGTAACTAACTGAGATGTGGGTATAGGTAGAGCCACCGTGGCTATCACAGGGACGTAAAGGAGATGCTGACAGATCTCAATGATNGCATTTTTTTTTTTTTTTTTTTTTTGAGACGGAGTCTGGCTCTGTTGCCCAGGCTGGAGTGCAGTGGCCGGATCTCAGCTCACTGCAAGCCCCGCCTCCCGGGTTCATGCCATTCTCCTGCCTCAGCCTCCCAAGTAGCTGGGACTACAGGCGCCCGCCACCTCGCCCGGCTAATTTTTTTTTGTATTTTAGTAGAGACGGGGTTTCACCGTGTTAGCCAGGATGGTCTCGATCTCCTGACCTCGTGATCCGCCCGTCTCGGCCTCCCAAAGTGCTGGGATTACAGGCTTGAGCCACCGCGCCCGGCCACCCACAGCATTTTTAAAAAATTTAAAAAAAAATCACATGGATTGTTTTATCTTGTCTTGATATTTAAAGACTGAGGCAATACTGGGCAGCAACTAGTGAGCTGCCATTGAGTACCAATAGCCTTCTCGAGGCAGAATATGGATTTTCCAGTTTGTCATAGTTTCATCACTCTCTTTTAACAAGATATAAAGATGCACTGATGCAGATGTAACTGAGATGTGGGTATAGGTAGAGCCACCGTGGCTATCACAGGGACGTAAAGGAGATGCTGACAGATCTCAATGATTCTGTTCTCCACCTAGGCAAACTTAACACCTTGAGGCAGAATTCATTCAATGCAATTATTTAATTCAACAACCACAAATAATAGCATTTGTACGGTGCATTCCAATTTACAGAGAACTTTGACACTCGTTTTTCATCTGATCTTCATAGAAGTTATATAAAGAAGGCTTTATTATGCTTCCTACTTCACAGATGAAAAAATTGAGGCTCAGATGATTTCACGAGATTTTAGGTCATTAAGTCCCCAAATCAGGACTTGAATATATGCTTTTTATCTTAAATCCCATAATCTCAATTATAACATGTTGTACTCCTCCCCAAAGAACAATAACAGCTTGAAAGGCGTGTTGAAAAGTTGTAATGAGTAACGGAGCTAGAAAACTCTAGGATGTCTGGGTGCTGATTGTATGCATAAGGCACCCTCAGACCGTTCCTAGCACAAGCTGGAACCAGTTACAGCTGCCTGCCTTCTATAAAGCAGGGCCTTAAACTCAGGATTAATTTAGCTAAGGGCCAAATGAGCACCATAGGTACCGTAAACATTAATTTGTACTGTACTTATCCAGAAATTTTGAAAGATTTAAACCTTTCTAAACTGAAGTTCACTTTGAAACTTATATAACTCCGTAATATCTACCAAACATATGGTAAAATATAATTTACTGGGGATTCAGAGAGGAAATTGACAAAATATTTTGATTCCTTGACTCTTGAATTTCATATACAGGATTTAGAGAGAAACTCTATTTCAAGGATAACTGTCGATCTAGATTGACAGTTTCTGATTTGTCACTGTTTTCTCCTTATTGAAGGTAAATAACTTGGCATTGTGCCTGGATATGTACTGTAAATGAACAGTACATTTTAGTTCTTATAATTATTACAATTATCCTTCTAATCTTTTTCACGGCTGACTTTTTATTTGATATGTCCTTGTCATGGTTTCTTGCACTTAGTATTCATTTTTAGTTACATTGATTAAATATTTGTTACATTGAACTAAGATAAACAACTTTGTAAATTTTGACATACAAATTCCAAAAAGATCCTTGGTGGAGATTTTGATAAATTCTGCACTATAGAATATGCCAAATGTTTTTAGAATAATGTGGCAATACCTATTCGAAGTTAAACAATTAGTTTATTAATTTTAATTATCTTTTTAATAGTGAAGTACTATAGCAAATATTTACTGCTTAATGCAATTTAATAATCACTAATTTATTAGTCTGTAAATTGGGCTTTCCCCTCATTCAGTCTGGTTTCTCTCAGTTGATCCAGTGAAACTTCACTGTAAAAAAGTAACTTTTATAATTGTAATTATCATAGTAATAAATCTTAAGACATTATCAACTAAAACTTGAGGGAAAAAATTGATGAAATTCCAGAATTTAATTTTATATTATGTGTTTAAAACATCATGATATCAGAGGGAAAGATAAATGTCAAGTGTAAAATTCCTAAAATCAGTAAGAAAAAGACAAGCAACCATGTGGAAAAATGTAGACAGTTTGGAAACAGAATTATCCCACAAACATATGAAAAGACATTTAGCCTCACTGATAATCAGAAAAACACAAAATAAAGCAATAATTGTTTTATTGTCAGATTAGAAAAAAATACAGAGTAATAACATCAAAGTTGGTATCTAGGGTGGATGAGGGCAAAGAAGAGTCCTCATTTGCTACCGTGGAAATATCACGATCTCTCAGGTCACTGGTTAAAACTAAATACATGTATATCCTATCAGCCTGGGTTTCCTCCTTTTTAAATCTACTCTAGAGAAACATTCACACGTATGCTTAAGAAGACATACACAAGGATACGTATTGCAGCTTTATTTGTAAGAGGGAAAGTTGAAAACAAATTGTCTATCAATTTGGAACAGCTAAGTAAACAAATACACTTGCATTAGTTGGGGATTGGTTCCTGTTTCTACACAATTAATTCGATTTGGAGTGTTCTGACCAAATGCATTATTATTATTATTATTATTATTATTTTTTCACATTGCACAATTTAGAGGTAGTTGGTCCAGGGCTGGTATAGCAAATTCAAAATATCATCCAAGTGCCAGACTCCTTCTGTCTTTCCAATCTGCTGCCGTAAGTGTTGTTCCCAACCGCAAGGTCACAGGAGGCTCCTGACCCCTCCCTCCGAGTATCGCAACTGTGTTTCAGAAGGAAGGAGGAAGGGACGGGACATTGTGACAGCAGAGTCAGTGGCATTTGAAGAGCTTTTCTAAAAGCCTCACATAGTGACCTCCACTTCCAGATTTTGGCCAGAACTGTGTCATGTATCACCCTAGCTACAAGAGAGCATGTAGCATTTTATGTGGGCATGTTGTGATTCTAAATAAAATCAGGAGGAAGGAGGAAGGGTAGAATAGATCCTGGATTGGCAAACAGCTATTCCTTCAACAATACTCATAAGTGGAATATTGTTAGGGGTGTGCTAGATCCAAAAGAATCAAACTAGATAGATCTCTGAGACATGATGAATGAAAAAACCTATTGTATAATGACATTTATACACTCACATCCATGCATACAGACACAGAGAACAGGAAACTAATACAGAGGGAAAGGTCTGGAAGGATGCACACCATATCCTAAGAATGATTAATTGTGGGAGTAGAAGTTGTGAATCTCTAGTTTATTGATAATTCGGGATGAAGTGGACATGGAGGTATGTTGTCCAGATCCCCTTTAAGGAAAGACTTGCTGCCAGTCACAATGTTTTCAGCAGACAACTTCCAACTGTCATCCCCTTCTGCGGTTGCTTCAGGTGCAAAGCGGCCTCACTCAAGGTTACAGCCCCCGATGGCAGGAGTGGGTGGCCCACATGCACTAACTGACGGATGGCAGAGTATAAAGGCCCAGCTATTTTGGATCAATACTGAGCACTCTATTGGCCATTGTAGCTCCAGAGCCACCCAGTGGAATCAGCTGAGGCTGCTCAGCCTGCATTGTGGCTAATTTCCCCCTTTCCTCTGTTTCCTTGTCTTCCTTTCCACAGATGTTGTTCAAGGGTCCTTCACAGCAAACATTCTGCACACTCAAGTCTGTCCCAGAATCTACTTCCCAAAGAACCCAACCTGTGAGAGTGATCATTCTGTTGTAAAGTCATGTGTGTATTCCTGAAAAGCCAAATGTTTTGTAAAATTGCACACTAAAAATAGCCAGGCTTATGAAAAAGATGGGATTGGGACAAAGTATCCAAAATCTATCTAACTGTATAAGTGGAGAACCAATAAAACTAACTTTAACAGTTACTCTCCAACCACAGTCAGTAGATCCCTGTAGCCTTAAACCCTGATTCCTGTTTTCCTCATCAGGGTGTCCTCGGGGCATTTGCTTCCAGTAGAGACCAGCTTCATCAAAATTAAAAAGAAGGAGTAGCTTTTCTTCATCGATCACTTTTTTTTAACCCAGGGGAAACTATGTCCTTCACAACTGCTTTATCTGCACTCATGGCTTCACCAGATAGCACAAAGGTCTGGAAATCGAGGCAGACCAGTTACTACTTGGACTAAAGGAAGGCACTCCCACAGGATTTCCACTTTTTTCTGTCGAGGTCTTCATATGTTACTAAGACTTTCTCTTTAATTAGGAGAAAGCTTGTTGTGACCCCTTCAAAATACTAATAAGATGCAAAAATTTCATGTAGAGATCAACGCAGCTTCTGTGCTATACTGACGTCAACCTTGATTATCATTACAAACACAAAACTTGAAAGAGACAAGACTGATGTGTTATTTTTATTTTATTTATTTATTTATTTTTTGAGATGGAGTCTCGCTCTGTTCCCCGGGCTGGAGTGCAGTGGCGTGATCTCGGCTCACTGCAACCACTCCCTCCTCAGTTCAAACGATTCTCCTGCCTCAGCCTCTCGAGTAGCTGGGACTACAGACACCTGACTCCATGCCCGGCTAATTTTTTGTATTTTCAGTAGAGACGGGGTTTCACCATGTTAACCCAGATGGTCGCTGTCTCCTGACCACGTGATCCGCCCACCTCAGCCTCCCAGAGTGCTGGGATTACAGGCGTGAGCCACCGCAACCGGACTAGATTTTTTTTAAAGGAAACTCCATTTGTGTATTATTTCTGTTAACATTTAAATAATGTATCTATATGGAAGAGGAGTACTGAAGAGAGGGAATCCAAGTGTAAGAATGATAATTTGGTATAAGCTTGGAATAACAGTGTCACAGCACAATTTTTTTCAAGTTCCTGGGCCTCTCTGGACACTAATCCCTAGAAAGAATTATTTTTTTGTCTATTTATTGTTATTTGTAGGTTTACTGATCTGCCATCATCTAAGTTTGTCTTACCTACTGCTATGGTATGAATGTAGTCCCTCCAAAATTCAGGTGTTGCCAATGCGATAGTATTTAGAGGTTGGGCCTCTTAAGTATCAAGAGTTGATTAGGCTGTGAGAGCTGTTCCCTTATTAGTGGGATTGAGGCCCTTATAAAAGTAGCTTCACGTTGTTTTTGGCTGTCAGAAGGCTTTTGCCTTTTGCATATGTGACTGCAGCAGGGATGCTCTCACTTGACCAGGTGCCAGTGCCTTGATCTTGGACTTGCCAGTCTGCAGAACTGTGAGTGAATAAATTTCTGTGTTTTATAGAGTACCCAGTCTGTAGTATTCTGTTATAGTAGCACAACACTGTTCTTCTATCTTCAGTTCATTTAAGGAATAACTGTGTACCAGGCAGAATGAGGATTCCATTCTCCCTTGACTTCACCAAATTGTTTTCTGGTATCCCAGATTGCAAAACATGTTTAAAGGCAATAGTTTGGTGCAATACACATACATTAGAGTCAAACTAAATGTGGACCAAAGAAATGTGTGTACCTGCTTTGGTGATGTGTTTTAGTTGAAATAGTTCTGACAGACAGGCTCAGAGGCAGGGGACAGCTAGCCAATATTCTCTGAGTCAAAGTGACTACCTTCAGGTTTACAAAAAATTGTGTGTAGGCTGTTCTACTCTAGCGAGCAGTTTATTAGGTTTGGGATGCCTGTAAGAATTGGTCTATTACTTTGGTGGAAACATTGTGTAAGACAAACAATGTCCTTGCTGATTCTTGACACGCTGGTGACATTTTCCTGGAGAACCTTAGGTTGTGTGGGCTAAGTATTTTTGTTTTCACTTACTTCTACATATCTATATTTTAAATTAATTTTATTCTCAGATAAATAGTTTTTCTTCTCCAAAGGGGAATGGGTTTTTGTTTTAGATAGTAAACAAAGTTCTGATTTAGCATTACTGTCTCATATTAATAGGTGTCTCAAAAAGTAAATCTGCATGAAAAGCCACCACTGCGTGTTGCTACAAACTCTGAGGAGTAGATAAATACAACTCTCAGCTCACACAGTCCGGCTGGAGGGGACGTAACATCATCTTTGTAAAAATCAATGTAAATTCTATTTTCAGGTTACCACTTTTCTGGGTAATGAAAATGTAATCTCAATTTAGGAGCTGTTTCCCATCCTCCTCTTTTCATCTGTCTAGGAAACTTATCAAATGGCAATATATAGGAAGGTGGGACCTGGTCTTTATTGCCATATATCCAGCTGACTTCTGTTGTAATCAGTGATCATATCAAAATATATTTTTTAAATGTCTAAAAGTAAAAATGGCACAGGCAAAGACAATCAAAAGGGATGTCTGCAGTAACTAATTAGCACAAGCAAAGAAGCACATACTGAAGTTCTTGCTCTTCCGGTCTGCAACTATTGGTCCATCCAAGCTACAATTACACCTTTTTGCCCCCATAGAAAAACCTTTTCAAGTTTCTGTGCCATATGCAAGTGCTTCTCAGATGCTTTAAATGCAGTATGCTACTCCTATTCCACTTTTGGCTATGGAAACTGGGTCTTCTCTACTCCTTAGGACAGAGGTAAAATTATGATCCTTGCATCTTCCTAGAGGTAGTCAAAACTCTGGTTGTGCAGGGAGCCAATGAGTTGCCCTGGTCTTCAGTTCCTCATGCTTATCAAGGTTTAGATTGGATTTGGACCAGGTTTGAGATGGGAGTCAGGGACCAGAAATGGTCAGAGTACAGATAATTTTCAGAAGTACATCTCAACTTCTCATTTTGTTTTCAACTCTCTCCTCCTTTTCTGATCCAAAGACTTTTTCTTTAATAGAGGGGACTGTAGACTGTGTCTCCATGTATCTCCCCAAATCCATCATTTAGGGTGAAATTTTTATGGTCTGGGTCCTTCCAGCTCTTAGGCCTTGGCTTTTGACAACGAAAAGTCTTTTTTTTTTTTTTTGCTGTTGTTTCATACCCACTGAGGCAATGAAACGCTGCTGACTAAACAAAAGAATGTTCACCGCATAATAAGGAACACAAGGAATGGCAAATGTATGGCTACTCTATATTTCAATATTTATTTTCCAAATCTGCTTCAGGCACCTGATCCATCTGTCAAAGACTATACATAAACGTCTCAAGCACAAAAACAGCCTTCCTCCTTGAAAGCCTGCCCGGTCTTCAGATTGCTCTATTAGAAAGTTAATTGTTAGCCAGGTGCAGTGACTCATGCCTGTGGTCCCAGCTACTTGGGAGGCTGAGCCCAGGAGGTTGAGGCAGTGAGCCACGATTGCACCACTGCACTCCAGCCTGAGTGACAGAGCGAGACTCTGTTTCAGGGGAAAAAACAACAACAACAACAACAAAAACAAAACAAGAGAGAGTTACTTGTTATGATGATCTGAAATCTGTCTCTGTATAACTTCCACAGGGGCAGACTTTTTTCCCCGAGAATATTAAAATAAAGAGAAAGGAAAACAGTCAGTTACTCTTACAGTATCACTTCTCTTCAGGTCTCTCTTCAAATAGCCTCTTCTGTTTATCGCCTTACCAACCCAAAGGCAGAACCCAAACCAGGATGTAGAATGCAAAGTTAACTTTTTGGAATCATGGTTTTCTGTAGCTCTTCTGTCATCCAAATTCCCGCCTAAGACTTTCAATTAGCAGTGTGGGCAACCAAATCTTAATCAGTATGCCTTATTTTCCAGTGACAAGACCAATGGCACGTGTTTGAGGGAGTAATATATTGGTCAGTGGAATTTGGAACCCTCCACAGGCCATGTGAGGGCTACAAGGCTCTACTTAGTCTGGCTTTTTCCTTATGTCCAGCCTCAACTCTTATGACACTTCCCCTGTACTTTCTCCACCCTAGACACTCACCTTTTTTTCCATTTGTCTTTTCTATGCTTCCTCTTAACATAGGGCATTTGCTTTGCTATACCTACCTTCAGAAATAACTTTTTCCCTCTGTCTGGTATTACTCATCTTCAGACTTGAGCTCAAATGGTATAGCCTTGGAAATTTTCTCAATTTCCCTCCCAAGATCCTTTGTCTTTATTTTTCTAGAGTTACTGGTTTACATTTCTATGATTATTCATTTCCCCTATTCTAACAGTTTGCAGAGACCTGGCAATTGGTAGACATTGCACAAAAAAATGTTGAATAAATGAACTGAGAGATCGTACCTATGTGTAAAGTTAGATCCAAGCCCACTTGTTGAGCAGGCCCTCTCCACTCTCTCCTACCTGTTTTCATCTCTGCATGCTTCCTTTCCTCTTTAATTGCAGTGCCCGCTTCCAGCAGGCACTAGAATCAAATAAATGGATAAATGTGCATAGTTTTCTTTTTTCTTCCAAAAGGCCGATTACAGTCTGGGGTGATGATTATCCCACAGAGTCACCCAGACCTTGTTTAATGAGCAACATGAATCTGCGGGGACATGCTGTTTCCCAGAATTGGGGTCAAAGGTTGCAAAGATGGGCTGCAAAAAACCTACAAAAGCCAGTGACAGTTTTTTATTTTTTCCCAAATGTCATTTATTCTGCTTAGTGATATTTACAGTGTATCCTGTCGTCGTAATAACACACCAATTAATGGGGAAAATGGCAGCTCATTACCCTATGAAATAGTAGAGTTTTCATATTGGCTGGATGCTCTCAAAGGCTTGTAATCACAAACTCTGCTCTTATTCTCTGTTCATATTCTCTGTTTAAAATGTAGCTTCCTTCAGATTAGATGTCATTATAAATCCTTTGACATACAACTTCCCTTCAGATATAGCTCATTTAGATTGTGAAAAACATTACTCAAATTTCATTTTTCATGAAAATCAGGTATGTTAATTTGAATATCTAAGGCAGGGTTAAATTCTTAAGGAAATTTTTATAAGTAGTGATGCTTTCTCAGTTTTCTCAGGGTTTCTTAGAAACCCTACCAAGGGCTAATATTTAGGAAATATTATTTATCCTGACCAGTTGCTTCTTTTGAAATATATTACTATACATTCTGGTGGTACAATTTTAAATGATAATATATTATTTTAATCACAAAAAAGAAAACAAAAAACGTCCCACAAAACATTTAAGAGGGCAAAATGGTAGCAATTTGGATGTGAACAGCTTACTATCTAACCAACCCAATTTTCATTTCCCACAGCTATAATGGAAGATGCTAAAGCTAAGGCAGGCCAGGTGTGGTGGTGTACACCTATATCCCAGCACTTAGGGAGGCTGAGGCAGGTGGATCACTTGAGCCCAGGAGCTTGAAATCAGCCAAGCAACATAGTGAAACCTTGTCTCTACCAAAAAAATTTTTTAAATTAGCTGGATTGGTGGCTGCACCTGTGGGTACAGCTGCTAAGAAGGCTGAGGTAGGCTCGCTTGAGCCTGAGAGGTTGAGGCTGCAGTTAGCCGTGGTTGCACCATTGCAGTCCAGTGTGGGTTACAGTGAGACCCTGTCTGATAAAAAAGCTAAGGAGTAAGACACATTTATAGGGAGATGATTTAAAGTAAGCTAAAAAGTATAATAGTTTATGTGAAATTGAACAAAAATAAATGAGGCAGGTATTTTGCTTATGATGCAGACATTTTGTTTATAAGATAATCTACATTACCAAGAATCCACACTCAAGTATGGATATTGAAAACTATTCTGCTAATAATTCAATTACACAAAAAAGAATTTAAAAGGCAAAAAAAAAAAAAAAAAAAGTCACCATCTAAAGCACTGATCCCTTTAATCTTTTTTCAATACTGTTCATTTGAGGGGGAAAAGCTTCCTTTGGTCTTTACGTTTTTACTTAGCAAAAAAAAAGTATGAAACATACTATATAAAAAAGACATGGGGATTTGTTCAGTGATTCTGTTCAGTGATAATTTAAGAAGGATACTATTGAAAGCAAGAGGTTTGACTTCAACATTTTATTTCTGCTATTTGGATTTTTCCTGAAATAATCTAAAAAGGTGGATTGTGACTCAACCATAAGTTTTGAGGGCCTAAACCCCACATTCCTTTTTTTTTAAATTAGCCCTTTAATTTTAATATGGGGTAGGTTATGACAGGTAATCAAGGTTAAGACCAGAAGTAGGAGAGTGGGTTTTTGGAGGTAGGGGACAGTGGAAAGACTGGAGGTGACACTGATAATCGAGATAGTTGCATATGAAATGTAGTTCTTACATAGGAATTTTACATGGCTGTTCTTTTTCCCTGTTGATTGCTCAGAAATAAAATGTAAATTTTGTGCATTAACAGTGAATATCCAACATAATTAATTTATTACAAATAGTTCAATGATCTCTCTTTGTGAAATAATTGGTGACTATACAAATAAAAATATATAGCTTTTTACACTGCCTTCAGTTCTAAGTAAATCTATTTTTTTTTTCTCTAGGGCAAGATTGTCCATTAAAACATCTACTCTCTGCTTGCTTTCTATTTTGACATTGTTTGGTATTTTCAACTTCATCCTTTTAGGCAAAAATAAATTTCAACAAAGCTAGTGTGGTCACAGCTAGCACACCTGTGTAGTGATCGAATAACAACTTAAAATCCTAAGGTCAAGTTAAATGAGAAAAATAGAATGTGTTACTTGTTTTGGATCCTAGAACATTAAAATGCAGGTACAATGATAGAAGATCACTTTTATTTTTCTCTGTGACTTATTGGGCTCACTAGAAAAAATTATAAGGAAAACCCAACTAATGGCCTTGTAGCTCAAAGAAAAGGAAGTCCCTAACCAAATCCAGATTATATGAACTAGAGTGCAAAGTTCTTTTCTACAATTGCATTGTTTCCAATTGAGTAGATGCCAAGTGTTCTTTTTCTTTCATTTTAGAAAAATCATTTCTAATAGAAATAGGAGAAGTAGCAGCAGCAGCAGCTACAACCTGAGGTACAGCTGAATATCCCTTAACCTTATAAACAAAAATGGGTGGGAAAGATGCTTCAAGATCAATCTAACCATAGGCCCCAATGAGCTAACTGCCTAGTGCATTCCCTAGGCTGAAAGATAAGTCTATGAGGCTCTTTCCTGCTAGGGCAGTGGTAATGATGAAGTGGGCAGAGATAGAAAGAGTCATTTATTAATGCATTCTTCAATTCATCAAGTATCTGTTGTATATCGTAGACTTATATGCACCGGACTCTGGGATAGACCATATGGAGACAAAGTTAATAAAGCCAGACATGGACCATGCCCTTTTGGAGTTAACAAGCCAGAGGAGTTATTATTCAAGTAAATTATATTATGAGTATAAAATTGCAACTCTTAACAAGCACTAGGAAAGGGCCAGATCAATTCAGCTCAAGGATTTACAAACAATGTTAGTTCAGTTATTAATTCGGTGAACATGAAGGACATTATCTGGCCACTTTCAGAATATGTTTGAGATCTTGGAAAGGGTATATTTCAGTGTCTTTCCTTGTTTTTGCAAAGGCATTGTTGTTGAATTGGTGCAAAAGCACAAGGGGGTAGGATTATGTAGGTTTTTCATTATCCGGAAGAATAATTGCTTTTGAAAGAAAAAATATTTAATTCAATTTTAAATTAATTATAATTACTTGCCAATGTTGGTAACAGCACAGCTTCAATCTTGGAATCAGGTTGGTTAGCACCACTTTGTTTCTTTTTCCATACTGATTTTCATGTATTTGCTTTTTAAAAAAATTAAACTTTTTATTTTGTGAAATTATAGATTAACATGTAATTATAAGAAATATGCAAAGTTCTTTCATTTCCTCTAATGGTAACGGCTATCAAAACCACAGTAAAATATCATACTAGGTACTGTATTACATGGACACTGACACAGTCAAGCTACAGAATATTTCCATCACCACAAGGATCTCGTGTTGCCCTTTTGTAATCCCACCCACTTCCTTCCTGCCTCCACCTCCTCAACACCTGGTGACCACTAAACTGTTCTCCTGTTCTTTTCTTTTCTTTTTTTTTTTCTGAGACGGAGTCTCACTCTGTTGCCCAGGCTGGAGTGCAGTGGCACAATCTCGGCTCACTGCAACCTCCGACTCCCTGGTTCAAGTGATTGTCCTGCCTCAGCCTCCCGAGTAGCTGGGGTTACAGGCATGTGCCACTACGCCCAGCTAATTTTTGTATTTTTACTAGAGATGCGGTTTCACCATGCTGGCCAGGATGGTCTCGATCTCCTGACCTCTTGATCCACCCACTTTGGCCTCCCAAAGTGCTGGAGTTATAGGCGTGAGCCACCACGCCCGGCCTAACTGTTCTCCATTTCTATAATTTGTCATTTAAAGAATGTCATATAAATGGAATTATACAATATGTAACCTTTTGGAACTTGCTTTTAAAACCCAGTGTAATTCTCTGGAGATTCATTCATGTTGCATGTATCATTAGTCAGTTCGTTTCTATTGCTGAGTTAGTATTCCATGATATGGGTATACCATAGTTTGCTTAAGTAGTCACCAGTGAAGGACATATGGGTTGTTTCTGGTTTGGGGTGACTATGAATAATGTTGCTGAAAGATTCATGTATAGGTGTGAAATAAATGCTCAGAAGAAATTGCTGGGTTATATGGTAATTGTATCCTTCTTTTTCAACAAATTGCCTTAGTATTTTCCAAAGAGACTGTACCATTTTACATTCCCACCGGTACAGTATGATGATTCAGTTTCTCTACATATTCCCTAGCATTTGGTATTGTCACTATTTTTTCTTTTAGCCGTTCTTGTAGCTATATAGTGATATCTTTTTGTAGTTTTTTTCTTTTTAATTTATTTTTTGGAAGTGATGTCTCACTATCTTGCCCAGGCTGGCCTTGAACTCCTGAGCTCAAGGGATCCTCCTGTGTCAGCCTCTCAGTAGCTGAGACTACAGGCATGCACTATTGCACCTGCCTCTCTTTGTGGTTTTTAATTTGTGTTTTCCTAATGGCTAATGATGTCGAACACCTTTTCATGTGTTTATTTGCAATCTGTATAACCTGTTTAGTGAAATATCTGTTCATGTCTTTTGCCCATTTTCCAATGGAATTTTTTTAACTGTTGAATTTTGAGGGTTCATTATATATTTTTAGATACTAGTCTTTTGTCAGATATGTGTTTTGCAAATATTTTCTTTCCATCTGTAGTTTATCTTTTCATCCTCTTAACAGGGTCTGGGTCTTTCACAGACTAAAGTTTTAAATTTGATAACAGGTTTTCAGTTTTTTTCTTTTATAGGTAGTGATTTTGATGTGAAGTCTAAGAAGTCTTTGACTAGTGCTAGAGCCCAATGTTGTTTTTTTTTTCCATTTTATAGTTTTGCATTTTACATTTATGTCTGTAATCTATGTTGAGTTAATTTTTATATAAGATATAGGACTTAGATTAATGCTTATTTTTTCATCTGTGGATGTCCAATTGATCCAGCATCTTTAGTTGAAAAGGCTCTTTTCTTTATTGAAATACTTTTGTAACTTTGTCAAGAATCAGCTGGCCATATTTCTTGTGAGTCTGTTTCTGGGTTCTCTATTCTGTTCCATTGATATGTATGTGTCTATTCTTCTGACAATACCACACAATCTTGAGTATTTTAGCTATATAATAAGTATCAAAATTAGGTAGACTGATTACTTTCACTTTATTTCTGTTTTTCAAAATTGTTTTAGCTATATCTAGTTGCCTTGCCTGTCCACATAAATTTTAGAACAAATTTATTTATATCTTTAAAAAAATCTTTCACGGATTTTGATTTCCCTCATGAATATAGATGTGAGACCTCAGTAATATATTAGCAAATCAAATTCAGCAATATATTAAGAGAATTATACACCAGCAGCAAGTGTCGTTTATTCCAGGGATGGAAGGCAGGTCTAATATTTGAAAATAATCATATTGAAAGATCAAAGAAGAAAAATCACATGATCATATCAATTGATGCAGAGAAGGCATTTGACAAAATTCAATACCCATTCAAGGTGGGAATGTCAATGTCTTTGGGTTATCCTGCTTCTTTTGGTTCAGTCAGTTTCTTTTTTTCTTTTTTTTTTTTTTTTTGAGGTAGAGTCTCGCTCTGTCGCCCAGGCTGGGGTGCAGTGGCATGATCTTGGCTCACTGCAAGTTCTGCCTCCCGGGTTCATGCCATTCTCCTGCCTCAGCCTCCCGAGTAGCTGAGACTACAGGCACCCACCACCACACCCGGCTATTTTTTGTATTTTTAGTAGAGACAGGGTTTTACCATGTTAGCCAGGATGGTCTCGATCTCCTGACCTCGTGATCCGCTGGCCTCGGCCTCCCAAAGTGCTGGGATTACAGGCGTGAGCCACCGGCCCTGGCCAGTTTCTTTTAACGTGCAGGTTTATGTCTCTTGCTGAAGCTGGGGAATTTCTAGCTATTATTTCTTTGAATACCATTTCAGTCCCATTCTTTTTCTCCTCTCCTTTGGAATCACCAGTGACATACATATTAGATTTGTTATAGTCCCACATATCCCCAAGGCTCTGTTTATTTCATTCAGTCTACTTTTCTCTCTTTTTTTCACACTGGGTAACTTTCATTGCTCAATCTGCCAGTTCACTGATTCTCCTGTCCTCTCCATTCTGCTGTTGAGCCCATCCACTGAGGTGTTCATTTTGGTGGTGGTTCTAAAATTTCCCTTTGGTTCTTCTTCACATCTTTTATTTCCTTGCTGAGGCTTTCTAGTTCATCATTCATCTCAAGCATGTTCATAATTGCTCATCTACGTACTTTTGTTATGGTCGCTTTAAAATCTCTTTCAGATCATTGTTGCATCTTGGTTCACTTGGTGTCAGCATTCATTGATTGTCTTTTGCTGTTCAGTTGAAATCATCCTGGTTCTTGGTATGATGGTGATTTTTAAAAATTGAAACCTGGACATTTTTGTCTTATGTTAAGGAGACTCAATCATATTTAGACTATTTTAACTGGTTTTTCTCTCTGAGAGCTCTGACAAGTGTAGAGGGGCACTGCCTTGTTACCGCTAGGTGGAAGCACAAGTCTCTAGGTTCCCTATCCAGCCTCCTGAGGACAGGTGGGAAGTCCCTGTTACTGCTGGATTGGGGGAGAGTTTCTGCTGCTGCTGGGGTCTCCACTGACGCTAGGGTGGGGTGGTCTCACTGCTGCTGGGTGACGCTGAGTGTCCTGACTCTCCACTAGGTTTCTTCTGACATCTTCTTCCCCATGTGGTAAGAGGAAGGGGTGCCTCATTACAGCTGGGTAAGAGGTCCAGGGTCCTCCAGTGATCTCTGCAGATACCACCATGGGATAAATGGTGGGGCCTTGTTATCAGGTTGGGTGGTTTTGGGGTGGAAATCCTGCCTCGCTACTTGGACTTCGTTAACACTGCCCTGGCGGGAATTTTGGAATGCCTCATTGTGGTTTATTGAGTGAGGAAGGTTAAGCTCCCACAGTGAGTTTGTCTGCATGGGTGGGAGGGCGGCCACAGTTTTCTTCACGCCGTTTGAATAGAATAGAGAGGTTATAGCTAAACGTTTTCTGTCTCGCTAGGCTTCCCCTATCCTGGTCCTTTCAGAGAGAGAAGGCTTTTTTGTCCGTGCTCATTGGCATTGTCAGGTCTCTGGCTTCTTCAGTTCCCAGTGTGGAATACATGATACAGAAAGGGAACCCGGGGAACTCACCACTTTGTTGTTTTCTGGGTCACTAGGGCCCTAGCTGGTTGGCTGCTTCTCTCCATATAATGTCCAGAGTTTTCTTATATATCATGACCAGAGCTTTACTTGTATTTAACAGAGGGAATCGGGATAAGTACTTCTACTCAATCCTTCCAGAAGCAGAAGTCGGTCAATTAATTCTCCTGATTAATGCATTTTTATTCCACATGTCTCGTCTTGAGTTCAGCAAATAAGAATCTAAATAATTCACAAAGGAACATGGACATACGCAAAATATGTGCCCAGAACCCAAACGCTATTCACCTTCATCAGGGTCTCTACTGTGGTCCAAACCGCGACCGTCTCTCATCTGAATTATTGGAATGATCTCGTGATTGCTTTGCCCTGCCCCCTACTTTCTATATTCATTACAGAATCCATAGGGGTCCTATTAAAACATGAATCTGATCACTGCTGAAAATTTTCCCACGTGTTCCCCAACCACCCTCAGGGTAAAAGCAGAAATCTGTACAATGGCTTACAAGGCCCTATAGATTCTGCACCCACCCTTTTGACCTCACTTCCTCCTATGCTGTCCCTCACTCAATCTGATGCAACCATGGTGTTCCTCTCACATGTGGGGCTCATCCCCACCTCAGGATCTTTGCATTGGTTCTTTCCTTTGTCTGCAACACTCTTGCCCCATACATATCCTCATGGATAGCTCCTTCACTTCTTGCAGATCCTCGTTCAAATGTGTCACCTTCCCAGGTCTTTCCTTACCACCTTGGTTAATGCTGCAACCATCTGTCACTTTCTCTACCCTCCATGTTCCTCTTCTTGTTTTATTTTCTCCATAGCAATTTTCTCTTCTAATATACCATGCAATTTACTATTTTAGTTTGTTTACTTTTTGCCTCTCTCCATTAAAATATAAACCCATGCAGGCTATGGTGTATTGTCTCTGTTATTGCTGTGCTGTCCACATTAAAAACAGTGCCTGACATATAGGAAGTGCTCAATAATATCTGCTGAATGAATAATTGACCTTCCAAGCTTCGTTGACATAGAAATTTTTCATGATGGGCTGGGCGCGGTGGCTCACACCTGTCATCCCAGCACTTTGGGTGGCGGAGGCGGGCGGATCACGACGTCAGGAGATCAAGACCATCCTGCCGAACACAGTGAAACCCTGTCTCTACTAAAAATACAAAAAAAAAAAAAAAAAAAAGAAAGAAAGAAAGAAAGAAAGAAAAACAAAATTAGCCAGGCCTGGTGGCGGGCGCCTGTAGTCCCAGAGGCTGAGGCAGGAGAATGGCGTGAACCTAGGAGGCGGAGCTTGCAGTGAGCGGAGATCGCGCCACTGCACTCCAGCCTGGGAGACAGAGCGAGACTCTGTCTCCAAAAAAAAAAAAAAAAAAGAAAGAAAAGAAAAAAAGAAATTGTTCATGATGCAGCAATAGCTCTGGTGGTCTGACTGACAGCAGCTGTGATGATGACAAAAGATGAACTCTATTACATGTTCCTTTGGAAGCATTTATACATGGATCCCTGTCTTAATGTTCTACTGTATTTCTTAGATATTCTTTCTCCCTCTGCTTCCCTCCGCCTTTCTCAGTCCAAACCTACTACCAACTATATGGTTTTCTCAATAATCTAGATTTAAAAAAAAGAATCTGATTCATCCAGTGAACTGACAAAGCTCCTATAACATCACGTTATAGGTCAGTGGCCATGGAATCCCCTTGGCTCAGACCTGAGTCGTGTGGTATGGTAAATAGCTACCTCTGCTTGATAAATTTCCTAGGGCAGTTCTCTCAGCAACAGCAAGAGAACAAGGCAGAGGTCCAAGAATGAATCAGTTCTTTTCTAATGTGCTTAGACAACTCAGACAACTCTGTAGATTTGTAAAGTTTTAGATTTAAAAATGAAGTCCTCAAATCCTTCTATTAACGGTTACATCTGTATCCAAGCTACTAAGCCAGCATCTTAGAAAACAAAAACATAATCATAGCTCAATATTTACCAAAAATGACCCCTGACTTTTTAGACATTCTGGCTAGGAAAAGATTCAGCTCCTTGAGAAACTGAAGAATCTATGCAACAAGTAGCAAATAGTTTAACCAAACTTTTATTTTTGAAATGAAATTGAATTTTAATATAGAACAAGTAGAAGGGCTTTCCTCTTGCCTGTAATGTTTTGTCAGAAAAGTGACAAAGCCCTTTCCTTTGAAGCCTGTCCTAGTGGACCCCACAAGACCCTTGAGAGTTCTTGGGGAGTAGGGAGAATTCTGTGTCTCGGATATTATGGCTCCACTACAGTGCCTTTCTGAGATCTCTTGGAAATATACAAAAACAAAAATGTCAGAATCAACTGCTGCTGCCCAGCATGACAGGTAAGAGACAGCAGTTCAGAATTGGTGTAAATTTTGAATTTTGGGGAGGAATTCTTTTCCTAGTCGTACTCAGGGAAAAACTGCTTCTAACACGCAGAATGTAATTAGGCTCATTGTATAATCTCCCACTTTTTAAATAACATGACAAATACATTATAAACAAACTGTTCCATCACAAGCAACTTACAAAACGTGAGAAAAATAATATTAAGCATATTTTTCCCTAGGAAATGTCTATCATATCCAACAGCTGTTTGTCATTATGTTGTTTGGTGGGCTTTTTTTCTCTCGTATCTATAGATGAAAGGAAAAAGTTATTATGAGTGAAGTGTGAAAAAATTACTAAATCCCAAAGAACCAGTGGAATGATTTCATATGAGTATATTTAATTCTGGAGAAATGGGACCAATTTGAAATTTCAGCAGAGCCTTTTGCTTTCACTTTTCTTTAGAATCATTTCCTTTTTCCTATTGAACGCGAGGTATTGATTAAACAAGCTTTTATTTACGTTTCATTGAACCCCTCCAAAAGTAGAGCCGAAGAGTTTGCCTTTCATTGGTGACATAAGTAAATGCTATTAAGCAAAATGCACATGGAAATAAGTAAGATCTTCCTGTTTTTCCACCTTATGGAACATCCCTTTATAATCGAATAAGCTTTTAATTCCCCTGATTAGAGTGCAACATTACCCAAATTGAAAGAAGGTAGATTAAATAGTAGCGTGTCTAAATTAGATGAATTATCTGCTGATTAGAATAGAATGACACGTGATTACCATGCTTTTTTCATCTTCATTTGCCCAATTATCTTTACTTGTTTAATTATCATGGGTAGAAAATGAGGCCAATAAAATTTTCAAGACAGAAATTTGTATCGTTTTAGTGAAGCTAACATTGAAAAACAGCAGCCAAGTAAAACAATCAGGACACAATGTCAACATCTAAAAAGTCAATTTGGTGATACTGCTTTGTTAATATTTAGTGTACTTACTGTCAGCCATTTGAGCCATAGTGAATCTGGTGCAATCATTAAACAAAAGTCTTAAGATGGAAAGCTGCCCTTTCCCCCTTCCCTCTGGCCCTAATAACACTTTAGGGCTATAAATTTCTGAAAAATAAAACACCAACTTGCCTAGCAGCTAGCATCCGAGAAGAATTAACTCTGCCAACTACTACTAATGAAGGACCTGCGGCTTTTCTGACATAATTCAACAATGCAGAGTAGATGGAGTTGCACTGAATTTGAATCTTCTTGAGGGCAAAGACTCATGCATTCTTCTTTATAACCCCAGTGTCTAAAACTATGCCACCACACTGTAGGCAAACAATTAAATTTGGCAAAAGCAAATACATGTGGTGTGAGAAAGGTAATTCTTTCCTATGTTATAATATTCAGTCTTTTCCCATGAGATCTTCCCTACATCAAGAAAGGTTTACTTGATGTAAATGTTCCAGTGTAAAATTGGAGGCTAAAAAGCAGAGCAGTGGCAAGAAAGCACGAGCATGGCTTATTTCTGCAAAGAGATGCCTGTTCATTTGGGTGGGTATTTCTAAGTAGACTGTATGGTCTAAATATGGGTATTTGCAGGTAGTAACAGGTAACAATGACAGGATCCTAAATACAGTACTAACCCCTCTGACTCTTAAGTTTCTTATTTGCATACTCCAAAGGAGGACTGGCCTTCAAATACGATAATGTGAAGTCAAGCAATTATTGAAAACATTCATTCACCACTGTAGTGTAGTACATATGAATTATTCAACACTCTAGTACAAGAAATTTTACATTGCTTTATTTGTGTAAATCAAATTAATTCTCATGTCATGGCCTCACTTCTCAAGGTTGCATGAAATTCAATTATGAAAGTGTTTTAGGAGGCCCTCTCCCTCCTTCGAAGTAGTCTTTCATGTTGCCCAGAAAATGAGGTTCCTGTCACCATCTTTGCTCCTTCTGCATTTTGCTGTTGATCTGGTTCTCACGGGAGTCCTCTCCAAGGTTCTGCCGCAGAGGCTTTTGGCTCTCCTCTCCAAGTGTCTGTGCTTGGAAGCCTGCCTCCACGGATGTTTCACAGCACAGCTAACCTCCAGTGTGGCACACCAAGTGTAAGTGGGACATATATATCTGTCCCTTGAAGATACTCCCTCAACACTCATTATCTTCTCATGCTTGAAAAAGTTAACGTGTATTCGGTCTCTTTCTCTTTCTCTCCTGCCTACCTGCCTCTTTCCCTTTCTCTTTCTCCATGTCAAGATTTGCTTTTTCAACTCCCAGCATCAACTTCTCCCTTTTTGCCCACCTATAACTAAACTCCCAGGGAAACAACTGAAGACAGAGAAATGTCCTGGGGTAGGGGAGCAGGGACTTGAAGTTTTCATTTTTAACTCAAAGGGCAAATGCTATAAGCAAGCCCTTGAGACAGAGGAACTCGGAAGTACATGCCTGCCTTCAAGGTACAAGGAAGTAAATATACCTCCAATTCTACAACAACAACACCTGACATGAACATTTTAATATGTTATGTATGCGCATAGCTACTGTTACTTCTTATGCTTTAGATGAAAAGCACTTCTTGGTTGGATTTCACCAATGGAATCCAATTGTCCAGCCATGATGAAGGTGCTCAAAGTAGCATGACCTTCCTTGTAAATTCACTGTGACTCAGAGTCTATCCCTTTTCTGTGCAGATTCAGGGCTTGGATGCTGAATCGTGCTGTAGAAGCCAACAAGATTTTAATCAAAAAGTCAAAATGCCCACCGATCAACTGAAAATTAGAAATAAAGTGGCAACTAGACCAGATACTTATGTGAACCTGATCAGTAAATTCTCTTCCTGTAGACAATATCTATACAGGAGACCGAATGATGCCATCACTTGACGAGCATGAAGTCAGATCAGAGTGAGTGCATTATATGTCTTAGCCTGATACATCAGTTTCAGCATCAGAGAAATGGAAACACCAGAACTTGGGCCTGGGTCTGGAAATTGTCTCTGAAATGGCTTTGGTGGTCTTGCTCCATAATTTTTCCTTCTTTTTTTCTAGGCTTTATGCTAATCTATATCTGCCTCCTTTTTGACTGATATTCTGTGTGTATGCTAGGACTTCCAATCTAATTGGTAAATTTCCGCTAACCTGGGAGTCATCTATTACACATACTGTGAAAACTTTCATGTATTTAAGAAGACATCAAGCTTGGTACAATGGCCAACTACGTGCCCACCATTTAGCTTGACAAATAAAACTAAGATAGTCACAGCCCCCTGTCCTGTGTGCACACTGTCTGATGCATTCCTCTCCTTCCTTCCTTCCTTCCCTCTCTCCCAGTGGTAAACATCATCCAGAATCTGGTGTTATCATTTTCTTTCATTTGTACGTATTTTTACTACTTAGATATGTGTTTCTAAACAATACATGTCATGTGTTTTAAAATTTTATATAAATATTCTATGGGCACTTTTGGCAGCTTTCCTTTTTCTCAATATCATTATATTTGTGATATATATCCATATTAATGCATGTGGCTCTGGTTTATTCATTTTCATTGCTGTGCAATACTCCAGTATAGGAATAAAATGAGATATTTGTATTTCCAAAGAAAAAGAGAGCCAGACACTTATTAAAGGTAGCAAGGCAGATACTTTATTCATACTGCTGCAGTAGGGGAGAGAGACTCCAGTATAAATCCCAGCTCAACTCCAACTAAGAGGAAGGTGGCTGAGGTTTTTAAGGGGAAAACTGATAAAGAATAAAAAAGGATTATTAGGAAGTGCAAAAGGGGAACAAAGAAAGGACTAAGGGGGTATGTGAAAATGGAAAATTATAGAAGGGGAATTAGGTGGAGAATTGTTGAAAAAGGTTTGGCAAGATGGGTTGAACAATACACATTTTGCAGTTTGGCATTATTGCATTTTCTTTTTTTGAGATGGAGTTTTGCTCTGTCACCCAGGCTGGAGTGCAGTGGTGCGATCTCGGCTCACTGTAACCTCCGCCTACCAGGTTCAAACTATTCTCCTGCCTCAGCCTCCCGAGTGGCTGAGATTACAGGCGTGTGCCACCACACCTGGCTAATATTTTGTATTTTTAGTAGAGACGGGGTTTCACCGTGTTAGCCAGGATGGTCTCGATCTCTTGACCTCATGATCTGCCCGCCTTGGCCTTCCAAAGTGCTAGGATTACAGGCGGTAACCACTGCACTGGACCATTGCATTTTCTTTAGCAAAGACTTAGCTTGGGAGCTGGGGCTGCCTTTAGAAGATGGCCTAGTGCGGTGAAAGTCAGGCTAGAGTTCTGTTTACTCTCTTAGCACAGTGTTTAGCAAAGGGCTCTGTGCCTTGGACGAATTCATAGCTGACGGTATTCACTGTCCTGTTGTAGGACATTTAGGATGTTAGCCATTTATTTATCTTTATAAACACTGCTGCTGTAAACATTCTCACACAAATCTTGTTTACACATCTGGGATTTTCTCTAGGATATGAACCTATCTGTGTTATTGCTCTATAAAAGAATATGCATCCCTTCAACAGACATTTTCAAGTTGACATTGTCAAATAAGTTTTCAAAGTATAAGGAGTAAAGGACAAACCCACCAGTGGCATATGTGTGCCAACTCTTCCACATTCCAGACAAAATGGATCTTGTCAGATGTTAACATTTTTGCTGTTGCCAAATGTGTCTGAAATGTACCTTATTACTTTTTAGTGTCTGAAATGTACCTTATTACTTTTTAGTGTCTGAAATGTACCTCATTACTTTTTCAGTGTCTGAAATGTACCTTATTACTTTTCCCTGATTATTAATGAGGTTGGCCATCTTTCCATATGGCCATTAGGGTTTGTATATATGATAACCTGTCCATACTTTTTGTGCATTTTTTGGCACGTGGTTTATCTGTTCCTTACTGATGTTTAAAAATGTTTCAGATATCCAGCTGGGCGCGGTGGCTCACGCCTGTAATCCCAGCACTTTGGGAGGCCGAGGCGGGTGGATCACGAAGTCAGGAGATCGAGACCATCCTGGCTAACACGGTGAAACCCTGTCTCTACCCCCCCAAAAAATGCAAAAAAATTAGCCGGGCATGGTGTCGGGCACCTGTAGTCCCAGCTACTCAGGAGGCTGAGGCAGGAGAATGGCGTGAACCCAGGAAGCAGAGCTTGCAGTGAGCCAAGATCACGCCACTGCACTCCAGCCTGGGCAAGGGAGTGAGACTCCGTCTCAGAAAAAAAAAAAAAAAAAAGTTTCAGATATCCTCCATTCTAATCCCCTATTGGTTATATGAGTTGCAAATACCTTTTCTCAGTCTGAAACTTGTCTTTTAATTTTTAAATGGTATGTCTTGATAAATGGAAGATTTATTATTTGTTGGCCATAATGTCTTTTTGCCCGTTTTCCTATTGAGTTATTTGCCTCTTCCTTATTAGTTCAAACAAGTTATTTAAATATTCTAGATTCTATTCCAATATGTAACTTGTCTTTTCATTCTCTATCCTTTCTTTGAAGAAAGATTTTAAATTTTACTCTGAGTTTATCTAGCTTTTTCTTTATTGTTTGTGATATTTATGCCTTGTTTTAAAAATCTTCCCCAAATCTCAGTAACAGAGATATTCTTCTACATTTTCCTCTAAAAATTGTAAATTTTTGTCTTTCACAGCTACAACCTTAATCATGATTGTTGTGCTTCATGTGAAAAAGGAATGGTTTTTGTTTTGTTTTGTTTATCCAGATGGCTATGCAGTTGTGCCAATACAGCTTATTTAATATGCCATAATGTCACCACCCATCTACAGCGCCACCTCAGTGACCCAATGTTACTCTGGATTTCTTCAGGGCTCTCTGTTCTGTGCTACTGGTCTATTTATCTATCACTGTGCTAACACAATAGTGTCCCAACAAATCTGATGTTGAGAACTTTACACTTCTCTTTCAAGAGTTATTTTAGCTATTCTTGGCCCTCTAAACTTTCAAATAAATTTTAAAAAGCTTGTTGGGATTTAGATTGGAATTACGTTGAGTCTATAAATAAGTTTGGGGAAAAATGATATCTTCACAACATTGCATTTTGTGTCATTCAGAAACATGGTACTTTTCTCCATTTATTTAGATCAACTTTAATGTTTTTCAACAGAGTTTTGCACATCTTTGCTAGATTTACATCAAGGCATCATTTATTTATTTATAAATGTTAACTATTTTAAATTGCACTCTGTTCCTGTTGTGTAAAAATGTAATCACTTTTGCATACTGATTTTTATGTATGGTATCCTTATAAACTCTCTAATTCTAATATTTCTGTAATTTCTTTGGGATTTTTGAAATACGTTATTATGTAGGTAGTTATAATTCTTTTTCAATTTATTTTTTATTTTCCTGATAAGGAAGCTACAGAGATATGCCAAATAAAAGCAATAATAATAGGCATCCCTTTCTTGCTATTGATTTGAATGCTTATGCATTTAATATTTCACTATTATATATGATGTTCGTGGTAGGGTTTTGGATAGTTTTTTGCTCTTGTTAAGCAAGATGTTTTTTAGACTCAGTTTCCTGAGAGGTTTTTTGTTTGGTTGGTTGTTTTTTAATAAATCAATGTTGACTTTTCTCTATTGCATTTCTTCATCTATTGAGATCTTTAATGTGCTCAGATTATTTATGCCTCTGGAATGCAAACTTGTCAAGATGTTTTAAATAGATTTTAGTAATGGCTTTACTAATGTTTTGAGTTTTTACACCTATATTCTTGAGTGGCTTTGAGTATTTTCCAGTCTTAAACTATTATTATCATCTGTTTTTGTTATCAAGATTATCATAACCTCATAAAATGAATTGAGAATTTTCTTTTTCTATTCTCTGACTGAAAAGTCATGTTCCAGCCTTCTCAAGATTCACCCATTCTCTTGATTGTGTGTGTGTGTGTGCATATGTGCACTGATTTTCTTTATATAAATACAAGTAAACACAAATATATGTATAGTCTTCTTCCTCCACCCCGGCATCTGTACACAAAAGGCAGCATACATTATACATTGTTCTGCACTATGCTTTTCTTACTTTTTTTTTTTTTTTTGAGACTGAGTCTCGCTGTGTCCCCAGGCTGGAGTGCAGTGGCATGGTATCTGCTCATTGCAACCTGTGACTCCCTGATTCAAGCAATTCTCTTGCCTCAGCCTCCTGAGTAGCTAGGATTACAGGCACATGCCACCAGGCCCAGTTAATTTTTGCATTTTTAGCAGCGACAGGGTTTCCCCATGTTGGCCAGGATGGTCTTGATCTCCTGACTTTGTGATCTGCCTGCCTTGGCCTCCCAAAGTGTTGGGATTACAGGCGTGAGCCACCGTGCCTGGACGCTTTTCTTACGTTTTAAACATATATCCCAGAGAGCGTTTTACATCAGTGTATAGAGCTTATCTTTATTCTTCTTTGTAGTTTTATAATATTCCAGGTGGCAGTTACAGTAAAATTCATTTAAGCAGATTTCTATTGTCATCAAACTTTTGCTATTACAAATAATGCTGCACATACGCTGGTAAAATATCATTTAATGTATATCCTGCCGTATCTATAGAATGGATTCTTAAAAATGAGAGTGCCATGTTGAAGAATAAAACATATATAAATTTTGTAAATATGCCAAATTGCCCTTCATAGTATGTGCTATGCTACACTCTATACCCATAGTGTGGGAGCATGCCTGTTCTCTGCAGCAAAGTTTTACACTGAGACCACTTTTTAACAGTTGCAGAATCTTTTCATTTTTCTGTTTCTTCTTGAGTTTGTTTCAGTAGTTTATACTTTTCTGGGAACTTATCTATGTCATCTAAATGTTCACTCATTTTTGCATGAAGTTAACATTCTTATTTTCTTTTTTAAGTTTTGCAGTCCTTGCAGACATGGCCCCATTTCTCATCCTTAATACTTTTTGAGATAGAGTCTCGCTCTGTTGCCCAGGCTGGAGTGCAGTGGTGCAATCTTGGCTCACTGCAAGCTCCACCTCCAGGTTTCACACCATTCTCCTGCCTTAGCCTTCCGAGTAGCTGAGACTACAGGCACCCACTGCCGCGCCCGGCTAATTTTTTTGTATTTTTAGTAGAGACGGGGTTTCACAGTGTTAGCCAGGATGGTCTCGATCTCTTGACCTTGTGATCTGCCCACCTCGGCCTCCCAAAGTGCTGGGATTACAGGCGTGAGCCACCGTGCCTGGCCTCTCTGTTCTTGATCCATCTGTGTAGATGGGATTTCTCAACCTTGACATTTTGGGTCAGAGGCTTCTTTCTTGAAGGGAGCTGTCTTGTGCACTGTAGGGTGTTTAGCAGCATTTCTGGCTTCTATTTACTAGATGCCACCAGCATCCCCCACCACAGATTGTGCCTGTATACACAAAATGTCTCCAGACATTACCAAATATCTCCTAGGAAAGAGGAACAGGGCACTGGGGGACAAAATTGCCCTCCATTGCAAATTACTATTCTAGAAGTTTGGCAGTATGATCAGTCTTTTTAAAGAATTAATTTGAGTTTTGTTAATTCTGTTTCTTCTTTTTTATTTTTCTATTTAATTAATTGTTGCTCTTTTTCTGTTTTTGTGTTTGTTTTTTGTTGTTGTTGTTACAGCATCTCACTCTGTTGTCCAGGCTGGAATACAGTGGCGGATCACAGCCCACTGCAGCCTCCACCTCCCAGGCTCAGGTGATCCTCCCACCTCAGCCTCCTGAATAGCTGAGATTATAGGTGTGTGCCACAATGCCTGGCTAATTTTTTTTTTTTTTTTTTTGAGACCTTACTCGAGCCTACTGCCCAGGTTGGAGTGAGGTGGCACAATCTTGGCTCACTGCAACCTCTACCTCCTGGGTTCAAGTGATTCTCATGCCTCAGCCTCCTGAGTAGGTGGGATTACAGGCGCCTGCCACTGCGCCCACCTAATTTTTATAATTTTAATAGAGATGGGGTTTCATCATCTTGGCCAGGCAGGTCTCAAACTGTTTACCTCAGGTGATCTGCCTGCCTCGGTCTCCAAAGTGCTGGGATTACAGGTGTGGGCCACAGTGCCCGGCCTGCCTGGTTAATTTTTTAAAAAATTTTGTAGAAGTGGGATGTCACTCTGTTGCCTAGGCTGCTCTCAAACTCCTAGACTCCTGATCCTCCCAACGTGTTGGGATTACAGGTGTAAGCCACCAAACGCAGCCAGTTTTCCTTTTTCTAATTTGGCTTATTGATGTTTATTTCCTAACTTTTTATGATTGCTATTCAATAATTGAATGTTCACCTTTGGTTTCCTAATGTATGCACTTAAGGCTACATATTTTCCTCTAAGTATCACTTAACTATAATTTACAAGTAAGTGGTATTATAGTTTCGTTTTAAATTTCAGCTTTAAGTTTTTTTTACTCATGGGTATTTAGAAGTGTATTTTTATATTTATTTATTTATTTTTTGAGACGGAGTCTTGCTCTGTCACCCGGGCTGGAGTGCAGTGGCGCGATTTCGGCTCGCTTCAAGCTCCGCCTCCCGGGTTCACGCCATTCTCCTGCCTCAGCCTCCTGAGTAGCCAGGACCACAGGCGCCCGCCACCGCGTCCGGCTAATTTTTTTTTTTTTTTTTTTTTTTTTTTTGTATTTTTAGTAGAGACGGGGTTTCACCATGTTAGCCAGGATGGTCTCAATCTCCTGACCTCGTGATCCGCCTGCCTCGGCCTCCCAAAGTGCTGGGATTACAGGCCTGAGCCACTGCACCTGGCCAGAAGTGTATTTTTATAATTCCCAAATATATGGGTTTTTACTTACCTTTTAGAAATTGATTTCTAATTTAATGTAATTGTAAAGGAATATGTTTGCTTAATTCTGATTCTTTGATGTATAGTGAGACTTAGTTTATGGCTTACAATGTAGTCGATAATATTCATAAATGTTCCATATACTCTTGAAAATGATGTCCAGTTACTTCATATAGTCTTCTGTATAAGTCCATTAGCTCAGTTCTTCTCAAACTTTTTTGTGTCATGTCATGCTAAGGTCAATGAATGAAGCTGCCTGAGGTCAGATGAGACTGGCCTGTAAGGCTGAAGATACCCAGTCCACGTTTAGCTATCCTTATGATGGAGAAAATTAAGATCTGAATCAACTTCTAACCCTTTTACAGTATATCAATTTATCAATTTCTTTGTTTATTAATCTATTAATCATAAAGTTGTGTTGGAGTCTTGTTATTCTTATGGTTTCTCTTTGTAGTTCTGTAAATTTCAGATTTATATATGGTAATAGGTGCATATAATCAGGATTGTTATATATTCTTAATAAATGTTAACTTTATTAATTGCAATGACCCTTTTTATCTCTAGTATTGCTTTTGTTTACATCTCAGTTTTGGCTGATAGTATAGCCACAACAGTTTTCTTTCAGGTCATTTGGTTAGCATATTTTTCTTCACTTTTTATTTTCAACTTCTGTATCCTATGTTTTGGGTGTATTGCTTCTAGTTAGCATATAGGTGGATCTTTTTCTCCATTTTCAAAATATTTGTCTTTTAAATTGAGAGCTTAGTCTAGTTAACATTGACTGAGACTGTTGATATATTTGGAATAATTTCTAACATCTTATTTTGTATCTTCAATTTTTGTCACTTTTGTCTTTTTGTTTCCCTTTCTTCTTTTTGGGCTTCTTTTGGGATAAATTACAGTTTTTTTTTTTTTTTGCTTATTTGGGGGGTTTTCTCCCTCTCTCTTTCTTCCTTCCACTTATTTAGAAGTTTTACATTCTGTTTCTTTCAATAATAATCTAACAAATTTAACCATCACATTTAAATTAGTGCAAAGATAGTAAATATCTTTTTTTGTTTGTTTTTTTTCTTGAGATGGGGTCTTGCTCTGTTGCGCAGGCTGGAGTGCAGTGGCACAATCTTGGCTCACTGCAACCTCTGCCTCCTGGGTTCAAGCGATTCTCCTGCCTCAGACTCCTAAGTAGCTGGGACTACAGGCACTTGCCTCCACGCCTAGGTAATTTATTTTTAGTAGAGACGGGATTTCACCAGGTTGGCCAGGCTGGTCTCAAACTCCTGACCTCATGATCCGCCCACCTCAGCCTCCCAAAGTGCTGGGATTAAAGGCATGAGCCACCATGCCCGGCCGATAGTAAGTATCTTTATACTCATCTTGAACAATATAAAAAATTTTAAATACTTTGATTATCTCCTCCATTTAAATATGTTATTTTGGTCTAAGTGTTTTTAATCCAAAAATTGAAAATTTTTATAGTGCAATTTAATGGGTTTTTTTCCAATTTATGTCTAAGTTTTTTTTTTTTTTTTTTTTTTTTTTTGAGACGGAGTCTCGCTCTGTTGCCCAGGCTGGAGTGCAGTGGCCGGATCTCAGCTCACTGCAAGCTCCGCCTCCCGGGTTTACGCCATTCTCCTGCCTCAGCCTCCCGAGTAGCTGGGACTACAGGTGCCCGCCACCTCGCCCGGCTAAGTTTTTGT